>NC_042616.1:554814608-555162725 GCF_901001135.1 Rhinatrema bivittatum | reverse complement strand
GAGGTGAGGGGGGGAGAGTTGCCCGTTTTAACGGGCTTAACGGCTTGTATATATATATATATATATATATATATATAAATGATCTGGAAAGGAATATGACGAGTGAGCTTATCAAATTTGCGGATGATACAAAATTATTCAGAGTAGTTAAATCACAAGCGGATTGTGATACATTTCAGGAGGACCTTGCAAGACTGGAAGATTGAGCATCCAAATGGCAGATGAAATTTAATGTGGACAAGTGCAAGGTGTTGCATGTAGGAAAAAATAACCCTTGCTGTAGTTACACGATGTTAGGATCCATATTAGGAGCTACCACTCAGGAAAAAGATCTAGGCATCATAGTGGATAATACTTTAAAATCATCAGCTCAGTGTGCTGCAGCAGTCAAAAAAGCAAACAGAATGTTAAGAATTATTAGGAAGGGAATGGTTAATAAAACACAAAATGTCATAATGCCTCTGTATCGCTCCATGGTGAGACTGCACCTTGAATACTGTGTACAATTCTGGTTGCTGCATCTCAAAAAAGATATAGTTGCGATGGGGAAGGTGCAGAGAAGGGCAACCAAAATGATAAAGGGGATGGAACAGCTCCCCTATGAGGAAAGGCTGCAGAGGTTAGGGCTGTTCAGCTTGGAGAAGAGACGGCTGAGGGGGGATATGATAGAGGTCTTTAAGATCATGAGAGGTCTTGAACGAGTAGATGTGAATCGGTTATTTACACTTTTGAATAATAGAAGGACTAGGGGGCATTCCATGAAGTTAGCAAGTAGCACATTTAAGACTAATCGGAGAAAATTCTTTTTTACTCAATGTACAATAAAGCTCTGGAATTTGTTGCCAGAGGATGTGGTTAGTGCAGTTAGTGTAGCTGGGTTCAAAAAAGGTTTGGATGGGTTCTTGGAGGAGAAGTCCATTAACGGCTATTAATCAAGTTTACTTAGGGAATTGCCACTGCTATTAATTGCATCAGTAGCATGGAATCTTCTTAATGTTTGGGTAATTGCCAGGTTCTTGTGGCCTGGTTTGGCCTCTGTTGGGAACAGGATGCTGGGCTTGTTGGACCCTCGGTCTGACCCAGCATGGCAATTTCTTATGTTCTTATGATGGTTTAGTGAAGGTGGTTCAAGCAGTAATTTGGTACTAGATTAGATTACTGCAAATTTTAGCAGGATTGCCAGACAACATCCAGAACCTACAACTGGTACAAAATGTAGTTGCTTGCTTAATTGTTTGTTTGTGGGATGTGAGAGCAAATGTAACCTATCCTATTCTTAACTGTTTGTCATTTGTGTTTAGAATACACTTCAAACTTTTGGGTGGGGGATTTACAGTACTGAAAGGGATTGGAGCAAGCTATCTCAGAATTTGCTTGAACTGAGCAAATGCTACACTTCTCCCAAAGAGTATTCCTAATTAAGTTATCACTAAAGGAGCGTTGGCTACAGAGTACCAGGGAGAGAGAGCTTTTAGTTGTGTGGATCCACAGATGTGGAACACACTTCCATTAGCATTCCATATATTAGATGATTTGTATATTTTTTTAAGGAAAAGTTTAAAAACTGTTCTATTTAAGGAATTATTTGGCCCATATAAAAATGCCTAAAATATTAAGGAACCACCCAGAATTTTTATGGATATGATTTTATATTCTGTTTTGATTTTTAGATTATAGATTTACTTATGATTTTAGTTAGGAACAGTCCTATTTCAGAGATTGATTATTGAACCATGTTTGTATATTTTGTATTTGTTTTACTGTTATTTTTTTTTTGTGTTTTAAATTATTTTGTTTTATAGAATTTATACATATAACTTGCCTGGAGCATGTTAATGAGCAGGTGAAAGCGAAATTGAAATAAATAAATAAATAGCCTTCTGGTTGGACTATTGCAACCTGTTCCTTATTTGTCTATCACTGAATAATCTCCCTCCATTGCAGTTTGTTCAAAACTCAGCACTGTGACTTATCTATCTTATATTCACCTACAAATTCATTCAACTGCAACCTCTTTACCTCTGTTCACTCATTTCCACATTATTACCTCTTCCCAAACTTTGTTCATCAGGCATGTTGATCTCATCTGTTTCTCTTCCACTTTTTCTCTTCCACTGCCAAATCTCAGCTCTGCATGTTCCATCTTGATGTACCAATTGCCCAGAATAGATTTCCTTAATGGTTGGGTCATGCTCCCTTTCCTACCACAGGGGTGCTCAAACCAGCCCATGGCACCCCCTCGGCCAGTTGGGTTTTCAGGATTTTTATAATGAATATGCATGAGATTAATTTTATGCACTATCTCCTATGTATGCAAATATTTCTCATGCTTATTCATTAAGGATGTACTGGGGGTCACCCAAGGACTGGTTTGAGTACCACTGTCCTATCAAATTCAAATGCAACCCCAGACACTCAGCTCTTTGAGGCTGCTTTTAAAACATGAACCCAATTTTTCTGCATGCGACTTTTTAACTTATTTTCTTTTATGGACTCTTAAGAATCCTTACATCTCTACACAAATAGTTCAGAGTTTTCCAACTCTCTCCTGGAAGCACACCTATTCATTTAGAGTTTTCAAATTATCCAAAATAAATATGCAGGAAATGGATTTGCATACACTGGAGATCCAATGTATTCACACCTATGTCATGCATTTGCACACAATAGATTGTTGAATAAGATTTTACTTGCCATCAAAACAATTCTTAAAAAGTTAGTTATTCACAAATAGTTGATTATCATATGACCAATGATTATACCTATTACATTCCTTTGGACATAAGTCATACAGATCATTTAGGCAGTCCAATGTTGCAGTATATGATGGTACAGTGCTGTGTTTGTCGTGTGGTACTTGTAAAATATAAGCAAAAATGTTTCTCATCCTTACATTTGGCTTGGAAATCTGGAGCATTTCAGAGTTGAATTTTTTCATTTGGTGTCTCTGTAAAGTTCTGCATTTGTCTAGTAGCAGTATACAAATAACAATCATTGTAATAATAATAACAATTCTTGAATGCTATGAGAAGTATTCTCAGATCTGCCTTCACTTTAACTACCCATACCTCAAAGTATCTTTAAAGAGATTATATATACTTCACAGAAGATCAAGCAAAGTTCAAGGAAGTTGTAGACACAGATCAACAGGACACTTAAAGGAGTAAACCGAGCAAAGCATACAATTTCAACAATCTTTACTTTTATCTCTTCTTAGCACTTCTGCAGTACCTAGAGGAAAAATCAAACTATTACACACTCATTCAGAGCAATATAGTTTCAAGGAATTAAACATCAGGAAAGCTAAATGTCCCCGATAGGGAAAGGTGAAAAAGAAAATTGGGACTCAGGAAATGAAGTGAAATAGAGAGTATAAAGAAAAGTGTCAAATTTATTAACAAGAACGCATGACCTTCTTATCTAGTATCACCTGCCATTCCACTGAAATCACCACATGTATTTATCAGGCCTATCCTAATCCTGCCCCTGACACCACCTCTTTCCCATGGGGAAAAGAACACACACTGAGTCAGACTTTGAAAACTGTCCACAGTAAAGCATTTGTGAGTATAAATGGGAACACAGAGATTTATGCTAGCATTTTATAAACTTATATTATGTATTTATTTCTGCCCCAACAGGGCCGTGGTCCCAGTTCGAGTCAACAATTTACTGGCCTGGGTACAAATTTTATGTTTTATGCTGTTATCGAAATAAAAGCTGCAGCCTGTTTATTTCCACTTTCATTCACGTCATTCACATTTATTTTGGTGGTGGGGAGAGGCATCTGAGGTGCCCGGCTGGGCTCGTATTCTGGTCGCGGCTCCCAGCTTTAAATGATTAATTTTCTTCACAAAACTCACAAAATATATTTTCACCTTAAAATTTTCTAAGACTCAGATTTGGGTGAATCAAGCCCATAATGAATACAACAAAGAAAATTGCTTGCATAATAATTATTGGTCTGTACAATTTTAATTGAATTAGGAACCTTTCACTCACCCTCTTAAATCCTGAACAGGAGGGATTAGTTCTGTGAAAATACAGTAAATGAAATCCCTTTCACTTCAGTTCTTCATTCATTCCAGATCTCTGTGGTTTAATCTGCATCAAGACATGGAGTAGATTTCTCAGACCCCCCCATAGCATTCTTCGGGGCAGTGGTGCTTGCTTGATTATAATTCCACATAAACTGCAGATGCTCAGTCTGAAGACTTACCGATGATTGTTCAGTTTCTGCAGCAACAGCATCATTATATAGGGTGATGAAGCAATATAACAACTTGATAAGGCACAATGATTGTCATTAGAGTAAATTGATTATTAATGATAATCATCATAATGGGATATAATGTGGGATGCTCTCCCCAGTGTGCATACCAGGAGCATTAAATCATGTATTGGTTTCAGATTGACTCGTCGGAATAAAGAGAATGATGTATCCTATTGGTGCCATCACTGAAAGAAGTGTTGCTTTGCAATTATACGCCTTTCAAATTATCAAAATGATCTATGCTGAAATTATCCTGTCACTTGACATAAATATGGTTTTCAAAATGATGAATGGCATTATTAACTGAATGATTAATAAGTCCCTTAATTCTAATATCATTTAAAGTAGAAGGCCACATTTATTTTTAAAGATTAGTTAGAAAAATGGAAGTACCATAATTATTTTTAACAAGATGCAGAAGAAGCTAAAACAGGCACAGATCTCTTAATTTAAAATCCCTCTTCCTATCATCCCACCCCCACCATAGCTTTAGCAAAAGGACCCAAAGGCCTTTAGTCAGCAACCTGGGGAGTGAGAATTTGCCAGATTCACTTTATCCCGGTAACCTTAGGGACTACATTTATCAGGATAAATCTGCCCCTGAATATTCTCACCTAAAGTTGCCCAAGTAACGTGACCTGGGTAACATCAGATTGTTATTTTTTTCTGACCAGTGTTACCTGGGTAAGTTAGCCAAGTAAAGCTCAATACTGGCACTACCCAACTAAAATTAAGCCATATCCTTGCAATCCCCCCACCCTCCCTCTTTTTTGCTGGCTACATTTTTCCTGGGTAAAAAGTTACCTGAATAAAATGTAACTTTCAAGAGGGAGGAATTATTCAATTAAAGGATTTTTTGCCAGATAACTAAAAGTTATCCAAACTAACCCTTTTGAATCCTTGCCCTTGCCCTTTCTAAGGAAATCAGGTTTCTCCCCAGTATGAAACTAGGTAGTTCGGCAGCAGTTAAGATTGCTGTTCATTTCCAGCAGACAGCGCTCTCTGTATGCTCAGAGATCCCTCATTACACAATTAGTCTTCAAAGTTTTTTGGGTTGTATTTTATCAAGTGGACTTTTTGATTAGTTCTTTTCGATTTCATTAACTATACAGTGCTTATCAAGTTCCACCCAGGATTTTGTAAACATTTGTAAACACATTCCAGAGACTTTCAGGCATCCTTGTTTTGGACAATAAGAGAGCAATGTGCAGGGCTCTGGTTTCAGGTGACTTTAGCTTCCTCCATTAATGGTTGCAAATGGATAACATTTGTCCTGCATATTTTCCTTCAAGACGACTATGATGAGGTAGCGTCTGCCCTCAGAATCTGTTTTGGGGGAGACAATAAAAGCTAAGTAACAGGCCATGGATTTGTTACTTTTGGTGCAAGATCAGGTGGCGATGCTTTATTTACATAGTTATTTTATTTAATAGAAGGTAATAGGAAAGTGGTATAATGGTCCTATTAAAAAAAAAAAATCAGAAGATAACACCCAGCTCCATTTAGAGTGAAACTTTAACACAAACAGTGGCTGACTCCCATTCTATCAACTCAGGAACCTCCATAAGCATTCATCAGGTTTCTAGCTTCAGGCTCCAGTTTACTGGGGCTCCTGGGTATACAGAGAAAAACAAATTAAAACACTTGTCTGTAAATTGCAAACCTTCCTGCCAGCAGTTTCTCAGATCTCCTTTCCAGTGGGGTTTCTAGACAGAAACATTGAGTGGGGAAACAGGGGAACAAATTAGATATAGAAGGGGGTGTGTGAAATGAAGTGATATTTTCACACTATATGCCTTTTGCGTTTTTGCATGCAGCACTGGTGTGCACCTTTCTGTGCCCTTACTATACATATGGCCAAGGCCAAAGCAACAGATTTAATGGCCTACTTCATCATTCCTGTAAACTGTAAAGGTAAAACAGCATGCAGACAGCTTCAGGCAGGGGGAAGGAATAAGACTGAGGTACAGTCTCAGTCCTATGCTCTTTAACATCTATATCAGGAGTAGGCAATTCCAGTCTTCTACTGCACAAATAAGTCTGGCTTTCAAGATATCTGTAATGAACATGCATGCATGAGATATATTTGTATACAAAGGAAGAAATGAATGCAAAATACACCTTATGCATATTCATTGTGGATGTCCTGAAACCCAGACCTGTTTATGGCACTTGAGGACTGGAGATGACTACCCCGATCTTCATCAAAGATCTCCCCACACTACTAGAGAGATCCTCAACCTCAGGGCTGAAATTATATAACTAAGAGATCAAACTTGCTGTATGCAGGTCATCTGATCATTTTTCTCCACCTCATAAACAGGCCGATACAGTGAGTACAGTGTGCTCCGATGGAGCGCATTGTTAGCTGGCATTTGGACGCGCGTTTTGGACGCGCTAGCTTTACCCCTTATTCAGTAAGGGGTAATAGCACGTCCAAAATGCGTGTCCAACCCCCCCGAACCTAATAGCGCCCGCAACATGTAAATGCATGTTGATGGCCCTATTAGGTATTCCTGCGCGATTCAGTAAGTAAAATGTGCAGCCAAGCCACACATTTTACTTTCAGAAATTAGCGCCTACCCAAAGGTAGGCGCTAATTTCTGCCAACACCGGGAAAGTGCACAGAAAAGCAGTAAAACTTTTCTGTGCACCCTCCGACTTAATATCATGGCGATATTAAGTCGGAGGTCCCGAAAGTTTAAAAAAGTAAAAAAAAAAAAAAATTTGAAATAGGCCCGCGGCTCGCGGGTTGAAAACCGGATGCTCAATTTTGCTGGTGTCCAGTTTCCGAACCCATGGCAGTCAGCAGGCTCGAGAACCGAGGCCGGCAAAATTGAGCGTCCGCTGTCAAATCCGCTGACAGCCGCTGCTCCTGTCCGAAAAGAGGCGCTAGGGACGCGCTATTGTCTCTAGCGCCTCTTTTTACTGCCGGGCCTAATTTAAATACATTTATTTACTGTATTGCGGGCATAGGAGCGTGGGCGCTCGCCCGCTCTCCCGCGATTTTTACTGTATCGGCCCGAAAGTCTGCAAAAGAACTTAAACCTCCTAGTGAGCTACTACCAGTCATGAACTGTACTGACCTGGAAAAGACAAAAAGAGGAGCCATGAGTCAGCTGTCCCCATTTTGAATTATGACAATATCAGGGCAGGAGTAATTGATCATCCTTCCACCCTGAAAGAGCCTCCGGCTACCCTGGGGAGCTCTGGGAAGGAGGGGGGCCTGAAGAATGTAGGGGATCATTTTTTTCCAGATTCAGATAGAGGTGGGATTTAGAATTTGCGTGAGGTTACTGGCTTCGTTTCTGATGGGGAGGAAAGAGATATCCTAGGATGGGGCAGTATGCAAGGGTTGCTATTTTGAGGGCTTGTATGTGCTAGGAGAGAAACTTCTTACTCAGGGATCATAACTCCCTTAAAGAAGTTGTATCTGTGTGATTGTATTGCCTGGTGACCTGCTTAGAACCTGTAAGAAAATAACTGGAAATCAAGTAGAAATTATAAATATATTAATTGCTGCCCTGGGAAATAGTTTTGCATTGTCACTTTTCCAGTCACAGCAATGCACATTCCCAGAACATCTCATTACTGCAGTTTAGTAAATAGTATGAAAAATATCTCATGTTAAATCATGCATTCACATGCAATTTTAATGTGGCTTAGTTAATAGAAACCTAAATGAGACAAACTCTTTAGTACATCTGGATGATAGTGATATGTGTGTGTATATGAATAGTGTGGAGTATGAGAGCATATGTACAGGATAGTTCCAGATAGTGCATGCTTGTGAAAGTGTTTGTGAGAAAGAGATATGAATGGACAAAGTGAGGTGGGAGGAGGGAATATCTGGAAAACGACAGATGCACGTAAAGTAGATAGGGACTGTCAGCAGAGAAGGGCGATGGAATGCTGATGATGTGCATGGCACTATCTCTTAAAAAATGTGGAGACATGGCCTCAAATTTTTATTTTTTTTTGTGCAAACGTTTTCCTGAGATTTTGTCTGTTTCTATTCCAATGGAATCAGAAAGAATACAAGGAACAAGTTTGATACCAGTCACCTTCATGATTTTCTGTGGCAGGAAAAGAAAATTTAATTTCTCTCACAGGAAATAATTGGCACTATGTGGACATAAAGGAGGCTGGCTGGACTTACTCTTGTGCTGAGCTGGAATAAATATATTTGGGGTTAAGGTCTTGGGGAGGCAAGTAAAAGCTTGCATATCTAGGTGGGTAAATATCTAGGTAGGAGCAGAGGTACAGGAGAGGCCAATATTGTAGACAGTAGCTGGATTCTAGCTTCTGCTTGCTCTGGATATCTTTATTCAGGATTTTGCAAATTAAATTTTGAGAGTATGAAAACTCTCTGAATAGTGTCTGAATATTCCCTTTTATCACAAGAGATATTTGGCAGATTCTGATATGTGTCTGCTATTTGCTTTCCTGGAGGCCAAAACAGCCATGATGAATTGCCCGCCTCCCAGAATCTTAGGAATTACTAGGTGTAGATTTATAAATTAGCATCTGAACTTCATACATAGATTCCCTTTTCCCTTCATAATTATTAAAAGTAAACAGTAAAAGGTGAATTTTAAAAGCCCGATCCACACCAAAACCGGGAGATTCATGAATATATTGGGCCAGTGCGTGCTGAGCAGATTTTAAAAGCCGCCCAAGTATGTGCATATGTCCCACTGTGTGCACAAATGAAAAGTTCCTAAACAGGGGTAGGGCATGGGCATCATCTGGGTGGGGCATGGGTGTTCCTGGATTTCAATTTCAAATTAGTGTGTAAAACCTTCGAGCCTACCTCCTCCTTAGAGGTCGAAAACGTTCTGAGGAAGATCAAACCAGCTTCACACCCATGGGGCGCGATCCCCTCCAACCTTCTCATCTCCATCCCTGAACCTATTGCAGAGATGCTCCCTATCACAAGGCCAAGTCCCTGACCCCTTTAAACTTGCCATTCTAAAACCTCTTCTGAAAAAACCAAATCTATCTCCAGACAACCCTGCTAATTTCCGCCCTATAGCAAATCTTCCGTTCATCTCCAAAATCTTGGAAAGAATAGTAAATAAACAACTTTTGGAATTCTTGGACTACAACAAAATCCTATATCCATCACAGCTCGGCTTCCGCAAATCCCGTAATATAGAATCCCTCCTAATATCCCTAACAGACTCCATCCTTCTAAATCTATACAAAAAACAACCATGTCTTCTAATTCTCCTCGACCTATCAATGGCATTTGACACAGTGAACCACTCAATACTCTTAGATCGACTATCGGACATCGGCATCAAAAGTACCTCCCTCAGCTGGTTCAGATCATTCCTTCAAAACAGATTCTATAAGGTTAAAATCAACAATAAAGAGTCACACCCCATCAGCTCTAATTTGGGAGTACCACAAGGATACTCATTATCACCAACTCTGTTCAACATATACTTGCTCCCGCTTTGCCAGCTCCTTTCCAATCTAAATCTAACTCATTACTTATACGCAGATGATGTCCAAATTCTCATACCGATTACCGACTCGCTAGATAAAGCAATGGATTTCTGGAACACCTGCCTTCAATCCATAAACAACCTTCTTACAAGCCTCAATTTGATCCTGAATACTAACAAGACAGAGCTTCTCCACGTCACCCAAGACGGAAATGATCTAGAGACCAATACACACCCCTCAATTCAACCAGTTTTCTCCCCACAAGTCAGAAACCTGGGAGTCATAATGGATAACAACCTGAACCTCAAAAGTTTCATCAATAACACCACAAAGGATTGCTTTTTTAAACTTCAAGTTTTAAAACGAATGAGACCCCTCCTCCACTTCCAGGACTTCCGCACAGTTCTCCAGGCAATCATTTTTTCAAAAATCGATTACTGCAATTCACTCCTCCTCAGCCTCCCTGCCAACACCACCAGACCTTTACATATGCTGCAGAACGCAACGGCAAGAATTCTGACCAAGACCAACAGAAGAGACCATATTACTCCCATCCTGCGGAATCTCCACTGGCTCCCAATTAAATTCAGAATTTTATACAAAACTTTAACAATCATCCACAAAGCCATTCACACCACTGGAACTCAAGATCCCACTTCGGCCACGTATACCCGCTAGACCAGTGAGATCAGCGTATAGAGACACCCTCCATGCCCCCCTCATCAAAACATCTGTAAGAAAGAGAGCGCTCTCCACATCTGGTCCAACTCAATGGAACTCTCTCCCACCAGATCTCCGGCTCGAAAGATGCACGATTACATTAAAAA
The DNA here is from genome assembly GCF_901001135.1 of Rhinatrema bivittatum. Classification (NCBI taxonomy): domain Eukaryota; kingdom Metazoa; phylum Chordata; class Amphibia; order Gymnophiona; family Rhinatrematidae; genus Rhinatrema; species Rhinatrema bivittatum. The sequence continues at coordinate 555,152,171 of NC_042616.1, read as the reverse complement.
AAAAGACTCAAAACCTGGCTGTTCACCCAAGCCTTCTCTTGTTCAAACGAACAGTAAAGTCTTTTTATACCTCAGAGTCTGTTATGTTGCTTGCCACTAGAACAACATCTCTAGCTTACTGCTCTTTATGCAGTGAATCTCTTCCAGTTACCCCCATGTTAATCCCCCATGTTTAAACCAGGTTAATTGTTCTAAATTTGCTCATCCTTGTTTTAAGGTAATGCATTCTCTTGCACATGCTTTTTGTTATAATGTAAACCGACGTGATTTGTAAGTTGTTACAAGAATATCGGTATATAAGAGTCCTAAGTAAATAAATAAATAAATAAATACTTATATGCACAGGCACGTGCCAGTGTCCCCTGCCACATAACTTTACTTCTGCTTTGGAGGACATGTAAGTAATAAAATAAAAATAAATGGATAGATCAGCAGGGTTTTAAAGGTTGGGGCTAACAGGGGAGAAGGGAGGCTTTTAAACTAGAGGGGTCTGGAAGTCCTATCCCTTACCTGGGTAAACTTGGAATGAACTGGAAAAACTTGTAATGGCATTGGCATGCGGGTCTATTAAAATCTAGAGATGTGCATTCGTTTTAGACGAATTAGATATTTCAATGAAATTGTCTAATTCATCCTGTTTTGGGAGCGCCCCAAAATGAACAATAATTCGCCAACATTTTGGAAAAATTTGAATTTTGTGTTAGTGCGCACTAACACGAAATTTGTGAAATTCGAAAAAAAACCCCAGAAATGTGGAAAAAACGTTAACAGTGTGAAAAACGAAGTACGAACTGATACAATATATAAAAACGATACACATCTCTATTAAAATCCCTTCACTTCCATAGTAGAAGCAGCATTTGCATGCATAGGCGTGCATCCAGCATCCACTTAAAATTGTGTGCATATGTGCATACATTCAGGCTATGTTATAACATGTGCGTACATATGCATGATTGTAATAAAATGGCCGCATCCCTGAGAATGGGCCAGTGAACACTCACACACGTGCACCTGTGCACTTGTTTAAAAGTTACCATCCCTGTTTTTTTAAATTAAAATTTAATTTTCCTTAAGATTTTTTCTAAACACTATAAAGATAGGCAGTGTTTGTTTCTAATCCAAAATATGGGTATTTGGCTTCTATGAGATAGTTTGAAAAGGTAGAGAATTAGACCTTGGATGGGGAGAACACAATGTTCTTTCTCTATTCCAAAGACCAGCAAAAGCAGCCTAGTACAGTAGGGGACAATTTTCTTGTAAACAGATGATTTACTCTGCTTCCCTTGCTCCTCTGTATTAGAGAACAGGCCTCTTTCCATGGATTTAGTTAAGATTCAGGAATCTGGCTCCAGGGACATAAAGAAAGATAGCTGTCTGGGTTGCACAGAATGAATTTCAAAGACATCCAGCTCAAGTGGTCAAGTGTAGATGATGCTTGCTACTGGAGCACCACACCAAAACCTGAGGCTCATCTTTCCCTTCCCAAATTAACATAATATCTAGTTGATTTGGGTTGCCCATTCCCATGTGAATCCTACTCAAAATTCTCATAATGGTGTAGTTTAGGAGACTGTTGAACTTGTTCCACTGGGTGATTTATAATTTCTCTAGACAGCAGCTCTAATACTTGCTGCCCAAAATAGGAAGGGAATGGGTCTTGCTGACTTCCCAAAGAGCTCTCAGATTCCTCAGGCTTCCTTTCACATAGGAGAGCCCCCACCTCCTCTATTAGAGAAGAACTTTCTAGACTTCTATCAGGGTCCAAGTATATCCTCTGCTGAGTATACACATATTCTGTGGATCCAGAGGAGTGCAATGCACTGCACTGCACTATTCTCTGTGTAAGAGGATGGATTTAGATAGCCAGACAAAGGTGTATTAAAATAATTTATTAGCAAGCTTATCTTGGAATAGTGGTGATATACAGTATTTACTATATTTAAGTTATATTTGTATGATGTACATTGGTTATTCTGAAAATACTTATTGGTGCAAACTGGCAATTACATGTATTAGTCTTTGATAGTGATCCTGATGAGCTGTTTGTGTTTGCTTTTTGCCAGAAACCTCTACAGTACATGTGATTCCTAGATTCACCCTTCATAGAGGAAGGATCTAGTAAAGAATGGTCTAGAATCTGGCAGTTAAGACTTACTGCAAAAAAAATGCAAAGTCATATATTTGGGCTGCAATACCCAAGGGAGCATTACAGTGTAAGTGATAACATTCTTGTATGCATGAAGATCAGGATCTGGGAGTAGAACTATCTGATGATTTGAAGGTGGCCAAATATGTGGATAAGGCAATGGCAAAAGGCAGAAAGATGCTTGGGTGCACAGGTTGGTGAATGGTCAGCAGAGGAAAAAAAAAAGAAGTGATGTTGCCTCTGCATAGGTCTTTGCTGAGGCCTCAATTGAAATGCTATGCACAATTCTAGAGAATGCCCCTTTAAAAGGATGTAAACCAGATGGAATCAGTCCAGAGGGTGGCTACTAAAATGGTTAGTAGTCTTCATTATAAAGCATATGGGGACAGACTTGGAGATCTGAACATGTAAACACTAGAGGAAAGGTGGGGTAGGGGAGATATGATAGAGACATTTAAATACCTCCAAGTATCAATGCAAAGGAGGAAAGCTTCTTTCAACTGAACAGAAACTCTGGAATAAAGATTTATGGGATGAGGATGAAAGCAGGAAGTAATCTAAGGAAATATTGCTTTATAGAAAGATGGTGGATGTATTGAACAGTCTCCTAGTGAAAGTGAGGCTAAGGACAGTATCTGAATTCAAGAAAGTATGGGAAAAGCACAGGGGATCTCTGAGGGAGTGGTAAGAATTGTAGTACTGAGCAGTTGGTGTGAATGGGCAGACTAAATAGACTGTATGATCTTTTTCTGCCGTCACCTTTCTATGTTTCCATTTTCAAGCTTTAAGTATTAGAAAGCAGTGTGAAATTGATACCAAATAACAGAAAAATCATGACATTATAGAGTCCTTGGGATCTTGTGGTCTCAGTGGAACAGAAAGTTATATAATACCATTATTTCCTCTGGGAGGACGTTTTAGTGACTTTCCCAGATGAGTACATTAATCATGTCAAGGACTGTTGTGCAGGGTTTTTTTTTTCTCAAGGAACTATTTTTCTTACTGAAATAGGTATACTACACTAAAAAGGTACTTTAAAGAGGTCAGTAAGAATATATCCCCAACTTTTAAGGAAGCTTCATTTTTCTTGTCTTTTTATCTTTTTTCACAGGCCTGACTTCATCACAGATACACATAAATATAATGGTTCAATTACAAAGGATGACCTACCCCTGGGCACAGAGCTGCTGAGTAGATTTACAGTGTATTAGTAGTTTGTTTATAACACACAGCTTTAGGAAATTGACTTTATCCATAGTTGCAATATAAACATGCAAGGCAAATATGAGTCTAGGCAGTACGGCTATTATAAAAGAAAACAAAAGTGCTTTCTCCCTTTAAAGAGAGAAAAATCAAATATTGCAGCATATAGTGCTGGGCTCATATACAGGTGTCAGAAAATTAGGGATTATTTTTAAATGATTTAACAATTCTTTTTATTGCAAATTTCCCAAACTACATCCATTCACAATATTTTTCTAAACTCCAAAAGACTTCAATGTCAGATTTCCTCCAATATATTCTGCAAGGTTCAGTACAGCATGTTTGCATTTTTTTGGGAGGGATTTCAGCTGCTAAGCAATGTTTCAGCAACCAAAAATATACATCCAAAATGGGAATATCACAACAAAAACATATTTTTCCTTTTTGATTGTGACTAGGCACTACAATATCAGAGAATAAATGCCAGCAATTTCCTACCTCTCAAGCTCACTTTTGTGATGTTTTAGAGCATGGAAGAAAAGAGCCCATGATTATGACAATGAGATTTGCATTCTCTACCATGATTACCTTTATTGCCTTTATATAGTTGAGGCTTCCTTGAGACTTCGTGCTCCTGGGTTCTTATAGATAGCATATAAGACAATGCTATTTTTGCTATTATTATTTATTGCATTTGATATGCCGCATGTAAAAACAAATTATCCAGGCAGTTTACAATAAAATTAAACATAAAATATAACCAGTAAATAAATTGTCCAGCAGTTTACAATAAAATATTGCATAAAACATAATCAGTAAATAATAACTAATGCAATCAAAACATACAAACTACAAAACACAGCTTTGATGTTAAATCTGCCATGGACATTATTAATTATTGTGTGCCTGGTCAAAAAAAAATACATGATTTGACTGCTTTCTAGAATAAAAAAATGAGTTCTGCACAGATGTATAAAACAAGACTTCAATAGAAGGGGTGCTTGGCATGTGGAACTCATCCCTTCTACTACTTTCCCCAGCTGGCTCCAGAATGGTCCCCCATTATTCTTAAAAAAGATCAAGTTCTTAAATCAGTGAACATCTTACTATCAGCCCCTTTACTAAAAAATAAAAAAAATGTACAGCAGTCAATGTAAGTGATACTGTTTAATAAACACTCTCCACTAATGAAACAAATAAGCCTACTGTTTTCTATAGATAAAGGGTAAGTAAGATTTACGTAGAGGTTACGTGGCTGAAATAAAAATTGAGAATATACCATTTGGGACCAGCTTTACACTGCAAACTAATGGAAAAGGGGTTATGACTCTTAATACGCATACACACTACTTATCTTTGTAGTTTCCCAGCTCCGAATGGCCCAGGGCTAAAAGGCCGGTTGACTCAGGGAAACCATTCTACCAAGTCAAGTACCCCCTTATTCCCCAAGGCACAGTAAAGAGACCTTATTACCCACCACCTCCCTCCTTCCAGCACTGATTCCTCCCTCACTTCTTCCAATGACAAAAAGGCTTTCTCCAATCCCTCATCCTCACCCCATGTCTCCTGGGCATAAGGGAAGAGTCCCGCTTCAGTTCTCCATCCAGCTCACCAGAGAGGACTCCCTGCACCCTGCCCCTGGGCAGCTTTTACTGACTCCATCTCTAGTAATATTCTGATGCTGCCCAGTGATACATTGCAGTTTGAAACACATAAGTAAGTTCAACATTTGATGACCCCCATTTGATGCAAAGAATGATGTAATATCTGGTGGTATCAGACCATCACTGGAGGCTGAACTGGTAGGTAGTAAGATGTTGATCTCCTGCTGACTCTCCAGGGGGGGATGGAGGACTCTCTCTGGTATGCCGGGAGTAAGTGAAATTTGAGTGAACTCTCTGAATAATGTAGTCTTAAGTCTACCCCATTCTACCTATCCACATATCTGCCAGAACACTATATCAGGGCCTTTCCACATTTCTGATACAAGATGGAATATAATTCTAAATCTTCACTTGTAGTAAAAAAAAAAAAATCTTCTATGGCAACTAGTATTAGGGGACTGCCATTTGCAGATACAAACAAAATCCTGTTTCTTCAGAAACAAAGAAGGTATTGCGAATGGGGTAAGCGTGAGCCCCTCTTGCCGTGGCACAATTGATGTGACTTTATGGTCTGAGCCCCAAGGTTTTGTGCTGCTGGTGAGTTAGGCCAGGTTAGGACAAGGGCCAGGAGTTTGTAACTATGGGTACATGTGGAGAGTAGGCAGGGCTGAAGACAAAGTCAGGCTGAGGCTGAAGACAGGCTTGGATGAAGGCTAATGCTGAAGAGAGGCTTGGCAAAGGCTGAAGCTAAAGACAGGCTTGAAGCAATGCAAGGGACCTGTTGCTGAGGCAGTTCTGTGTTGCATGGCTGGGGTTTAAATACCCAGCTGTGTGACATCATCAGGAGATGCCGAGTGAGTGTTGTCCCTCTGCGGGGCCTTCATAGCATGATACACGCAACATGCATGTGCTTAGGATTGGGACAGAAGCAGTTGCGTCTCCCTGCTGCATGGAGCGGCTTTTGGGCGAGTACAGCTGCTATCAGGGCTATCCTGTGAGCGGTAAATGTAACAGTACTCCCCTCTTCTAAGCGCCCTCCCTAGGCCTCTTATCTTCGGCTTCTGTGGCGACATCAAAGGTAGCTCTTTACCATCAGGGAACTTGGGGGTTTGAACATGATGTCCAGGAATTTGAACTGAGTAAGTATCAACTGATTGGTCCTGTATCACTGACAAGGACCCTTTGACAGGGGAAAGATATTACTTATAGGTTCCAAAATCATCATGTTGTATGAGGACAGCCCCTGCTGTCTTTGCAGTGGCTTCTACTTCCACAGTGAAGGTTTTGAGTGGTCAGCAGGATTGCAATGTGCTAGGGTTCCTGGTTGTAACTCATGGCATAAGATGGAGCAGGGTACATACTGAAGCAGTAGACCCAGAACTTCAGGTATGGTGGTCTGGAGCAGAGGGCCTGGAGATAAAGATGAAGCAGCCCAATGCTCTTGACAGGATGGATCCCAGTGGTTGATCTGTAAGGTGATCCAGATGATGGATGGATGGTGGAATCTGAGCCAGGGTAATCTAAGTACAAGAGGACTGGATGCCTTAGGTAGCACATAGAACTGAAGGCTTTCTTGATGAGACCAAATGTGCCTAGTGATAGGCATGGCGATTGTCGTCACATGGCCAGATAAGGGTTGTCCAGAAATGGAAGAGATAACACAAGGGGTGATCAAGCTGGTGGTAGGATATCCACACTAGTGTAGCAGCGATTAATAATAAAGTTGCCCCCAGCTCTCTAATCTACTAAGGCTTCAGTATGAACTGAGTGTTTTCCGAAGGTGAGGCACACTTGTATTATTAACTCTGGGAAGGAAACAGGATGGTGAAAAACTGCCCTTCCAACTAGACTTCTCCTTATAGAAATCTCCAGTTTCACAGGACAATATCTAACAAAATGCCCCTGTGCTGTGCAGTAGAGGCAAACGTTATGCTGCCTTCACCTCTGTTTTTCATGTACTGAGAATTGTGTACTACCCAATTGCATGAGCTCTTTGATGGCAACACACAATGAGAATATAGGAAGTAGAGATGTGAATCGTGTGCCAGATCGTCTTAACGATCAGATTCGGCTGGGGAGGGAGGGGGGAAATCTGATCGTTAAGATATGTGAATTGGAATCGTTTCCAATTCCAATTCACATCGCTAATTATTGTTTTAGGGAGGCCCGCACCGCTAAAAAAAACCCAACCCACCCGACCCTTTAAATCGACCCCACCCTCCCGACCCCCCCAAAACCTTTTAAAATTATCTGGTGCTCCAGGGGGGCCTTGGGGCGAGATCTAGGGGGGCCTCGGGGAGAGATTTCCCGTTCCCAGGCATCAGCTGTTCTAAAAAAAAAAATGGTGCCAATGCCCCTTTGCCCTTACCATGTGACAGGGTATCCGTGCCATTGGCCAGCCCCTGTCACATGGTAGGAGCACTGGATGGCCAGGGAATTACATAGGTGCAGTCAGCAATTGTGAATGGCCTCTCTCTAGTCTCATTAAGGTGACCAGCCTTAGGTGAAGGTATATGTAGGAAGCCTTGATAAGAGTATCTAAATGCTCTCGAGGGAGTATATATGTTTAGGTTAGAAGAAATCCAAGGTGAGGATAAGTTGTTTAACAGATTATGGATGATGACTGTTACCTTGTACTGTATATGAAATGAAATTGGAAGTCAATGTAGGGACTGGAGGGCTGGGGTAATATGTTCCTTGTAGAAGGTACCAGTCAGCATCCGGGCTGCAGATGCAGGGAAAAGCTTTGTTTCCAGGAAAAGCTAGAAGACCTTGGAGCAGATTGGCCATATGCCCTAGGGATGTGAATCGTTTTTGAACAAATAAAATTATCGTCAGATAATTTTAAAATCGTCCTAAATCGTTAGAGTGCACGATACAATACAAATGCCCCCTGGCCATCCAATACAAATGTGCTGGCCATCCAGTGCTCCTACCATGTGACAGGGGCCGGCCAATGGCACGGATACCCTGTCACATGGTAAGGGCAAAGGGGCATCGGCGCCATTTTTTTTTAGAACAGCTGATGCCTGGGAATGGGAAATCTCTCCCCGAGGCCGCCCTGGATCTCTCCTCTCCCCGAGGCCCCCGTGGATCTCTCCCCGAGGCCTCCCTGGACCACCATGTAATTTTAAAAGGTTTTGGGGGGGTCAGGAGGGGGGGTTGATTTAAAGGGTCGGGTGGGTTTTTTTCTTTTAGCGGCGCGGGCCTCCCTAAAAAAAAAAGGGTTGGGAGGTCGATTTAAAGGGTCGGGTGGGGTTTATTTTATCGGGCCATCGGCACCATTTTAATTAGTGGCAGCCAAAATGGTGCCGATGGCCCGAGAGCGGGAGATCGCGCCGGGACCCCTCCCCACTGGACCACCAGGTAATTTAACATTTTGGGGGGGTTCAGGAGGGTGGGGGAGGGTAAGGAATTGGTTTTAAAGGGTCGGGGTGGGTTTAGGGGGTTGTTTTGGTGTGCCGGTTTTCCCGCCCTCCCCCAAATAATTCCCGTGCTCTATTTAACAATACAATACAAATGCCCCTGACGATAAATCGGGGGCATTTGTATTGTATCGTGCACTCTAACGATTTAGGACAATTTTAAAATTATCTGATGATAATTTTAATCGTTCAAAAACGATTCACATCCCTAGGGCAAATGGCCAATCTGCTCCGAGGTCTTCTAGCTTTTCCTGGAAACAAAGCTTTTCCCTGCATCTGCAGCCCGGATGCTGACTGGTACCCTCTACAAGGAACATATTACCCCAGCCCTCCAGTCCCTACATTGACTTCCAATTTCATCTCATATACAGTACAAGGTGACAGTCATCATCCATAATCTGTTAAACAACTTATCCTCACCTTGGATTTCCTCTAACCTAAAAGTATATACTCCCTCGAGAGCATTTAGATACTCTTATCAAGGCTTCCTACATATACCTTCACCCAAGGCTGCTCACCTTGATGAGACTAAAGAGAGGGCATTCACAATTGCTGACTGCACCTATGTAATTCCCTCCTGGTAAATGTATGGGGTACAAAGGATTCAAAGACCTTTAAGAAGGACCTTAAGACATACTTGTTCAAGCTGGCATGTAGTACCAAAGTATAACCCATTCCCCTCTTGTCTCTTGTTTTTTATTGTAATTTTATTTTATTCCTGTCTCTGTTATTGATGTTGTAATATTTGATTACTGGAAATTTTATGAATGTATTTTGTACCCTGAACCATGGAAGGGTGGGGCAAAAATATGCTAAATAAATAAACAAAAGAAACATAAACTGTTCCAATCTATGTGAATGGGTTCGGATGTGGACCCTTGGTCCAGAGGGTACTCACCAAGGATCAGCCAAGAAGAGCTCTTCTCCGGAAGGGGGAGTAGAGTAGTCCCGGCGGACGTCAAGGCAGGCAGCAAGCAACACAGAGTCCAAGTCCGGGCAGGGTCAAGGCAGGCGGCAGACAAACACAGAGTCCAAATCCAGGCAGGGTCAAGGCAGGCGGCAGGCAAACACAAGGTCCAAATCCAGGCAGGGTCAAGGCAGCACCAACAGAAAAGCACAGAGAGCAGCCACTCTGGAACCTTGTTGCAAGGCATCTGCTAGGTCCCAGGGAGAGGTTTGAATCTCCCTGGGTGATGACATCATCTTCCGGGGCCGGCCCGGCCCCTGCGCCATGGCCCCTTTAAGAGGCGGGGTTTGCCGCTCTCTCTTCGACGCTGCAGTGCCGACGCCAGAGAAGTTGTGCCGCGATCCGCGTACCGAGGGAAGGCCCTGCTCTGCCATGCGGAAGGAGGTAGGGGGTCCTGGCCAGGGGCTACCTCAGCCAGGAGTCATAACATAAACAATCAAATAAAAAGGCAAATAAGTAAGCAAATAAATAAATAAATCTGCCTGCTTTGGGGCTGTTATTGCTCCCTGGTGCAGAAATAATTGGAGACACATTTCTCCAAGGAGTGAGTAAATCATTAACTCTACCTCTAGACTTAAGGCATAGTTCCTTTTTTTCCTGAAGAACCTCTGTGAGGAACATGGGATTCAAACAAAGAAGAAAAAGCATGCTTTATGGAAGGTTCATCATTTATCTCAACTGAAAAATTGAGTAAGTGATGCTGGTAGAAATGAATTTTTTATACTAGAGGATTTGTTTTGTTGCTAAAACTCATTTGTGCTACTGTCTACCTGTTTTACTGTCTAATCCTGTGGAAACAGTTGATCTGTAATGGACTTTTGTATTTAAAAAAAAATGTCATTATTGGAAACATTAATGCAGATGGACCACACTCTTTATCCCAGGGTTTGGGTTTCTCTGAAGTGGAAGTGCTTATTAGGGATATGCTTTCATTTAAAATGAATGGGTAATCTAAACTGAGGGTCCTGAAGTAACAAAGGGACAGGAGCAATTCCCACTTGCTCTGTCCCCACCATAGTCTCTTTAAAAATGTCCCCCATCTGGGCTGGGCTTGGCCCAGCCCAGATGGGGAGGACCAGAACCTGACATCCTTTGGGGGAAGGGGAGCCTAGGTTGGCCCTGTTTCTTTTTTGTTGTTGTTTTAGGAGGGTTATATTTATTTTAGTTCAGTAAATAAAATAAATATTATAAGAAACTAAGAAAAATGTCCCACCTTTCAAAACAAAAAATGAACCAAAATTAAAAAAAAAAAACAAATTGGGTTGTATATCCCTAGTGCCTATATTGTTGCTCTTATGACAGCTTTCACTTGGGAGAGGTCTGTTTTGTTTATATACAGAGGAATGAAGTTCCCTAGTCCAGTAAAGAGCAACCGCTGGGGCTTGTTCCACTACACAATTTTTTGACCACTTTCAAGAACCCTGCTGACCAGTGAAAAGACTGGACATTCAACTACTAGTTATATTTTATGTACCCTAAGTTTCAGTTACAGTAATATTTTTTAAATCAGACCTTGGCTTGTGACTAAAAATATATTGAAAATATTATTGCCTTTTATTCTCTGGTTCATTGCCATAAAACTATTTTTTCACCACATTTTAGATTTAAGTATGATTTCTGTCTGCATTATCTTTCTACCTGTGACCATTTCTTTTACTTAGATGAAGATTTTATCTTGTTTCCCTGTGAGCTCGTCTTTGAAGGCCTTACGTATTTAATTGATTTGCAATTTAATTTAGCGACAGGAGAAAATAATCTGATAGCCATTTCCAAACTGTAGTACATTTTTTGAGTATGTAATAATTAATGCTTACCATATGTGTGGAGTGTTCATTAGGTAATAGCTATGATATTTGTTGAATATAGTGTCCAAATTTCAGCTTTCTTAAATTAATGAAGATGAAGGCTTTGAATTCTTTGTGTGAAATTCACATTCATGTTTTCCAAGGTGATTAAAATGAATATACATATATATATATAGATAGATAGATATAGATAGATAGATAGATAGATATGGTATATAGATAGATAGATATAGATAGATAGATATGGTATATAGATATAGATAGGGATGTGAATCGTTTTAGGACGATTAAAATTATCGTCCGATAATTTTAATATCGTCTTAAACTGTTATGGAACACAATACAATAGAGATTCTAACGATTTATCGTTATAAATCGTTAGAATCATGAGCCGGCACACTAAAACCCCCTAAAACCCACCCCCGACCCTTTAAATTAAATCTCCCACCCTCCCGAACCCCCCCCCAAATGACTTAAATAACCTGCGGGTCCAGCGGCGGTCCGGAACGGCAGCGGTCCGGAACGGGCTCCTGCTACTGAATCTTGTTGTCTTCAGCCGGCACCATTTTCCAAAATGGCGCCGAAAAATGGCGGCGGCCATAGACGAACACGATTGGACGGCAGGAGGTCCTTCCGGACCCCCGCTGGACTTTTGGCAAGTCTTGTGGGGGTCAGGAGGCCCCCCCCAAGCTGGCCAAAAGTTCCTGGAGGTCCAGCGGGGGTCAGGGAGCGATTTCCCACCGCGAATCGTTTTCGTACGGAAAATGGCGCCGGCAGGAGATCGACTGCAGGAGGTCGTTCAGCGAGGCGCCGGAACCCTCGCTGAACGACCTCCTGCAGTCGATCTCCTGCCGGCGCCATTTTCCGTACGAAAACGATTTGCGGCGGGAAATCGCTCCCTGACCCCCGCTGGACCTCCAGGAACTTTTGGCCAGCTTGGGGGGGCCTCCTGACCCCCACAAGACTTGCCAAAAGTCCAGCGGGGGTCCGGAAGGACCTCCTGCCGTCCAATCGTGTTCGTCTATGGCCGCCGCCATTTTTCAGCGCCATTTTGGAAAATGGCGCCGGCTGAAGACAACAAGATTCAGTAGCAGGAGCCCGTTCCGGACCACTGCCGTTCCGGACCGCCGCTGGACCCGCAGATTATTTAAGTCATTTGGGGGGGGGTTCGGGAGGGTGGGGGATTTAATTTAAAGGGTCGGGGGTGGGTTTTAGGGGGTTTTAATGTGCCGGTTTTGCGATTTTACGTTTTTTCGATGTTTCACGATTTTTCACGATATTTTACCCCCCCAAACGGCAACAATACGATTCCCTCCCCCTCCCAGCCGAAATCGATCGTTAAGACGATCGAGGACACGATTCACATCTCTAGATATAGATACAAAGATATATACAGTACAAACAAATCAGTCAATATACAAATTCTTCCCGTTATAGCAAGCAGGGAATGTGTTAAGCTCTAATCAGTGAGGTTTTTGGTGTTCTGTACATTCGATTGTTCCCCTGAGGAAGCCAGTGGGGCGAAACAAGGGCCTTGTCGGGATATTACCACAACAGACAAGAGGAATACTGTCATTATGACATAATTTATAAATTGTGACATCATATTAATAGACATGAAGAATTTCACCCCTATGATATAATTTAATAATTGACATCACATATCGCTGTTTTTAAGAAGAAGTTGGATTAATTTGTTTTATATATTAGCTGGGTCAATTTATAGTATGAAAAATATGGTGTGGGTTATGAATGGATGTTATATATGAATATTGGGGTAACATTAAGTATGAATGAGTTTCGATATGATATATACTATAAGATATGCATTTCTAGGAAAATTGTATTTTTTTGAATCAATATAGGATTGTGTATATGATAAATACAAAAATACTATTTAATACTGTTATATGATTAAATTAACATTTTTTGTAATAAAAAATATTTTTGATAAATTGCTTCAATTTAATGATTACCCAGATATTTTTTTGCAATACAAAAAGTGCTTTTATCCCACTCTGTTTAGAGTGATTTTCTCTCTCTCTCTCTCTCTCTATATATATATTTATATTTATTTACAACAAGCATTACTACTCCTTGCCTTTTCATCAGAATATAAAACTGATTTAGGTGGTCAAAATATGTATGAAATATACTACTAATTTTTATAAGAATGTATTCTCTTTAATCACTTTTACAATGAGCAAGTTAGTACAGGGAATTCCTTCTCCCCAAAATAGAAAGTAGCCCCCACTGAACACTATCCCCTGGCCTGGCAAGGCAAGAGGCATACTAATAGGCATCTTCCTGTCCCCGAGTAGTATTGCCCTGTGGCACATAGCAAGATTCCACTTCCCCTGAGTGGCATTCCTCCGGTGCAGATTAGAATTCCCTCTAAGAGAATTCTCCTGCTACATATTCGGATCTCACCCTCATGAGAGGTTTCCCCTCCAGAGGTTTTCCCTCAAAAAGGTGCAAACCCCCCAGTCCCAAAATAGCAAAACACTGCCTGCTCACCACCACCACCCATTACATACATCTATCCATAAATACCAGTCAAAAGGGGCAGGATCTTCCCAAGCAGGAGGGCTGTCAGAACCCTCCTGTCCGTACTGCAGCATCAAATGATGCTACTAGGGTGTATGTGGTTTTCTCGTCAGAAAATCAGGTAACATGCATGAATTAAAAGCACCTGCGTAGTTTGCAACTATACAGGTTGATGGAAAATTGCTTCCATAGTGCATAATTCTTTTTATTGAAAACTTTTATAGGTCCCGAGCCTAGAATGAATGAGATCGAGTGTAAAGCTGCAGAACCAGAGACTGGAGTAAAACTAGCAATTTCAAAGGGTGATAGCAAGCTAATTAAATTGTTTAAGTAATAGAGCTACAAATACTGGGGAACATTTTTAACAAGTCTTTTATTTCTAAAAATGGTCCCTACGGAAAACAGTCAGGGTATATTGTTGGAACAATATTGAAAGGACTGTGTAGCACCTATGAATAAATGTAAATTACAGGCTTCTGTTCCATCAGTCCAAAAATAAGTCATTTTAAATGTAGAAAGTAAAGAAAAATGGGTCTTCCTTAATCTTTTTAGATCAAAGTTATAAAAATGAAAAATGTTTTCTGTTAAATAGCCTTTTGGATGTGCTTTAATTTAATGTGACCTTCTTTCAGGTAACCATTTCTGCTATATTATTTAATTGCTTAACTAATTACACAATTTCTCATTTATAATACAGAAATAATACTTACAGTATGTTTGCCACCATGTATAAAATTAATTTCTGGTGCAGCCATTGCATAGCTTAAATTAAGAATGAAAGGTTAATGGCCTTTAATGACCACATTATTCAAGTTATCACTTTTGATGAGACATTAGAGTCTTTTCTTTCCTGCGCTGTTGGATCCTACTTCTAACTAGCACTTATGGCACATTATCAATCAGTTAGTTTCTCTCAGCTCTACAAGTGGCTATTGCTCAACCTTCTGCCTCCTTCAGTAGTTTTTATATTCAGGCCAGAGACTAGAACCATGCAAGATGTTACCTCTAAAAAGTCATAATGATAAAAACTTTCTTAAGAGCAGGTGAGATTCATTCATTTTCACACTGTGACTTAAAATGTAGGTACTTAGGCAATGATGATTATCGTGTGCACTAAAAGGTTTCCAATTTCATATGGCATACTTAACACCGCATAACAATCTTACATAAAATTATTGACTTTGTGGGACTGGTGGAACAGTACAGTAATATTCTACAAAACAATTGTGCTTGCAAATAGTTTGGCCAGTTGAATGGTTTCAATTGAAATAGCTTATAGCTTGGCACCCAAAAACATTTAGCACCAGAAGAAACCATTTAATGCAAATAAAGAAAACAGTCACAATAATAAAATACAGAGCATAAGCCAGCTCTCGGCATCTTGCAGCAACCAGTGGTGGCTCTCAAACATGCAGAATCTCCTTTCTGAACATGTATAGTCATGTTTGCCTCTCCTTCCTAGCATCTAAAAGGACTATGGAAGCCTCTAGCATTTTAAGAAATAATAGGCAGCATGCAGGGCATGGAGAGTCGACTTCTACTTTGGGAAGCACACAGAGTGTACCTCTTCCTCACCCTTCCTGATCCTCCTCCGAGTCCTTCTATCCTCTTTCTCTCTCTCATCCCTAAGGTGAGTGAGATGGGAAACATGCACAATAGGCACCAGATGCGACTCACTCTGACTGTTGTAGTCAGCAGCAGTGGTGAAGCTCTGGCAGTTGCATGTGCACCTCTAATGGCCGCCAAGGTAATTAATCAAGCTAGATGTTCACACTATATAGACTTCTGTCTTCTTTTACACTTATCAGTAGAGGGAGTTGGTGTCTGGTAGTTGGGAGATGGGAGATAGGAGGTAGGAGATAGGAGGGTCTGTTTGTGGTGAAGAACACTTATCCCTGGGAATGGCCAAAAAGAAATGGATCTACATTTTAGGATCTGTTGGATACTTCCTAGAGATCCACATCAACTACTTTTGGAGACAGGATGCTGGGCTGGATGGACCCGTGGTCTGACCCAGCATGATACTTACTTTCTATGTTCTTCTAAATTTTAAAACAAAGGGAGAGAGGGGACAGAAAGACACATGACTCATCACAATAGAGTAGGATCCTATTTTACAATAGGAGGCTCTGGTGGCTTCCTTAAGAACATAAGAACATAATAAATTGAGATACTGGGTCAGAACAAGGGTCCATCAAGTCCAGCATCCTGTTTCCAAAAGTGGTCAATCCAGACTACAAATATCTGGCAAGTACCCAAACACTAAGTAGATTCCATGCTGCTGATGCCAGTAATAGAGGTGGCTTTTCCCTAAGACAACTTGATTAATAGCAGTTAATGGACTTCTCCAAGAACTTATCAATACCTTTTTTAAACCCAGCTACATTAAAGACCAGATTTTCAAAGCCACTCGCCAATTTTATAACATGCGCGCATTGGCTAATGCATGTTATAAAATACGTTTTCCATGTGTACATGCACACCAGATTTTCATGTCCATGCGCGCATGTACGGGTGGGTGGCCTCCTCTGTGAGCAGGGGGAGAATTTTAAAAGGCAACATGCGGTGTTGCGAGTAGGAGAGGACTGGGAACGAACTTCCCCATACCCCTACCTAACCTTCCTACCCTTTACCCTCCTCTCCCCTACCCCTAACTCTTTCCTAGCTACTCACACTTTTTTTCTTCCATTACTTACTGCTCTTCTGGAGCAGAAGAAACCTCCTCGTACTCCCTCGGGACAGCAGCTAATGGTGTTGTCCCGACCTGCCCCCTGCCCCACCCCATCCCACCCAGACCACCCCCACCCCCCCCGGGCCATCCATTTTGCAGGGACCAGCACTTCTGCACATTAAGGGGGTTATGAGCATGTCCAGGCCCATTCTAAAATGTGCGCAGCGCATGCAAGGCCTAGGCACACATGTAACCCCCATTTTTTATGCGCACAGGCCTTTTAAAATCAGGCATAAAATGCACTAATCACAACTTCTGGCAGCAAATTCCAGAGCTTAATTATACATTGAGTGAAAAATAATTTTGTCCAATTAGTTTTAAATGTGCTACTTGCTTATTTCATGGAGTGCCTCCTATCCTGTATCTGAAAGTGTAAATAACCAATTCACATCTAGACCTCTCATGATTTTTAAGACCTCTATCATATCCCCCCTCAGCTGTCTCTTCTCCAAGCTGAACAGCCCTAACCTCTTTAGCCTTTCCTCATAGGGGAGCTGTTCCATTCCCTTTATCATTTTGGTTGCCCTTCTCTGTACCTTCTCCACTGAAACTATATCTTTTATGAGATGCGGCGACCAGAATTGTACACAGTATTCAAGGTGCGGCCTCACCATGGAGCGATACAGAGGCATTATTACATTTTCCTTTTTATTCACCATTCCCTTCCTAATAGTTCCTAACATTCTGTTTCTTTTTTGGAATGCTGCAGCACACTGAGCTGATGATTTCAATTATCCTTACACTATCATTTTTAAGCAGGTGTGGCGACATATATGAACTGTATGTATATAAATTCATAGAGAGAGACAACCATACAGATATACACACACCATTAAGATAACTATTGCTGGATTTGTTCCTGCCTTTGTTTTTCTCCACTATCTCCATGAGTATTCTCTAACTGGAGCATGAAATATGTGTTGTATTTGTGGGTTACCCACAGCTTCAGCATGCATTTTCAGTAACACATCTCTCCTCCCGTCATACATAGAGTGATCTCTCTTTCCCAAGTCTCTGCTTCACTCACTTTGTATTCAGATGTGTTTTGGTCTGGGCCCATCACCAACCTTCTCCAGCCCTATAGATGCTTCTGTATTCTCCACTCTGCCCTATGTATGGATTCTTGTTCTTTCCCTACCCTCAACTACTTGCCCCAAAATATTCTCCTCCATCCTCTATACCATCACCTCAATTTTTTACTGCAAGAAGATCTCTGCACTCCTAGATTTCAGCTCCCGCTATATAGAAGTGCAAAGGAGTGGGCATCCGGTTTGATTTGATACCTTGGCTGCTACTAGAGGTGCCAAAGCTCTACCACTGCTACTGCTCCCAAGATTCAAAATGAGCCACATCTGGTGCTTGCAGTACAAGCTATCCATCTCACTCAGGTTGGGGATAAGAGAAAGGATGAAACGGATTGAGGGAGATTCAGAAAGGGGACGAGGAAGAGGTACAGTGTGCATCGCATAATGTGGCACCGTCCATGCCAAGCATGGACGGTGCCACACTCCAGGGGCTCATGTAATTGCTAGGAAAGAAAGGAATGCATGATTGCATGTGTTCAGAAAAAATCTCTTACATGTTTGAGAGACACGCCTGGTGTCTCTTGTTGCTGTGAGATGCTGAGAGCAGAACACTGCACTGGTCTGGAGCTGAGCTTCAGGCAGTTATGACATTTTTGTGGAATAGTTGACCTGCTGCATACCACTTTGCCATGGCACACTGATTGGAAAACCTTGATCTAGAGAGGAGACGGAGGAAGGTTAGGACTAGGAGAGAAGCATATTTTTAAAAAAATGGATCACCTGAGTGGCTGAGGTGAACACTTGGTTGTGATTCTATCAGGAAATAGACTTCTAATTAAATTGGACTGCCTAAAGCCTAAACAGAATTAGACATTCTATGAAATATATAGGGAGAGGATGGGGATTGTGGTGGAAGATTTAATTTTTCCAAAATGGTAGTTATTTTAGTCTCACTCACCATTAGCCACTTTTTAATAAAATGTATTTCTCTTCTAGCCCTATTCTCTTCTCCTTCTCAGTACTTTAGTACACTGGCCCCATAACATTCTGCGTATCACTTTTCTTCCAGCAGTTAATAAATAAATACATAAATAAATAAATTTACATTGCACTTTTCCAGGCAATTTAAAGCAGATTTCATCTATTTAGTTATTTATTTATTTATTTGAAATACTTATCTACCACTGTATCCAAAGTTCTATATGGTTTACAATAAAAAAAAACCTTTCATAATAATTAGAACATACATGCAGCTATTAACAGGTAAAATTAATTGAAAGATCTCAATATAGGGCCAACCCAGTAGTTCAGGTCTTTTGTCAATGGGTCCACCAGCACTGTGAATACTGCAAAGTCAGTGCTTGCAGTTGCTGGTAGTGGGGGTGGGGAAAGGGGAGAGGGGAGAGGGTGTCATAGTCATTGTGCATTGGTGACACCTAGTGTTTGGGTTTAGAACTTATGGTTGCAAGGCTCCAAAATGAATCCTTCTGCATGGCTCTTGATCGAGGACTTTCTCTGCAATGTTTGGACTAACACAAAATTAATCTCAGTGTAATAGATGAGTTAAAATTGTTCTTTGGCCTCATGTACCCGGTGCCTGTTAAAATTCATTGAAATTCTTTCTAAAGTTTGATTACAAGCTATCAGTAGAGCAGTGGTGCATGTAACAATTGCTCCTTTGGAAGGTTTCTATAGGGCAAATCATTACAAAATGCCATGACACTGATTGTTTTGTTCTTGCTGTTTTTTTTCAGTGGCTCATTTGCCAAGATAAACATAACTTATGATGCTGTGGCATTCTGGGGTGATCTCTGTGACTAACTGCTATATGCATAACCATGATTCTGACATCTGGTAAATAAACCACCGGGTGCATTGTTAGGTCTAAAGAAGCATGCCTTTGGCAGTCAGACATTACATTGAAATATAACAATTTGCTGGAAGATCAATGATGCAGTTGGCCCTTGGCTTATTTGATGATTTTCTTATAGGAGCTTTCTTGCAAAGCTGACTGTTCTGGAATCATTGTTCTTCTGGAGCTATTGTTAGAGCAAATATAATCCTCTTTGCCTGAGTAAGCCATACAGTTTTAATATATGTTCATGGAGTTTTGCTTGAAGTTCTTGATTTGAACATGTGGTGTTTACTTTCTTCAATCTGTGTTTTCAGAGTTTATATCACAACTCTTTTAGTTGCCCTCTCTGGCTATTTTGTTAGTTCCCATATTACCTTAATGGTCCTGGGCATTTTTCCACAGCACTCAATACATTTTAACTCTAATTGCAGTCCTCTTTAAAATATACTGAGGATTTTATTACTCTGTATTTGCTTATAATTCTCTGATACACTTCATATATCTCCTCTGGAAATACTAACAGCTGGAACATATATCAAAGGTCTTCATGTTGTTCTGAGGTTCTTTGTATGTGTCTTTCCCTGATACATTAATTCTTCCATGACTTATTTGATGTATGTACATATTCATTTTCTTTAGGGTATTCTGTCTGTCTCAATTTAGTTAATTTATGTGAAAAGAAAAGCTTATCTGGCTACTCTGGATGTATATATTTGATGGTGTAGCTGCACTATTGAATATAGCTAAATTTTGCAAGAATAGCATCTGCCGGGACATGACTGCACCAACATAATCTGAGAAGTGTCCAGACAGGCTTTAATGTAAGAGAGTCTCTAACATAAACTATTTATACCACTGTAAGAGGGGCAACTAGTAACTCGAGGTGAGGTTTTAGTGGTGGGCTAGGATTTGGAGGGCAGTTTTACATGCACAGTCACAGGTATGAACACCACAGTAGACATCACTGAAGATTTTAAGTGATTTGGAGTGATGAAAGGTATACAAAGAAGAGATTTATACAATGTACTCTCGACTGAGCTTGATGTACTTTCTAGTTTCTACCTAGTAGGGATGTGCAGGCAAAAGGTTTTCGTTGCGTACGTGATACGTATTTGTGGGGAGTCAATTCCATTTCATGCGGAAGTATGGAGAATTCAATAAGTTGTCGATCTGTAAATACGTTACTACTAAATTAACTACAACCCCCCACCCTCCTGACCCCCCCAAGACTTACCAAAACTCCCTGGTGGTCCAGCGGGGAGTCAGGAAGCCATCGCTGCACTCGTTTGCCGGTTTCATCATGGCGCCGATACCCTGTGTCACAGGGGCTACCGGTGCCATTGGTCAGTCCCTATCACATGGTCACCGGCGCCATCTTGTGCTCCTACCATGTGACAGGGGCTGACCAATGGCACCGGTAGCCCCTGTGACATAGTATGGGCAAAGTATATCGGTGCCATTTTGAGTCCTGGCATCGGACGGCAGGTCGCTCCGGGACCCCCGTTGGACCCACAGGGACTTTTGGCCAGCTTGGGGGGGGGGGCCTCCTGACCCCCAAAAGACTTGCCAAAAATCCAGCGGGGGTCCAGGAGCGACCTCCTTGCATGTTGGCCGTCCGATCCCAATACTCAAAATGGCGCCGATCGCCTTTGCCCTCACTATGACGGTGATCGGCGCCATTTTGAGACTCAAAATCGCCGTCCGATGCCAATTTTGTAAAATATTTCTGGTTCATCATAATAATTGGTAATCCAGTCTCTTCATCTTTAATATTTATGTATTTACAAACAGCTAATTTGATTTTATTGTGCCTCATAAAACTGTTTTAACATCAATGAAAATATATGAAGAGATTTTGCTATAAAGATAGATAGCAACTAAAAAAGGACACATTAATATTCTTGGTAGCATATTCATTTGAACTGAAAAATGATAGTTGTATTTTAAGTTGTCTTCATAAACCAGTTTGTATAAAATCCAAAAATGTACTTGACTGGCAATGATGAGGATGCAAAAATCACAAATGTTTAGCTTCAGCTGATATTTAATTAAAATATAGAATTGTTGATAGAAATCCAGTTTCAGTATTTATTTTATGTCTTTTTAAAAGTATTGAAATGAAAATGCCTGCAAAGATTTTGCTGTTATTGAAAGATGTACTGACAAAAGGGAATAAGCCCGATCTCCTTCTACCAAACACTGAATTCTGCAATGCAGATAACAGTGGAAAAGGGATATATTGTATTTGGATACACAAGAAAGAATATTATTAAACTTTTGCAGAAAGCCTTGAGACATGTCAGAGATTAAATCAAAGAAAATTCACTTTAGTTCCTCACTGGTAGAAGAGATGAGGTAAAAATCAAGGTTTAACTATCTGTTAATGATAAAAATTCAAACTCATCTCAACAGTCAAAGCAGGATTAGCCCATATCTAATTATATCAAGTTATTCTATGCTTCTGATTCATAATCAAGTTTCCTTTAAAGGCTAATATCAATTTACATATTAGGATGGTAACTTTAAAACGAGCGTGCAGGCATCTATACACGCAAGTATGAACATGCAGGCACTCATAAGCTGGAATTTTAAATCATGCACGCAGTTGCATCCATTTGATTTAAAATATGCCAGCCATGCGTATATGTGCTCCTAAATTTAAGCGGTTACTCGAGCAAGCGTATTTTGCATATCTTCCTTTGGACCTTGTCAGCTTTAATGCATAGGTAAGCGGATTTTAGAACATGCTCCTGTGTTTTACCAATTAGTCCACCACTTTGTCCACTTTACATCCAGATCCCTCTGGTCCCTCAGTACCCCCAGTTGACCCAGACCCTTCCCCCAGACATTTTGGGCCTAAACAGAGATTATGTATGGGCTTCCGGCCCGCCATGCACTGTGGCTGCCAGATTTAAAATCAGGATTTATGTGCGTAAATTTTGGCCACACTCCAGAATGCCCCTGACACGCCCTAACCTCGTCCCTTTTTTAAAAACACATGTATGTGCATACATGCATGTAATTTGCAGCTTTTAAAATACTCACATATATGGGCATTTTAATGCAAGCAGCTCTTCAAAATTTACCACTAAACAGGAGGTGTGTTGTACAAGGCAGCCTTTACACCCAAAAAAATCCAAATACATCAAATGAGAGTTACTGTCTGACAAATTTCAATCAATCATAGATTGGCCTATAGCAGATGAACAAGAAGTTAGTGGTTTACATATGCTATACAATTTAGAGAAATCATGAGAAAAACAATTAACTCCAACCAAAACTGTATTAAACTAGGTCACAACAAATATATTTTCTACTACTGCTGCAGCAAGAAGCATATACGTTTTGAGTGAATATTGTAACCAATTTATGCATATTTAAATGGAAATGTCTATATGTATAAATATATCCACAGTAAAGCACAATGCAAAATTGGAATGCAGTTACCTTATAAGTATGATAGAAAAAAAGAAAGAATTCAAAAAGAAAATGTTAGTCCTGTAATTTAGATGTCCCTAAAAAATATATATTTTAACATATTATTCAGTCCAGCAAAATATTGAGGAGCTAGAAAAGTGCAATTGTCAAAGTTTTACAGAACTACTTTTCTGCAGGGTCATTCTTTTCTGTTATAAATAAAGCACATATTCACTTTCTTTTGTTGA
Source organism: Rhinatrema bivittatum (assembly GCF_901001135.1). Lineage (NCBI taxonomy): Eukaryota > Metazoa > Chordata > Amphibia > Gymnophiona > Rhinatrematidae > Rhinatrema > Rhinatrema bivittatum. Next base: position 555,129,195 of record NC_042616.1, on the reverse strand, counting down.
ATTACCTTTATGAAATTTCTGCAAACAGAAGAAGATTGAAAAACTATGAGGCCTATGTGCTAAAGCTTAGCATTCTAATCAAAGCTGTTTAGCATTCATGCCAAATAGTGAGCTGTACACTAGGCTCTAGTGTGCAAGCTAAGTCCTCAGAAAATATTTGTGCACACTCACTAGTACATACGTGCATGTTAATGAAGAAATATCAGATGCTAATTAGGCATTAGCAAGCAAGCAGGAAATTGCATTGTATTCTCTCCTCCATGCACTATTTAGCATGTGCTCAATAAGACCTAAATTTTAAAACTTGCCTCAGACCAAGTGTCAACTTTGTAGAATGCATGCCATTTAAAGGCTCAGCTACCAGCAAGAATTGTGATTGATAGATGAAGATCATGTACTAGAGATGAGGTATAAAAGTTTTTCCTCAAGCCTTTGTTTTATAACATATCATCCATTCCCTGTACGTACCCGGATCAGTCCAGATGGTGGGTTATGTCCCCCGTCCAGCAGATGGAGTCAGACAAAACTTCAGAGGGTACTGCCTTATAAGCCAGTGCACCCTCTGCCAATCTTCAATATCTTTCTGACTCCAGCAGATAGGAGCAGGAGAATCTCTGTTTCCCTAGTACTTGGATAGAATATTTGTTTCTTCCTTCTCTTCAGCTTTGCTAGATGGATCAAGTTATTTAAAAAAAAAAAAAAAAAAAAAAAAGACTGACTAATTCTAAAGCGATTTCACTACTTTAACTTGCAGGCAGATCTGTTTTCTCACTGTCTGTCTCTCACTTTCCTTCTATGGCTGTAAGGGGTAAGTACCTGTGACTTTTTTCTCCCCTTAGGTTTCCTTCCTTAAAGCAGCACTATCGGGGGTGCATGTTGGAGGTTCAACCTCTCCCCCCCTCCTGCCGCAGCCCGACCCGCATTCCTCGGGGCTGCTCACCACAGAGATGTAACATTCCTCTGCAGGCACTTGTGCCTCTCCGGGGTTGGTGATTCTGTTAGCAGAGGCATTTTTCCTGCTGCCCACGGCACTGCCAGTTTTCCTCGTGGCTCGCTCCTCTTCCCTCCTTTCATGCCAAGGGCTTGCAGATGTGCAGCCTGCGGGGAGCCGGGATCACAGCTCTCCCGGGAGGAGGTTTGTATGAGGTGCCTCCCTGGTGTGGAGGGCACCTCACAGCCGCAGAGATGCCTGGTTCGCTCATCCAAGCACGTCTTCACAGGCAGGGGCTGGCTCCATTCCCGCGCTAAGCGTGGGAACGGCGGCCATTTTGGATTTGGAGCCAGCTGTTCCACTGCTCTCCGGAGAGGACTTGGATGCTGTTTCTGTGCTCCTACCACTGGTTTTAACACCAGTTCCTCCTCTAGGGTCCTCCTTACCTCCGGGGGACACCCTTTCCTATGCCACCTCCGGGCCCACCTCCGTTTTCAACAGACTTTCTGCTACTCATGCACAATGCTTATCTCTGGCTAGAATGTCTCAGCCCCCGGATTCTGCAACAGGGCCTCTGCCTCCCAGGGTACCCAGGACGGCTGATCCTCCTCCTGGGGGAGTCCCCCAGAGAGTAGAGATCCCAGCTGGGGGGGGGGGCACCGGGGGTCCCTCCGGGGACCTCTCTGGTGCATCTGGTTCTCCCCCTAAGGGAGGGGTAGACCTGGCAACAGACCCTGCTTTAGATGACCCTCTTCTCCTGGATGACCCCTCCTTGCGGCCCATATGGAAGGGGATGACCCTAGGGTCCTCTGGATTTTTCAAAAAGACAAGTTGGACAATCTTATTCCTCACATTTTACAAGAACTGGACATTGAGGCCCCCAAGGATCTACCTGGCCCCTCCACTTCAGTGAAGAAAGGAGACCCAGTGCTGGCAGGTCTTCGCCCTCCATCCAAGGCTTTTCCTGCCCATCCCACCTTCCTTCAATTGCTGAAGAGGGAATGGTATTCTCCCGAAGCCTTGCTGAAGGTCAGCAGGGCAATGGACAAGCTGTATTCTCTCCCTGAGGACTTCATCAAACTACTTAAGGTCCCAAAGGTAGACTCCGCAGTCTCGGCTGTCACGATATGTATGACCATTCCGGTGACTGGAGGCACGGCTCTGCGAGATCTGCAGGACAGGAAGCTAGAAGTCTATCTCAAGAGGGTATTTGAGGTTTCCACCCTAGGAGTCCAGGTGGCCATCTGTAGCTTGCTGGCACACAGAGCGGGTCTTCGCTGGGTACAGCACTCCTTACTTCACAGGAACTACAGCCGGAGGAAGCAAGACAGGCAGACCATTTGGAGGCTGTTATAGCCTATGGAACTGATGCCCTATATGATCTCCTCAGAGTCCTGGTCAGATCCATGGTCTTCAGCAGTGTCGGCTCGCCGTCTCCTCTGGCTCCGCAACTGGTCGGCTGATTCCTAATCCAAGACGCAGTTGGGGTCTTTCCTGTTTAAGGAGAAATTTCTTTTTGGGGATGATTTGGACAAGATTATCAAGTCCCTCGGAGAGAACACAGTTCATAGCGTCCTAGAAGATAGGCCATGAGCCTCGAGATCATTCAATTCCTCTAGGAGCCGGTTCCGCAGTCAATGCCATTTTTGCACTACTAGACAAACGACCCCTCGGACGCCCTCTTCCCGATCTCAGTCTTGGGTCTGGTCCTTTCGAGGCCGCAGACTGGCAAGGGACAAGATGGTCCAGGGGGCTCCCTCAAAGTCCTCGCAATGATGCCAGATTGACCCACTCCCCGCCCCCAGGATCGGGGGACGGATTTCTCTGTTCTTCGAGGAGTGGGTCCAGATCACGTTGGATCAGTGGGTCCTAGACATTCTAAGGCACGGCTATGCATTGGATTTTGCTCGAACCCCAACACACATGTTTTTCTTCTCTCCCTGCGGATCACCCCAAAAGCAGCTCATTGTATTGCAGACTCTTGACAGGCTCCTAGCCCTTGGAGCAATTCTTCCAGTGCCGCCCAGGGAATTGGGCTCAGGTCATTATTCGGTCTACTTTGTGGTCCCCAAAAAGGAAGGATCCTTCCGGCCAATCTTGGACCTCAAGGTGGTCAACAAGTCCCTCAAGATCCCCCATTTCCGAATGGAGACCCTGCGCTCGGTGATTGCTGCAGTGCATCGGGGAGAGTTCCTTGCCTCTCTGGAAATTATGGAGGCTTACCTGCACATTCCCATCCTCAAGGTGCAACAGCGCTTCCTTCACTTCAAGATTCTAGGTCAGCACTTTCAGTTTCAAGCTCTACCTTTTGGCCTGGCTACCTCCCCCCGTACATTCACAAAGGTAATGGTGGTTGTGGTGCCAGCCCTCTGACGAGAGGGAATTCTGGTTCACCCATATCTGGACAACTTGCTCATCAGGGCAAAGACCTTGTCTCAGGCTCACAGGGCGGCCGCCAGTGTGGTACACTTCCTACAATCCCTTGGCTGGGTCGTCAACTTCACCAAGAGCAGTCTTACTCCATCACAGTCTCTGGATTTCCCTGGAGCATGGTTCGATACGGCGATGGGCAAGGTCTTCCTATGACCAGACCGGGCCCAGGTGCTCATGGTGCAGGTTCAATGCTTCTCTTGCCTCTCTTCTCCCATGGCCTGGGACTACCTGCAGGTGCTGGGATCTATGACTTCCACTATTGATCTAGTACACTGGGCATTTGCACTCCTCTGCAGAGGGCGCTGCTCTCTCGCTGGAAACCGGTCTCGCAGGAGTATCAGACCTTCCTTCCCCTCACCCAGCAGGCCAGAGACAGCCTATTTTGGTGGCTCAACCCAGCCCACTTGGCACAGGAAATGCCCTTGGAGATTCCAGACTGGGTGGTGGTCACCACGGATGCCAGTTTATCTGGCTGGGGGGCAGTGTGCCAGACGGGTTCATTTCAGGGACAGTGGATGGAGTCACAAGTGGCGTGGCCGATCAATCATTTGGAAACGAGAGCAGTCCGTTTGGCACTAAGATACTTCCTCCCCCTAGTTCATCACCGGGCGGTCAGGATTCTTTCGGACAATGCGACCATGGTAGCGTACATCAACCACCAGGGGGGCACAAGGAGTCGTCATGTCTCGTTGGAAATGAACAAGTTGATGGCGTGGGCGGAAACCCACCTTTCTCGGCTGGCGGCCAACCATATCGCAGGGGTAGACAACATTCAGGTGGACTTTCTGAGTCGATGACATCTCAATCCCGGGGAGTGGGAGCTCTCCAAGGAGGCGATCCTCCTCCTCATACAGCATTGGGGGACCCCTCATCTGGACCTCATGGCAACCTCCCACAATGCAAAAGCACCACGGTTCTTCAGTCGCAGAAGGGAGTACAGCGCAGAAGGAGTGGACGCACTAGTGCTCCCATGGCCTCGTGACATTCTCCTCTATGTGTTTCAACCGTGGCCCCTTGTGGGCAAGGTCCTCTGGAGAACTGAAGTTCACCAAGGACAGGTGATCCTTGTGGCGCCGGAATGGCCTCGCCGTCCGTGGTTCGCAGACCTGCTCAACCTGGCGGTTGAGCAGGTCCGCCATCTTCTGCGCCTTCTACATCAAGGGCCAATATTTTTCGACCAGGCAGATCACTTCTGTCTTGCGGCCTGGCTTTTGAGAGGTGCAGACTGAGACGCCGGGGATATCCGGAGGCCGTGGTTTCAACTCTCCTCAAGGCTCAAAAGACTTCTATATCCCTTGCTTATGTTCGGGTGTGGAAAGTTTTTGAATCCTGGTGCACTTCCCACTCATCGCTGCTGCGCTGGCTTCAGTTCCTCAGATCCTCTCCTTCCTTCAGGCAGGCCTGGAGAAGGGCCTGGCCTATAACTCTCTGAGGGTTCATGTTTCTGCCCTTGGATCCCTGATACATAGACAGGAGGAAATTCTGCTTTCCTCTCACCCTGATATTGTTCGTTTCCTCAAAGGGGTGAAGCATCTGAAGCCTCCGGTTCGGGCTCCTTGTCCTTCCTGGAGCCTCAACTTAGTCCTCCGGATCTTGGGTGGCCCACCCTTTGAGCCTCTGAGTGCTGCTACTCTCAAAGACCTCACCCTTAAGATGGTTTTCCTAGTGGCCATTTGCTCTGCCCGCCGGGTTTCCGAACTACAGGCGCTATCTTGCAGGGAACCTTATGTCCGTTTCATGGATTCTGGGGTCACCTTGCACACTGTGCCCTCGTTTCTACCCAAGGTGGTGTCTTCTTTTCACCTGAATCAGACGGTAGAGCTTCCTTCATTCTCTACTGACGATCCACGAGATCTTCGTAAACTTGATGTCAGGCGCATCCTGATACGTTACCTGGAGGTCATCAATGAGTTTCAGCTGTCGGATCATTTATTTGTCCTTTGGCATGGTCCCAAAAAAGGCTCCAAGGCTATGAAGACAACTATTTCTCGGTGGCTGAAAGAAGCTATTGTGGCAGCGTATATAGGAGTGGGTCAGCAGCCCCCGCTGGACATTCGGGCCACTCTCTTTGATCTCAGGCAGCATCCTGGGCGGAGCAACAGTCTGTCTCTTCCCAGGAGATATTCCCTCCTAGGGAAGTACCAGCATTGGAGCCAGAGCTCGAAGTACCACAGGTGGAGCAGGAGAGCTTATTTCAAGCCTTGCCATGCAGGAGGATAGATAGACTTTACAGGAAGTGCATCATTCATCTCTGCACCACCTTACTGGGGATGAGGGAGGACCATGTGGTTAAGAGATATAGAAACTTCTCTTCAAGTTCAACAGATCCTGCCTTTGCTATCCTGAATTTATATGAAGATCTTCGGGGAGGCCTGGATCCTGTCACAGAAAGGTCCCATGCCATACCCAGCCTAACAAAACTTTTGTGGACTTTGCATTTTATGGCTTCCAGCTCAATCCAAACAATTGTTGGAGTCATCCAGAGAATGTCAAAAGCATCATTTTCATGCAGTCCGTGGTAGGTCATAAGAGCTATATGCAGCCACATTCAGATTTATATCAAATTCCCTTGGGAAAGGCAGGATCTGTTGAACTCGAAGAGAAGTTTCTATAGGCTGGCACAGTTTCCACATGTTCTGTGAGCTATAGACTGTACTCATGTAGCTCTCATCCTACCCAGGGACATGGAGGAGTCCCACCGCAACAGAAAACTTTTCCACTTCATCAATGTGCAAGTGGTCTGTGACACTCAATTGTGCATCCTTAATGTAGTGACCTGGTACCTGGAAGCTGTACATAATTACTATATTCTTCACCAGTCTGCACTTTTTGAGGATTTTGAAGACGGCCTCAATGGTGACAGATGGCAGAGTGCCTCTTGCTTTTCCCATCTGCGTTGTTCACTTTGTGGCAAGACCTCTGTCATCATCAGTCGGGTGCAGAAAACCCCTATTAATAGTTTGGCTACATCATGAATGTATGCTGTTAGCTACTTTAGGCAATGGTATAGAAAGCATAAACAAATTTAAACATCTAAGAAAGAGAAATTGCTGTCCTAATGTGTAAATAGTGAAGGTGTGGCTAAAAGAGGTATAGTATGTAACATCGTTGCCTTCATGGAGGACAGCCAAAAGAATGCGTATAGCATGAGCAACTTAGCAGTGCATTCGATGCTAGGCTCTGCTATGCCTTTGACCTGATCTTACCCCTCACCTTTAGTCCATATATGTGAATATTTATGCTGCAAGTACAGCAGGGCCTATGAAGAATAGTAAAAAGGTACATGTGGACACTAAAGTGCAAAATGATCAGCTGCAAGTTCCTGCTACACCCTATGTTAAACATGCATGCTGCGTGATAGAAGAACTAGGTGATGATTGCTTAAAGACACAGCATGAAGCAGGAAACTGACACAATCAGTAATCAGCAACCTTAAATGTTACTGGCAGATTCAGCAGCTGACAAATTTGTGCATTTGAATATATGCATGTGTGTCATCTGAATCACAGAGTCTGCTGGATTTGCGCATAGAATAAATCAAAGATGTGTGACTTGTGTTTTAGAGGCAGTGATGATGTCCGAGTGCACTCATAACAGTCATATTATGTTGCACGTGGACATTCACAGCTGGGCACAGCAACAGCTATATAACCAAACACTAAATTCTCATGTACAGATCCTGATGGCTTGGGCCTTGGTCCATTATCTGTCTTCTGGTAGCTGCACAGGAAGGTTATAGAAGGATGTTGGTCTAAGCATCTGAAGCTTGAATGGTGAATCACATGGGGCCATGGTTTCACATGCTGTATATTGAAGGCCAAGAAAATAATAGATTTGAGAATATATTAAGGTGCCAATAACAGCTACACATGTGGCATTCTGCAATCTGCAACTCTTGGCTTTTAGTCTCTCGAGGCCTGGAGGTGCCCTTGTCTCTTATAGGGAAGAATCAGCTAGCCTATATGCATGTAACAGATGTATGTCAGACAGCAAGGAGTAACTAATCATCTATATTTAGTCATGACTCAAAGAACCACATTTCTAGATTGCAGCAATCACCCTGACATCATTAATGATTGATGATGAATAGTCCAGGAAATCCAAATGATAGCCTATATAGGAAACCTAAGTGCAGTATGATGTCACCTGTTAGAAAAAATTCATCAGTGTGCTTCTATAAGGGGAGACATCTCTGCTGGTGAGGTTCGATTCAAATATATTTGTGGCCTGTTTGTGAAAAGAATATGCCTTGTTCTAACCCTACATGGAAGGAAGTGCTACAGAGCATTACATGTCAGATAGTAATATCAATACACAGCAGATGAGTAGGTTAGTGATTGTACAGCTTATGTATCAGGAAAAATGGTCAATGTACAGTGCCAGGGACAGCAAAAAAGACTTGCAGGGCCAAAAGGCCATAATAGCAGTGCATCATGAGGTTATCCAGATAGACGCACGTGTGTGTGTGTGTGTGTGTGTGTGTGTGTGTGTATCAGAGGCAGAAATGGGGGGGGGGGGGGGGGCAGCTGGGCTGGGTGTCAAGCCCAAGGGGGTTGTCATCAGCATGGCATGTTTTACCTATTACCATTAGCACATAAGGTTCTGTGCCAAGGACTCGATTGGCTAATAGCCAAAATCTCAGGGAAAACAGATTAGTCCTCTGCTTTCTACTGCAGCCCCTCTCCCCCCAGGCAGCATGCTAGGAACTGGATTGGGGTGAATGCGAGCCTGGAGTAGACTGAGCACAGTTCCAAGTTAGGAAGAACCCTTCCTAATGTAGGCTCATTGTCTCTCGTTTCCTCTCTCCCTCATCTGCAGGAAAACTAAAGGGAGGGGAGGGGTAGTGGAGAAGACTGCAGAACAGTGTTAAACTGTAGGGATGTGCAGAAGGAAAAAAATTATTTTGTTTCATATTTTCATTTCGTGGGGACCCCAATTTGTTTCATTAGCTTCATAGGGAAAAAACCCAATTTGTTTATTAGTTTCATTTGTTTTCGTTTGCCATTAAAGTCAATGGGAGGAGTATTTGCAGCTTATTTTTGGCTGCAGAATTGGGGTTTTCTTATCAATTCAGATGAAACCTCTGGGGAGCAATCATCAGAACTAGAAAAGAGCTCCAAGGTACTTAGACTGTGGCAAAGTGGCACCAAAGTGGCATGAATAGCCTAAGGCACTGTAAAGGGGCAAAGGGGTACCAGGAGTGGCAAGAGTGCTTTAACAGAGGTGCAAAGCAGCAGCAAGACTGTCAAAAACCCACCACAGCTTCAAAAGAGAGCACCAACAACAGTTGCATGAACCCTTGAAGGCAGCACGAGAGGCAAAGTGGCAAGACAAGTGGCATCAACATCCTACAACGCAATGAAGGGGGAACATAGCAAGCAGAAAGGGTGTCAGAAAAAACCACAAGGTGCCGATAAAGGGACAAGCAGCTAAGAAAGACTAGCACCAACACACTGAGGAATCATGATAGTGGCAAGAACACCACAAGGAGTAGAGTGAGTCATCTGGTGTATGGCAACAAGCAGAGTGGCAGAAAGCTGACAGGGGCAAGACAGGCTGGCAGAGCTGAGGTAGTCAAGTTCTGTGGTTTTGATAGGGGCAAGACAGGCTGGCAGAGCGGAGGTAGTCAGGTCACTGTGGTTTTGATAGGGACAAGACATGCTGGGAGAGCAGATGTAGTCAGGTCGCTATGGTTTTGATAGGGACAAGACAGGCTGGCAGAGCTGAGGTAGTCTGGTCCCTGTGGTTTTGATAGGGGCAAGACAAGCTGGCAGAGCTGAGGTAGTCTAGTTCCTGTGGTTTTGATAGGGGCAAGAGGCTGGCAGAGCGGAGGTCATCTTGTCCCTGTGGTTTTGATAGGGGCAAGACAAGCTGTAAGAGCTGAGGTAGTCTAGTCCCTGTGGGTTTGATGAGGCAAGACGGGCTGGCAGAGCTCAGCCTCCCCTTCCCTCACCTCTAAAACAACAGGGTCAGAAACAGGTGGTGGCAGTGTATCATCTTTAAATTTAAGTTTTTTCTGGATGGAACTGCCTGCCCCTCCATAGATTTTAGATTGGAACAGCTCCCTTTTTAACTTTAATGGGGGACTGGCACTGCCTTTTGAAGTGCCTCCTCTGCCAGTGCCAATCACTCAACCATGTCTACCTTTCCCTGACATCATGGATTTAATGTCACTGACTACTAGGGATTTCAATTAAAAGGATAATTTATTGCTGACTGAACACCTCTGTACCAACATACACACAGACACACAGTGCAGTGCCTTGCTGTATACTACAACTGAGACTGCTCTGTGTGCATAAAAAATGAAACTCCAGAGAAAACACTGGAAGCCTCATCAAGCCCAATTCCTACAGTGATGCTGCTTATTGTTTAAAAATACCAACTCCCAGACAGCCAGTGCAACTCTCACAATATCTCCTACCCACACCGCCCGAACCCTGCCTGCAACCTACTCCAGGGGTGGGGTAAGATCAGCAGCAAAATGCCACTTCTGGCAGCTTGTCTCAGTGGGAGAGACAGAGAGACAGTCTGAGTTCAATAAAAAAAAAGTGCAGGGAAAAAAAGCCTGGCTGCCTGGCAGGCACAGCAGCAAAAAAGAACAAATATCTTTTTCAGCAATAGAAAATTAATTGTAGCAAACTAACAAAGTAGCAATAGCAATTGAATAAAGATTTGGGACACTTGGAGAGAGCTCAAACAGCAACAACCTTCTCAGACAGAAGCCGAGAAGAAAGTGCACTGTGTGGTATGCTTGCTTAAGGCAGGAACAGCATCACAGAGCACAGAGAACAGTGATTGGCTGAATAAGAAAAATGCTTTGCTCTGATACATTGGCATTCTGGTCTCCTTGCCAACCTGTCTGACCCACTCAATGACAGGCCAATGAGGTCACTTATGACTCACAGGAAAGGGCTGGTTGTTGCTATGGATACTCCCACTTGACCTTTTCCTATTTCAAAAGGCTGCTAAGAAATTACTGTGAACCAAACGAATTAAACTAATATGATATGTTTCATTCATGGGAGATCACCATTCATTTTGCGGACCCACAAATCAAACAAATAGGGACCTATTCGTTGCAGATGTCACATTCATTGAAAATGAATGCACATCCCTATTAAACTACATATTTCTAGTTCTCATTTGTCATCTCTTATTCTGTATTTGGTGTGGGTTTGCCAGTATTAAATATGTATGAGGTGCACTGAAGAATTCTGCCAGCATGTAGGTTCTGTGTACAGATGTGTATTAGCCCAGCTTGCTCTATTTTCCCACTAGAAGTTGTCTTGATGTTTGAGGCACAGACGGAATATTGTCAATATAGCATAATCCTGCTGGGTTGTTGATATTTGACTTCAGTGATTGAATGTTGTGTAGATATGGCTGACCAGCTATATAGGTTCAGATGGACTTTTGGCAGGGTTTGATTGTAAGACCCCAAAGTTCCTGGAAAGCTAGAGACATTGTGTCACTGTAACTGAAATTTGTACTTAATGTGAATACAGAGTAGTCAAGGGAAGAAAGTACAGTCCAGGCCTGCCAGCCAGTTCAGACATGCCCTTCAACCAATGTAACATGAATATATTTTCATTGATGAATGTGATTTTTTTCTGGGAATGTTGACTTTTTGGGAGGCAGCCTATCTCCCAAAATTACTCAGCACATATTCATCAGACACTGTGACAGGAGTTCAGAAACATGTATTTAGCAAAACAAAGTGTCAGATTTCAAAGATTGTTGTCCAGTTATGTGGTTTAACAAGATTGATCTTGGAAGGGTTCTATTGGGGATATAATGATAGTGAACATTAGAAATAAAACCTAAGATGGAGTGTGGAGATTCTGTTGTAAAGAATAGAGTAGGGCTGTTAAGGAGCAGAAGCACACATCAGGTCTGAAGACTTCCTGCTCTTATGAAGTGTGTGCTATCAAGACTCCACATCTCCTTGACACTGCTGTTTTCATGCAGTGGCCTTAGGAACTTGATTTATAATAAGGGGCTTTTTGAAACCGTGAGTGTCCCGGACGGAGAGCAATGTCAAATGGCTAGGAGTTGAATCAATTTGAGCATGGAGGTTAATCGCCTGGTGATATTGTGTAATATTATGTCGGGAGACAAAAAAAGCAGCTGTTAGCATTTTAGAAGGAGTGGTTTAAATTTAGGAAGCACTGGTCTTTTGAAGCTGTGAGCATCCTGTATGGAGAGCAATGTCGAATGGCTAAGAGTTGAATCAATTTGAGAGTGGAGGTTAATCGCCCGGGGATATCGTGTAATATAAGAAGTTGTGTCGGGAGACAGAAAATACAGCTGATAGTATTTTGGAAGGAACGGTTAACTTTCTTTTTGAAAAGCAGGAAAGAATGTTTGAAAGAAGGGAATGAAAAAGCCGGTGAAGTTTTTGAAGGATATAGAAGAGTAATAGCGTCAAGCATTAAAGTGGCCGTGGTGTTCAAGCGCAATCAATAAGCTACTCACATGAAAAATAAGTAACAAGTGTGGAAACAAATTCTTACCGATGATGAGAGTCATTTTTTGCAAAATACCATATTCAAGATTCCCCTAAAGAAGCCATCAGGTGAAACAAGGGCCCTGTTGAGAGCAATTGTAATGGGTATTTATTGTCATCAGGTTTTACTGAAAGAATACTAAGAACTGTGTTGGAAATATATTTAGAAACTAAATGTATCAGAGGTAGAACACATTGAGTAAGAGAATAATATGGGTCTCTGATTATAACTTAAATTCAGGAAAGTGCATAGTGAGGGAGGTCTGTTGCCACTTTTATTTGTGACAAGATACACAGAGTATGACAAATAATTAGGAGTAACACTGAGTAATACTTTATTGAATATTTGTAGGAGTACCAATTTAATAACAATTGTATGAGTGAGGTGTAAGTATGATTGAGTATGTTTGGGTGTGAGTGATAGAAGGTTTTTTAATTGCAATATTAAACATGTTTTTGATACATTGTATAACTAATGCTTGAGAGATGTAAATTATATTTGTGTATGTTATTGAAATTGTTCTAAGAGAATAAAAATTGTTCAGTATATAATAAGAGGAGTTCAATGGTTATATGTGCTTGTATCCCATTCCTGAAGGAGTGTTAGTTTGATATTTAGTGTTAAGCACTGATTAGGGAGTAATATTGCCTAAATTTTGGGTTATATATATATATATATATATATATATATATATGATTGTCTCTGACACAATAAAGTGGTCATGTAATTTCCTGGTTTTAGATGTAATGAAGACAAATGTAAAGGACTCAATGATAGTTTTGGTTGGGTTATCTGTGGGATTCCACCTAACACCTGAGAAGAATTACATGTACACTTTCAACTCTGTATGCCTTCTACCTCCTGCTGATTATTATTGCTAATGATAGATGCCAGCAAACGAGGGAAATGCAGTAAAGTTCAATGAGTCCCCACGACTTGAAATGAATTTCAAAATCCACTTTTTATTGGCGGCAACTCCATTGCTTAGACAGGCACAATTTAGATAGGGTCCCCCATTGCCTGTCTAAGCAATGGAGTTATCGCCAATAAAAAGTGTATTTTGAAATTCATTTCAAGTCATGGGGACTCATTGAACTTTACTGCATTTCCCTTGTTTGTTGTGATTGAATGCTTGTCGTGCAGTCCCTCACTCCTACATTTGTGTTAATGATAGATGCCAAACAGCAAGTGGTAACCTGTAATTTTAAATAGCCTTGTCATGAAACAGTAATTGTACTACAACATGAGGTGCTAGATCTAGAGAGAGGGCCCACTCTTGGTAGAAGGTGATATATCATCATAATGTAGTTGACAACTGTATAGTATTGCTGTGTTATGTGTGGTCTCAAAACACTATGTCCTGAGCACAGCAATACGACTTATTGTCTACCATGACTGTGAAGACATAGATACATTACCAAGCATTTCTACATCTATAGGACTTAATGACATTTCTAGAGGCATATGGAGGTGAGCTCTAGGTAGATAGTGCCCATCTTGCATACATGCCCATGTTCTAATAGCTAGTAAAAAGTATGGTCTCTAGAGCAGGCAACATGAACCACTTAAAAGGTTAGACAGTTACAAGTATACTGTTTAGCTCTCGCTGCCTGACCTTGGGAGCATGCCCTTTGCTTGCATTTTGAAGGCCTAGGCCAAATGGTTTTGTATGTGATATATTTGCCAAGTCAGAATGGCCAGGGGCACTCTAGCATGCAAGGTCATATGGTCCCAAACCTATGAATGGTTTTATTGAAGACAAAATATACACAATAACCACACCACTATTTGGTTTGAAATAAAGCAACCACTTTATTTAAAAATATTTGTAGTCACTACATGTAATGCAAGAAAACATCTTTGATAATCATATCATGCAAAAACAAGATCAGATAATAGAACATGATACTGTGACATTAAGAAACATCAAATATTTTTATATTAAACATTTACATACATAGTCACAAATGCTAACACTACATATACAGAAAATGAATCTTATCCTTTGACAAAATGATGATCACAGCAAAGAGCAGAGAAAGTGTAAATGGCAACCCAAAACCTCTAGTACAGCTCTAATGTTAGAGCTGATGCCACCACATCAATGTGGGTCAAGAAAAGGCCCAGACAGTCTATGTTGAAAGAGTGCACTGAATGGGCCATGGCGGCAAAGTTCATGAAAAGGCCTAGACAGTCCATGTTGAAAGAGTGCACTCAAATGGGCCATGGCAGCAAAGATGACATAGCAGGCAGCAGAACTGTGACTGGAGAATGCAGCATGAATGCAGGAGGAGTGTAACTGGAGAACACAGCATGAAGGCAGCAGTAAAATGACTCAAGAAAGCAGCATGAAGGCAGGAGGGCAGTAACTCAAGATAGGAGGAGGTTGAAATGAGACAGGAACCATGGAGGTAGGAGAGGGATGAGATGAGACTGGAAATCATGGAGGTAGGAGGGGGATGAAAAGATAAGCCAGCAGCAGCAGCAGGATGATGAGATAAGACAGGACTGTTATTGGAGATAGCAGTACTGAGGTAGGAGTATGGGCAGAGCATAGAGGAGGTCATACAAAGGCATCTGGAGGGCAATGCTGGCAAACACAAGGTCATCCAAGTGAGCAGCCTGGCACAGGGACTCTTCAGGCAGGACGGACCCACCACACCTCCATTTAGCCAGCACAGGGACTCTTCATGCAGGATGGGCCCACCACTCCTCCAGCTAGCCAGCACAAGGACTCTTCTGGCAGGACAGACCGGGCTCTGTTGAAAGTTGTAGCACTCTCAAGACATTCTTTAGGTTTGGTAGCCTTAGGACTGCTTTGAAGAGTGGTAGAATCCTGTGATGTGGGTGAGTAAAGGAATGGTGGCAGGTGGTGGCAGAAGATTGATCATTTGGAGCAAGGTTGTATTTATATTGTTGCGTGCTGGTTACAATGGTATTGTATCCTGTGGAAATGGCCACAGTCTGTTGTGCACAGCCCATGTGTGGTGTGCTTGAGCCCTTCTCAGGTGGATCATATCTGCCCATATGTGTCACAAACATACGCCATGCCTCCTTTCAATCCTATCTAATGCTGCATGGAGCTCTCTCTTATCCCTGTCTGGTGCTACCAATAGTAGGGCTGGTATGCCAGAGGCTGGGCTGTGGTTGCAGTTGTGTTATTGGTGAGGTCACATGCTCTGGTCACATGGGTGAGGGTAAAGTCATGCTGCAACAGAAATGGAGTGCTGGAGCTAGATGGTTGTTCAGCTGCTGGAACTTCTTCCCACTAGAACTCAGAGTCTTCAATGAATATGCTGATGTAAAAGCAGGTATCTAATAGAAGATGGTCACTAATTTTCTCCTGCTATTCCTGAAGCTGCTGCTACAGTGGTTCCTGCTCTTCTGGCTCTTCCTCCTCCTCAGTGAACTAGGTCTCTGCGTCCATTAGAGATGGATGGATGAGGCTGGGACCTGGGGCTGCAGAACTGGGACCTCATGATTCAAAGAAAGAAGAAAACATGTATGAAGGCAAAGAAGTGCAAGTGTCCAGTTTTGCATAGGAAGTTCACTATGTTATCATCATATGTGAGCATCCTATGCAAAAAGTATTTACATCTGTAGCATACTGCATGTTTTGTTGTGGTGCCACTAACCAGCCTGGCAATTTGACTGGTGTCCAGGCCTTTATCCATGCACTCAAATTCGACAGGTCCCATCCATTGAATGAGGTGTTTCTCCATGGATGTCAGGACAATGGAGCAAGGTACTCCTCCTCCAGTCTACCAGCGATGGCAGGAAACGGCCTATAAAAGCGTCCAAGTGGCGCGTGCACGTGCCTAGAAGCAGGGCGTCCCTGGGAAGCTTCCCGGAGGCACGGCCCCCGCGGGGACGCTGCCAAACAGGGTGAAAACCAGGCCTCCAGAAGTGGGAGTAGGTCCAGGAGCACGGAGGTAAGGGTCTGGTCACGGCGCTCGCGGCCAGAACCGCAACAATTATCACAGATATTTATTTTAGTTGCTCAGAATCTCCACCATTAAAGAATGTTCAGGTATGGGTAGCTTTCCAAAATACTCTTCCATAAAGACCAAGGCAAATGATGCATTCAGTTTTTTCCCTGAGCAACCCTTTTTCCCTTTAGTCATTTAGAGGTCTAACTGATTTCTTTGCAGGTGTTTTACTTCAAATGTATTTAAAATATATTGTATTATTAGTTTTTGCCTCACTGGCAAGTTTTTTCTCAAAGCTTCTCTTGGCCTGTCTAGCTACTGTTTTACATCTAACTTGCCAGTACTTATACTCTTCCCTATTGTCTTTATTTGGGTTTACATAAGAACATAAGAACATGCCATACTGGGCCAGATCAAGGGTCCATCAAGCCCAGCATCCTGTTTCCAACAGTGACCAATCCAAGTCACATGTACCTGGCAAGTACCCAAACATTAGATAGATCACAAGCTACTACTGCTTATTAATTACCATCATAGCAGTTTATGGATTTATCCTCTAGGAACTTATCCAAACCTTTCTTAAATCCAGTAACACTAACTACTGAAACCATATCCCCTGGCAATGAATTTCAGAGTTTAACTATGCACTGAGTGAAAAAGAATTTGTTTTAAATGAGCTACTTGCTAACCTGATGGAGTGCCCCCTGGTCCTTCTATTATCTGAGAGAGTAAATAAATAACCAATTTACATTAACCTTTGCAAGTCCTTTCATGATTTTGTAGACTTCTATCATATCCCCCCTCAGTCGTCTCTTCTCCAAGCTGAACGGCCCTAACCTCTTTAGCCTTTCCTTTCTATTTTCTGAAAAATGCCCTTTTAGCTTAACTGCCTCTTTTACCTCAACATTAAACAATGCTGGCAGTCATTTGGTCTTCCTCCAACCTTTTTTAATGCAAAGAATACGTTTTATCTGGGCTTCCAACATGATATTTTTAAACAATGCCCGCACCTCTTATAAACTTTTAAACCTTGCAATTGCTCCTTTTTGTTTTCTTCAAACTAATTTCCTCATTTTATCATCTAAAGCTATTTACTTGCTGTAGTAGCTTTTCTTAATGTTCTGCCTCCAGTGATTTTGTCAAATTCGATTTCATTATGATTGCAGTTGATTAGTGGCCCCTCCATTGTAACTCGTCTTACCAGGTCCATGCATTCCACTGAAGGCTGGATCTAAAGAAGCTGCCCTCTCAGTTACAGGACCAACTGCTCCATGAAGCCATCTAGAAATGTACCCTCTCTAGTATGTCCTGATGAGACATTCACACAATCAATCCCGGGGTAATTGAAATATCCCATTATTGTTGTTTTACCAAATGTATTTCTTTTTTTTAATTTCAACTAACATTTCACATTCTCTTTCTTCAATTTGGCCAGGTGGCTGGTATTATACATCCACTGCTGAGCCGTAGGTGTTATGCTCAGGCTTGTGGACCCTTGGCCGACAAGAGGATGGTATACCTTTCGGAGGGTCCGCAGGGTCTCTTGTCGGGTAGCGAGGCAGAACAAGAGGCGGGACCAGCTGACCCTTGGCACTGGAGACTGAGGCAAATACGGAGGCGATGAAGAGACGAGATGAGGCGCTGAGTCTTCACCACTGGTGGTCTGCGGTCCCCCTGGGAGGAGCCCATAGGGACCCGACCGCTGGGACTTAGGTGGACCTAGGGAGATCAGAGCAATGGTGCAAAGGCCAACTGGAGCTTCGCCCTGGAAGCCCGCGGTCCGCCCAGGAGGAGCCCGTAGGGACCCTTGGAGACGGAGTCTTGGAGGAGTCCTAGGTCGAGTGCCAGAGGGTCGTCGCTCACCAGTCCAAGGTCGTGCACCAGAGAATCGCCGCTTGCCAATCCGAAGTCAGGAACCAGAGAATCACCGTAAGCCAATCCGAAGTCAAGAACCAGAGAATCACCATAAGCCAATCCGAAGTCAGGATCCAAGAACACCAAGACGTAACAGGAGCAAGAAGCAGGAACTCACCGAGGCAAGCAGACTCAAACAACACTCGCAAGAGACGTTGCCAAGTCACTGGATGAGCAGAGGAAGCTGCCTTTTATACTTCCTCCACCCTGGATGATAGAGAACAGGTGAGGTCATTAAAGGGATGGGTCCCTTTAATTCTGTGGAGGGGGCATGGCCTAGTGCTGAAGCATGGCGGCGGCCATCTTTGATTTCCTCCGTGGAGGGGAGATGCCGCTGGAAGGAAGCAGGACGGCTTCCCCTGCAACAAGCAGCGGGGGCCCGAGTCGGAGCCCTCCCCCGGGGCTCCCATGGTGCTGTGAGTCAGGTAGGGGGACGCGGTCGTGGGGCGCCACGGCCACGGAGCACAACAGTAGGGGTAGGGGTAAGGGGAAAAGGACCTGGGACCAAGTACTGGTAAGCATAATTT
This sequence comes from Rhinatrema bivittatum, assembly GCF_901001135.1. NCBI lineage: Eukaryota > Metazoa > Chordata > Amphibia > Gymnophiona > Rhinatrematidae > Rhinatrema > Rhinatrema bivittatum. The sequence goes on along the minus strand of NC_042616.1, from coordinate 555,110,951 downwards.
GAACCTCTCTTACCTGGCTAAACTTGTATTTTGCATAATATGACACACAGACAGTATAATAGGGCCTTCCCCTGAGCATTTCCTTTGTTGTGTGCTGGGAGGGGCAAGATTGCAGCTTAAAGCTATGAACTTCAGAAACAGAGTGCTATGGATGACAAGCCCCAACTAGTGATTGAGAATGTGGGTTCCAAGTGACTGCTCCACCTGTTATCTCCCAGCTGCAAAGTTCCATTCAGGACCACATTCATTAGGCATGTTATAAATACTAGGGATGTGCAGAGCAAAATTTTATGTTCATATTTTTTATGTCCGAAAGGGGGTCCCACTTGCGGCCAATATGGACATAAAAAAAATCCAATGAGTTGGGTATATGTACATATGTGCAAAAAAAAAAATTAAACCCCCTCACCCTCCTTAATCCCCCCCCCAGACTTACCACAACTCCCTGGTGATCGAGCGAGGAGTGAGGACGTCATTTCTGCAATCCTTGGCGAGAAGCATGTGACGTCGGTGGCACGTCGAGTGACGCGGCGTCACGTGATTCCCGGCTCGTTCGCGCCGGACGGCTCGTTCGGCCCAAAAAGAACTTTTGGCCAGCTTGGGGGGGCCTCCTGACCCCCCCAAGCTGGCCAAAAGTTCTTTTTGGGCCGAACGAGCCGTCCGGCGCGAACGAGCCGGGAATCACGTGGTGCCGCGTCACTCAGACGCGACGTCACGTGATTCCCGGCAAGTTCGCGCCGGACGGCTCGTTCGGCCCAAAAAGAACTTTGGCCAGCTTGAGGGGGTCAGGAGGCCCCCCCAAGCTGGCCAAAAGTTCTTTTTGGGCCGAACGAGCCGTCCGGCGCGAACGAGCCGGGAATCACGTGACGCCGGCGTCACTCGACGTGCCGCCGACGTCACATGCTTCTCGCCAAGGATTGCAGAAATGACGTCCTCACTCCTCGCTCCATCACCAGGGAGTTGTGGTAAGTCGGGGGGGGGGGGGGATTAAGGAGGGTGAGGGGGTTTATATTTTTATTTTGGCTCAACAATCGCGATTTCCCACATATCGAACATATCTATGTTCGATATGTGGGAAATCCGATCGTTTATGTCGAATCAATTTTTTAAGTAAAAAAAAAATATGAGTTGCGTTTTACTAATGCGGTCAATCCGAATGCACACCCCTAATAAATACCTTTCATGTGCAGTGCCTTCCAAGGCATTAGCCAATATTTCATTGTGACATCTGGACAAACCTAACCTACATGTACCTAACACTCCTTGACAACATACTGGGGCCAGCTGGATTAGGGAGGGGCAAATAGATGAAGGAAGGTGGCGGGAGTTTCTGGCCATACCAGCATGGTTCAGGTGGGCTGTTCTGCATACCCAGTTGATGGATGAGAGACATACTTTGGTTCATATCTTAGAGATAATCAGTGTATGATGGGTACGGAACAGGAATATTTAAACTAATCAAAATAGAGAGGATATATCTTATTTATTTTATTTTCTTTTTTATCTCTATTTTTATTTTAAATTTTCAGAAACAACACCATCAGAACTAGTACAAATATAATTTAATCCACTGCCTCTCGCCACGCAATGGGCCGCAGGCAATTTCAACAGTTTGTCAAGCACTGTATTTGTAATCATTTGGTGTTTCACGTTTACTCACACTATTTTATTTAATCCACTTAAAAACTTTATTTTTTATTTTTTTACCCCAAAACCAAAAATATTTTCCATTAAATCCTAAGATTTGTATACTTAGCTCCCACTGTAGATTTTATTTCAATACTGTTCCGACATGGACCATGTTTCGACTGTTTCCTGTCTTCATCAGGGGATGCCTTGTATCTCAAATTCTGTTTTGCCTTTCCAATGCTCTAGTCATTTAATTTGACCTAGAACACATAAACAACATTAAAATTAAAAATTCTCACCACATACCCGCGTTTCACCACACACTTCCCATTAAACATCCCACCTTCAGATGTTCTTTACCCCGCTTCTTATCATGATTTCCTGCCTTTAAGAAATATTACTGCACACGAAATAATTCTACTCTGATTTCAATTGAAGCAGTAATGGCGCCTCGGCATTCAAACTCGTATCTCCACTTCCTGCAAAAGCTTTTATACACAACTACCCGCCCGGAACCTCCAGCTGTCAATCACCTTAATACAGGTTTGACAAACTGCTGAAATGGCCTGCGGCCCATTGCGTGGCGAGAGGCAGTGGATTAAATTATATTTGCACTAGTTCTGATGGTGTTGTTTCTGAAACTTTAAAATAAAAATAGAGATAAAAAAGAAAATAAAATAAATAAGCTATATCCTCTCTATTTTGATTAGCTTAATTATTCTGTGAGGATACAGAGCTTCTGTGTGGTGATTTTATATCAGTAGTTACGGAACAGGAATGTCATTCTGGGCTTTTCATTGCAGATAATGGCAGCAACATGATTAGGGCAGTGGGCAAAGTCAGCGTCACTGTTTTGTGCATTTGTTATGCCTGGCAGAAAAGAATGCGCTTGTGCTGGGAGAGGGGCAAGAATGGTGTCAGCATCATCCTGTGTGATCTCAGAGAAGTTAGCTGGTAATGTAAACTGGAGCATGAAGGGTGGGCGGCAGTTATGGCAGAAGAAGGCATTGTTTTTGGGGTGCCTGTGTCCATCTTTATTCAGGATGTGGGCTCCAGATGGAATTCCATTTACCTTATACCGAAGTGATTATTACTGAAGCAGAAGACACCCTTCGTGAATTGTCTCAGGAGGTTGAAATTAGGGTTGGATCACCTGCTCGGACATCAGGATTTGTTCTGCAGTCAGGCTGCATCCTGAATGGAAGAGGCAGAGGGGCAGTGTGGGGGAGCGTGCTCTCCTTGCAGCATTGACAGCATCAGCAGCACTCTGTTGATTTACCATTTCTTCTCTCTTTTGTGCCACCCACTCACCCTTGTCAGCACAGGACAGTCTTTCTTGATGCAGACAGTAGTTTCAATAGTTGGCAGTAGAGACCTTTGCCAACACTCTTCAGAGGAAAACCTTGAAGAATCCTTTGTCAGGTGATACCTTGCAGAGACCACCAAGGTCACGGCCACAGACCCCTCCCCCCCTCCCGGCAAACTGAGCACATAAGGCTGAGGTCTGGACAGATCTTGCCAAGGCCTCCTATTAGTTTCCCACTACCAGCCAGTTTGATTACTGAATGAGTTTTCTCAATGGCAGAGCTCATTGTGAGCTCCCGATTTTCACAGATGACATTAGAGTTGGTGGAAGAGTTGAACTTTCTCAAACTAAACTTTCTTTTCCTGGGTTTCCTCAAATTTCCCATGTGAGGGACAGGAAGACAAAGCACCATTTCACTTTTTTTTTAGATTTTCCTTCGACTGAATATCAATACCCAAACATTTAGGAGTTAATTCCCACTGAGCAGCAGTGCCCTCGGTGCCCTTGAATGTTGACGTCATGGCTGCTGTTGCTGCATAGCCCCTTTTTTGGTGGCTTGGAATGTTGATTCTGCCCTGCCCCTTTGTCAGTGCCTTGGGGGTGCTGGTACCATTACTGATGCTACCCTGTCTGCTGAACACCAATGGTCAAACCTAATGAACAGCAATGCAAACACTTTTTGCCTTCAGTGACTTGGAGTATTAATGCCACTGCCGATGCTACCCTGCCTCTCTCTAGGTGTCTGCCTGTCAGTTTCATAAAAGCTGGATAGAAAACCACAGTGTTAGAGGCAAAAATAATATGTGCTGCTTTTCCTATTTGCTTTAATGGAAATAACACAGATGACATACATGGGAAACAAAACAATATAAACAAATGGGGAGCAAAAAGACAAAATAACAAGAAACAAATTGTTTTCTCATGCACACTCCTAAAAAAGGGTTACTTGTTCCCAGATACTGATAAACAACAAAACTATAAATCAATATTGCGAATATGCTCATAGCAGGTCTAACATCAGAAAGGTTATGCTTACACTGTTCATCAACTTTAATTGAGCTTTTCAATAAAACAAACTCTGCAAATAGAATATTTCAGCTAACAAGGGGATACTATTAAAGTTAAGCCCTGCTCTAGATTAGATTGGAGAGGTTTATTCTTAAGAATATCTGGCATCAATTTTTCAGCTATGTTGTAAGCCAGAAAAGACAGGTTTTGTTTGCAAAGCTTAGCTGGATATCATATGGACATCTGTGCATTTTCCTGCTTCTGAGAGGCTAGTTTAATATGGAGAAATTCTCTTCTCCTAGCTGGATGTACTTGTTCAAAATTCAGAAAAAGAAATGTTGGATTTTATAGTTCAATATTTATTTCATCTTTACACTCAGAATTCAACTTTTCACTTCTCAGATGTGCACGGAAGCATAAGGTAGCAGCATCCTCAGCGCCAGAGGTACACAACTCCAATCCTCAAGTGCTGTAAGTAGATTGGGTTTCCAAGATTTCTACATTGAATATTCATGAAATACATTTGCATGGCCACCTCTATTGTGTGCAAATGCATCTCAAACTTATTCATTATGGATATCCTGAAATTCCAACTGGATTGCGGTACTTAAGTATTGGCATTGCCTACGCCTACAAAGATCAGTACATTGTTCCTAATGGCCAGCTCCAAAATTTTCAAAATATACCTAACCACAATTTTGTGAATGAGTTATATTTTTTATACTTAATATATTGCTAAGTTTTTGTCTAACCTGATTTTCATTTCCATTGCAGTTATACTCTTTAAATTTCCAAATAAAAGGACATTAGGGCTGTGGTAGTCACCAGTGGTTCTTGAGAGTCACAAATGGGCCAGGTTTTCAGGACATCTCTAATGAATATGCACGAGATTGATTTGTATGCACCCTGCTTCAACGGTGAGCAAATCTATTTCATGCATTTTCATTAGGAATATCCTGAAAACCTGATCCATTTTGGCCCTTGTGGACTGGAAGTAAATCCTGCTTTAGTGGATTAGGTCATTGTTTTAGTGAGTTTTGAATATTTCTTTAGAGGATTTCTGTTTGCTTGGAGTTTTTTTAAGTGACTTTTCTACAGATAGGAAAGATCATAAATATATATATGTGTACTTGTGTGTGGGTGTGTATTAAGTATGCAAAGAAACCCCAATACCTTTACTGCACAAGTATTATATACATACAAAAATATAAACACCAAATTGAAAAGGCTTTTCTTATATCTTCAAAACCTTTAATCAAACAACATATTTATTTCTTTAAAATTATATTGAGATCCCAACTAACTAAAACCAACCCACATAGGCACACATACACACTCACACACTCACACACACTCACACTCACACACACTCACACTCACACTAACAGCTATTTAAAAACTGATCCCTGCAAAAAAGGAACAAAGTATCCCTAGTAATAGTGAAACAAAGTATATCACCCTTAATAGCCCAAAGTCTATCCCTAAAAATGAAACACACTAACACTTTATAGATTTAGACGCAGTCTAGAAGGCAAATTAATATTACAAATTCATTTTGCTGAAGAAACCTCCCCTCATAAACTTATACTAGTCAATGTTGTTCCTTCAAAAGTTATAGAAGTACAAAAAATGTTGGCCACAGACATCAAAAAGATTCAAGCAAGTCTTTCCTTCAGACCTCATATGTGCTAAACATATTCATAGTAGAAAAAAAAAACCTATTACAAGGCCTTTGTTTCACCTGCAATTGGGCTTCCTCAGAGGGATCTTTCAGCAAAACTCTTGTAATTCATAGCGGCGTCATTCATATCAACCCAGGGGGACTCAAAAACGGACATCTCACCTGCAATTGGGCATACTTTGAAAGATCGGAATGGGCATCCTTAGATAGATCATTCGGTGGTACTTTTAGAAATCACCCACAAGTCTCTTTGTCAACTCAATAAAGTTCAAACCAGATTTGAATAAAAAATAATTCAAAAGAGAGCCGCCCCTTCACGATGGCACTCAAAAGGCAGACAGTCTCTAAAGTCGCTACTCTTCAGCTTCCAGTGACAGAGGTGTAAAGCTTAATGCTCAGTGCTATTGTTTCATAGCCAGATTCGCACTCCATTCAATGCATCTTGCTCAGTGGCACTATTAATCAGCATGACAATCTGTAGGCATCAAACACACTGAGATTTTTAAAGTTAAGCCGCCACTATGAACAAAAAATAAAACATTATGATAACCTACTCTAAAATCTGAGCACCTACAAATTTCATTAAACTTACTGCAGACAATTCAAATCATTTCAATATTTCAGATTGCATTTTAAATATCCATTAAAACAAAATTAAACCCCGTTTACCTGTATGATTCCAAAACACAGATACAGAAGCACTGCTACCTGGTGAGTCAAACTGAAAGGACTTCAGCCCAGATGACTGTCTTAGATCCTAACATTATGAATGGCACAACTTTATTTAAAACCTGAAACAAGGCTTCCCATTCAATGGCTTTATCTAAGTCTGATGGGTGAATGGTTTGCCATTTAAAAATATAGGATTGTTCAATATGACGCAGGCAGAGGGAGACATTACCACTCCTTCTCATAGACACATGTTGAATTATATAAAACTGCAACTGATCAACAGAATGTTGTTGAATTATCCATTGTGATACTAGTGGAGCATCCATTTTTTTCTATTCTAATACAACTCTTGTGTTGTATGATCCATGTTTTAATCTTCCTCTTAGTATGCCCAACATATAATTTCTAACAAGGGCAAAGGATAGCATAAAATAAATCACTTGTGATGTTTCACACATGTAATGCTCAAGAAAACTATGTTTAATAAGTGAAAAAGGGTGTTGGAATACATAAATGATAAGAACATTTGAACAAACCACACATTTCCCACATGCATATTGTCCATATGTTATTGAAGATGAATCAGTTACATTGCAATCTGATGTATCAAAGGCTCTGCGTTTTAGCAAAAATAAGGGACTGTTCAAAAATACCATGTGATCTCAAAATATTCCAATGTTTCAAAATGATTTCTTGTACATCCCTAGAGTGGGTAGAGTACGGTGTGATGCAAATCTGCTGGTCAATAGGTGTTTTTTGAGAAGAGACTAATAAAACAACCCAATTTGCAAATAACACCCTCTTATAAGCTCTTCTAATGATTTTTGACAAAACCTGTTCTGCTTATTAACTGCTTGATGTTTGTATTCTTCTACAGTTGAGCAGAGATAACTGCACCATCTTTGCTCAACTGTAGAAATATATATATATATATATATATATAGCTGGGTTCAAAAAAGGTTTGGAAACATTCTTGAAGGAGAAGTCCATTAACTGCTATTAATCAAGTTTACTTAGGGAATGACTTCTGCTATTAATTGCATCAGTAGCATGGGATCTTCTTAGTGTTTGCGTAATTGTCAGGTTCTTGTGGCCTGGTTTGGCCTCTGTTGGAAACAGGATGCTGGGCTTGATGGACCCTTGGTCTGAACCAGCATGGCAATTTCTTATGTTCTTATGTAAAAAAATGTATAAATATATATAGTCAAAAAAACAGTGGCATACAATTAAATAATGGATTGGGATAAAAATAAATTACATATTAAAGTATGCAAAGAAGCCCCAATACCCTTGCCGTACAAATATTGTATTGAAGATATAAGAAGAGCTTTTTGAATTTGGCGTTTATATTTATGTATACAATATTTGTGCAGCAAGGGTATTGGGGCTGCTTTGCATACTTTAATATATAAATATATATCATATTGTTTATATAAATATATATATATGATATATAGATATATCATACATACATATATATATATATATATATATATATATATATATATATATATGTGTGTGTGTGTATGATATATAGATATATCATACATATATATAAAACTATATTTTGACATGAGATATATTTTTTAATACAGATATACAACACATATACACAATACAGAGTTGCAGATGCAATGAAGAATATAAGTACCCTTATGGAAGGTAGAGCACATATGGAAGTGTTGTGAAAGATTAAACACTGGTCGAATAATATACATATTCCCCTGAAGAAGCCAGAAGGCGAAACCAGGGCCCGGTTTGGACAGATTAAAATCGACAAGAATAACATCAGTGTCAAGCACTTCATCATCATTTATAGTGGTTTAAGGGTCAAATTGATAACATGTATTTTGATGATAATGTGTCAATATTAAGATGAGTTATATCAAGTTGTACAAAACCATATAAATTTTATTTATTTATTTATTTATTTATTTATTTATTTATTTATTTATTTCAGATTTTTATATACCGGCATTCGAGACAGAAGTCACATCGTGCTGGTTCACATAAAACAGGGGTGCATAGTAAACATAACTATAACAATGGTGTTGAAAAGGCAGTTACATATAACAGGGTAATAAGAACTTGGCTGAGAAGGAAGAGAAAGGAAAGGTTATTAAATTCACACAGGTAAACGATAGAAGATAAGGATGACCATGGTGTATTTGGAGATTAGTTAACCGAGTTGGAGATTAGTTAACCATGTTGGAGATTAGTTAACCATGGTATAGTTGGAGATAAGGGGTGGCTTGGAGGTGTTCTATCAATTGGCGTCCGGGAAAGCTTGTGTGAATATCCAGGTCTTTAGTCTTTTTTTGAAAGTTGAGATGCATGGTTCTGTTCTGAGATTTGAGGGGATGGAGTTCCATAAAGGTGGAATGGCTGTAGAGAAAGCCCGGTCTCTTAGTGTGCAGTGTCTGGTGGATTTGGATGGAGGTACCTGTAGCGATCCCCTGTATGCATCTCTTGTCGGTCTTGACGAATTGTGTAGTCGGAGCGGGATCTGTAGGTCAATGGGAGCCAGTTGGTTGATGTTTTTGTATGTGGTAAGAATGGCCTTGTATATTATTCTAAAGTGTATAGGTAGCCAATGGAGGCTCTTTAGAATGGGGGTTATGTGGTCCCTTCTCCTGGTATTTGTCAGAATTCGTGCAGCTGCATTTTGCACCATCTGAAGCGGTTTGGTGTATGAAGCGGGAAGGCCAAGTAGGATGGTGTTACAATAGTCTAATTTTGAAAAAATGATTGCTTGTAGAATGGTTCTGAAATCTTGGGCATGGAAAAGTGGTCTAATTCTTTTCAGCACTTGTAGTTGGTAGAAACAGTCTTTGGTGGTTTTGTTAATAGTGGCTTTGAAATTCAGGCGATTATCAATTAAGACTCCTAGGTCTCTCACTTGTGTGATTGTTGGCGTGGCTTGTTGTGCAGAGGTGATGGTGCTGTTTTCTGAGGCGATGAGCAGGAGTTCAGTTTTGCCAGAATTTAATACCAGGTTTAGGCTGGTGAGGAGGAGTTTAATTTTTTGAAGGCATGTATCCCAGTAAGCCAGAGTTTTTGCAAAGGAATCCTTAATGGGTATCAGGACCTGGATATCGTCCGCGTAAAGGAAGTGTTTGAGGTTGAGGTCGGTGAGAAGTTGGCATAACGGTATAAGGTAAATGTTAAATAAAGTAGGAGACAGGGAAGACCCCTGTGGGACTCCTACTGACGACGGGTGTTGAGAGGATTCTTTGTTCTGTATCTTTACCTTGTATCCTCTATTGCTGAGAAATGATATGAACCAAGATAGAGCTGTGCCTGAGATACCTATGGAGGCTAACTGGGTAATGAGTAATGAATGATTAACGGTGTCAAAGGCTGAAGAAAGGTCCAGTAGGATCAGTAAGAAGGCTTGACCTTTATCGAGGCCCAGGATGAGGTGATCTGTTAAGGAAATGAGTAGGGACTCCGTGCTTAGTATTTTGCGGAAACCGTATTGTGATGGGAAAAGGAGGTTGTTTTCTTCAATGTAGTTTGAGAGTCGGGTGTTCACCAATTTCTCCATAATCTTGGCTATGAAGGGGAGGTTGGCGATCGGACGTTTGTTATTGTAATATTATTATGTTTGTTATTGTAATATTTTAAGTGAATATTATATAATTTTCATGTTGCATACATTGCACAAAAAGTGAGAGTGGTGTGGTTGAGTATGAATGGAGGGTGACTTTAGTAAGATAAATACTAGTTATGTCATTTTATGATAGTCAAAATTTGTTATAACTGTCACAATTGTTGGTATAAGAAATTAAATAAAGTTAATATTAACAAGAATCAATTGTGCTTGTATTTCACTCGGCAATGAGTGTTCATGGTTGTATGTATGTGTATATATATATATATACTGTTCTGGCACAAAAGGCTTTATGATTCTGGGGAGTGTAAAATTAAGTCTAGACTGCTGAGCTAGACTCCTGATTATCTCTGGAGGGGTAAAGCCTTGGTTTTCTACTCCTATTACTCCTATTTATCATTTCTAAAGCACTCTAAAACATGCACAGTTTTATGTAGAGGATGGGGAAGGAGAAGAAGAGCCATGTGCAGGGAGTATTAAATACTTGTCTTTTTTCAAGAAATACATTCTTCATGTTTACTTTGTAAACATTTTCATGGTTATCTTTTGCTTAATAATTATTCCTTTTGGTCTGAAGGAACACATTCATTGGTTAAATAGTGTACAAAAGGGATCTCCTGGAGGTGAGAAGGATGCATTTTCCTTATGACTGAAAAGTGCTGGTGTATAACAGTCTTTAATAGGGATGAACATTTGTTTTGAACGAATGCACAATCCGAAATGTATAGGTCCCTATTCATTGCATTCATGGGGTTCTGAAACGTATGGTGAACCCCCACGAATGCAACGTATCATTAACAAATAAACCCCCCACCATCATGACCGGTGTCATCTTGTGTTCCTACCATGTGACAGGGGCTGACCAATGGCACTGGTAGCCCCTGTGACATAGTAGGGGCAAAGGCTATTGGCGCCATTTTGAATACCGGCAGCCGATGGCCCGAGTGCAGGAAAATGCTCCAGGACCCTCACTGGACCACCAGGGACTTTTGGAAAGTCTTGGGGGGGGGGGGGTCAGGATGGTGGGGGTTGTAGTTAATTAAGTTTAAAGAGTTGGGATTTTTTTTTTAACTTTAATGGGAAACGAATCCCATATGTAACTAATGGACGAATCGGGGTCCCCCAAAAATGGATGTAACGGATTTGGGTCCCGACGAATACGAATACCAAATTGAACATATCTATCCCTGCTGTATATCCCTAGTCATTAAGATTAATTTTCAAAGGCTTATGCCTAGAAAAAAGGGCATATACACATGTATGTAGCCCGTTCACGCATAATTTGTATTTTAAAAAGGGGCCACAAAAATGCTTATATGTACACTAGCAAGTAAAAATACATGCTCAAAAAAGGGGTGTGCTAGGGGCATGTCGGGGCAGGGTTTGCACATACACATGTGTGATGAGTTATTTTAAAAGTGACATACATGAGAAAAGCATAAAAATTATGAGCGTATATTTACCACTGCTCAATTATGCAGACAACTTCAAACTTTCACTATGAATTTCAACTTGGCATTTCTTGGGCTTTCCAGGTGAGCAGACACAGAAGCAGCTTGGGGGGTGAGAGGGAGTGTACGAGGAACAGACTAAGACTATTGGGGGTTAACTAGAATATATCTGGTTTTTACAAGGTGGGTCACTGGGACAGTCTGGATCATACAGAGGGGGTGGGAGTGTGTGGCTGGGATAGGCTGGTCCATACTGGTTGGTAACTGGGACATATTGGTCTATACTGGGGGTAATTGGGACTGATTAGGGTGGAACTAGGACATATAGGATAAACTGGGGAGATGAATGGTCATGTGTGTACTGGAGCATACTGGGACCACTGGGGGTGGGAGTCAGTGGTGGAGATAACCTTTTCAAAATGACTCTAATTGCTTTATGGATACTTATGGCACAATGGCTGAGGAAGGAGAGAGAACAAAGGAGATGGAGGATGAGGCAGTATCCCTTACAGTGTTAGAGAAGCAAGTCATGCACAGGTTCAGATTTAACAAGATAACCATGCTATTTCTATGTCAGCAATTAGTAGGGATGTGAATCGGGCTTCGGACGATTGAAAATATCGTCGATATTTTCAAAATCGTCAGAAATCGGGGGCTCTCCCAAAACGATAGGAAAACCCCACGATATTGATCATGGGGCTTCCCTTATCGTTTTGGGGGAGGGCGGGAAAAACGGCACACAAAAATAACCCCTAAACCCACCCCGACCCTTTAAAAGTAACCCCTTATCTTCCCCTACCCTCCCGACTCCCCCCAAAACCTTTTTACAGGTACCTTGTAGTCCACTGGGGGTCCCGGGAGCGAGCTCCCGCTCCGGGCCGTCCTCCAGCTACCGGACCGTCCTTTGCCCTTACCTTGTGACAGGGTATCTGTGCCATTGGCCGGATCCTGTCACATGGTAGGAGCACTGGATGGCCAGCACCATCTTGTGCTCCTACCATGTGACAGGGGCTGACCAATGGCACCAGTAGCCCCTGTGACATAGTAAGGGCAAGGCTATCGGAGCCATTTTGGTTCCTGGCACCCGATGGCACGAGTGCAGGAGATCGCTCCCGGACCCCTGCTGGACCCCCAGGGACTTTGGACAGCTTGGGGGGAGGCCTCCTGACCTCCACAAGACTTGCCAAAAGTCCAGCGGGGGTCCGGGAGCGACCTCCTGCACTCGAGCTATATTGCCAGTATTCAAAATGGCGCCGGCGCTAGCCTTTGCCCTCATATGTCACATAGTGAGGGCAAAGGTAGCGCCGACGCAATTTTGAATACTGGCAATGTGAACAAAACAATAAAAACATTAAAAGACCTGAAAAAATTACACAAATAACAAAAGAAAAATGAATACAGAAACATTTTTGGCCATGCATATCCCTTATAAGAACTGGCATACTGGGGCAGACCAAGGGTCCATCGAGCCCAGTATCTTATTTCCAATAGTGGCCTATCCAGGTCACAAGTACCTGGTAGGATCCCAATCAGTAGATAGAACCCATGCTACTATTATCCAGGGGTAAGCAGTGGCTTTCCACAAGTCTAGCTGGTTAATTACAGTTTATGGTCTTTTCCTCAAGGAACTTATACAAACATTTTCTAAACTCAACTACACTAGCTGCCTTTACCATATCCCCTGATAATGAATTCCAGAGCTTAACTGTGGGTTGAGTGAACACGCTGAGGTAGATCTTTAAAAAGTACGCGCGTGCGTACTTTTGTTCGCTCAACCAGCGCAAACAAAAGTACGCAGGATTTTATAAGATACGCGTGTAGCTGCGCGTATCTTATAAAATCCGGGGTTGGCGCGCTCAAGGTTGCGCAAAATCGGCAGCCTGCTCGCACCGAGCTGCACAGCCTGCCTACGTTCCCTCCGAGGATGCTCCGAAATCAGAGCAGCCTCAGAGGGAACTTTCCTTCCGTGTCCCCCCAGCTTCCCCTCCCTTCCCCTATTTAACCCACCCCCTAGCCCTACCAAAATCCCCCCCCCCCACCTTTGTGCTCGCCGCCTCGGCATCCCCCGCACAGGCCACAGTGCTGGGGGACTCAGGACCGCCCTCCCGGCCCGCCCCGAACCGTCACCACACCCCTGGACCTACCTCAGACTGCCCCCTGACGCAGGACATGCCCCCAGACACATCCCCGGCTGGCCAACACGCCCCCTCTGCCCCCTTTTACGAAGCCCCGGGACTTATGCGTGTCCTGGGGCTTTGCGTGCGCTGGCAGCCTATGCAAAATAGGTGTGCCGGCGCACGAGTGCCCTGCGCGTGTAAATCCGGGAGGATTTACGCGCGCAGGGCTTTTAAGATCTACCCCATATTTTCTTTGATCTATATTAAACATGCAGCTTGGCATCTTCATGGACTGTCTCTAGTCTTTTTATTGTTTGAAAGGGAAAAAAACAGATTTACATTTACCCGTTCTACTTCACTCATAATATACAGTAATAGCCTTCTATTGTATCTCCCCTCAGCAATCTCTTTTCTAAGCTGTAGAGCCCACCCTGTTTAGCCTTTACTCATAGGGGAGACATTCCTTTCCCTTCATCATTTTGTTTGCCCTTGTCTGGAACTTTTCCAGTTCCATCATATGTTTTATGAGATGTGATGGCAAGAACTGCCTGCAGTACTCTAGGTGTTGTTGCACCATGGAGTGATACAGAGGGGTTATGACATTCTTCATTTAATTTTGCATTCCTTTCCTAATAAATAATTCTTAACAATAGGTTTGCTTTTTTTTTTTTTACTGCCGCTCCCACTGAGCTGAAAAATTCAATAAATTGTCCATAATGATGCCTAGATCTTCTTCCTAGGTAGTAATTCCTAATAAGGAATCTCACATCATGTGAATACAGTTTGGATTACTTTTCCTTATGTGTACCACTTTACCCTTGTCCACATTAAATTTCAAATGCCATTTGGATGTCCAGTCTCCAAGTCTTCCAAGGTCCTTACAATCTGTTTTGGATTTAACAACTTTGAGTAACTTTGTGTGGTGCCTTCAATTTGATCACTTCACTCATTCTTTTTTCCAGATCATTTATAAATATATTTAAAAAAAAAAAAAACCCACAGGTTCCTGTATGGGTTCCTGGGGCACTTCACTGTTTACCTTCCTCCACTGAGAAAACTGACCATTTATTCCTACTTTCTGATTCCTATCTTTTCACAATCTACAACAGGACATTGCCTCCTATCCCATGACTTTTTAATTTTCTCAGGAGTCTACCAGATGGACATTGTCAAATGCTTTCAGAGAAATCCACTGGGTCATCATTACCTACATATTTATTAACCCCCTTTGAAAAATGTAGCACACTGGTGAGGCAACACTTCCCTTGAATACATTCTTCATGCTAAACTGTGCCTTTGAAAATTGCTATAATTTCAGTTTTACCCACATTAAATTCACTAAACATGGGTAAATGGGCTTTTAAAAATTGCTGGGATGGTATGTTCCATTTACATTTACATTTTTTTTAAATTACACTGTATGTATGTTATTTATCAAAACATTTATTTTCCTTTTAATTTACATACATAATTTTCTTTATTCAATTAGAGAATTCATCATTATAATAACTGAAAAAAGAGCATGCTTCTCTAATAAAGCATTAAAGATATTAGAGAGAGAAGCAGTAAGCTGTCAACAATGCTTTTCTGCCCTGCTTCAAGGGAACCCATTAACTGTTGTAATATCTCCAATGGGAACTATAAACCGAAAGCATTGAGCTCTTACTATAGGAATTACTAATGTGATTCTTTATAGTAAGGAGTGTTAATTTCTTCATGATAAATTAAATTGGTTTTGAAAATACAAAATATTCCAATGGTAGGAAGAAATATAAATTTTATATTGTACCTATAATTTTCACGAGTTTGTTACTCTTTGAATGTTATTATTTTTATTTCTTTTGTAGCTCCTTCCTTTCATGGTGTGTATGTTTGTGATTGCATTGCCATGGAAACTGCAAAATGTACTCACCTTTTAAGATGTAGCATCTCAAGTTTGCCTTTAACTCAGGTACCAGTTTTAAAATAAGTCATTGAAGAAATCTTTCTAATCAATTCTTCCTGCTAAAGACAGATCAATGGTTCAGTATATGTTTTATATATATTTGTATAGTGTATTGCTGCTGGGATAGTCACATCTGTGTTTAAGTTCCACAAACCAGTCAGGGCTTTAATAACTCTATCATATCTCTCCTATATTTCCTCTAGGGTATAAATGTTTAGATCTTTAAGTGTCACATCAAAAAAAGTCCAAAAGAGTGCAAATGAGGTAATAATATAAGAAAAAATTGTTGCATACAAAATCTAATAAATATCACATAGTCTCAGAATGGAGTATGAAATGAGAAACCAACTTTGTATGCAATGTTTTTTCTTATAGATCTTTAAGGGTACGCGCACAATTCAAAAAGTTAAAAAGGGGCAGGGTGTGGGAGTGGGCATGGTCATGTTCCGGGCAGAGCATGGGTGGAACATGGCATTCTGGGAAGGTCACTTGAAATGTTGCATAAGTATTTACACGCACAAGTAAACCAATGTGATATTTTCTCATGATACATCAGTATATAAAAATTAATAATAAATAAATAAAAATACAAGGGTGTGCTGTGGTCCTCTACTCCAAAACTTTACTTCTGCTGTGGATAGCATGTCAGTTTTAAAATAAAAATATGTCAAGGCTAATAGGGTAAAGGATAGGCTATCTAGCTAGGGGGATAGGAAGTCCTATCCTTTACCGGCGTGACCTGGGAACAAACTGGAGAAATAAGTATTTGCATCAACACTAGGGTTTGGGGAACCTGAAAACCGAACCAGATTTTCCCAAAATTTCAGGAAATTTTCAGTTTTCGGGTTAATGCGCCCTAACAGGAGTTAGTGCATGCTAACTCCCATTAGTGCACACTAATGTTAAAATGTTAATGCTCATTAACCTGAAATTCAGGACTTGAATGGGTAAACATGAATCAGTTATTTACTCTTTTGAATTATAAAAGGACTAGGGGGCACATCATGAAGTTATCAAGAAGCTCATTTAAAAGAAATTGGAGAAAATTATTTTCACTCAACACATAATTAAGCTCTGGAATTCATCATCAGAGGATGTGGTTACGGCAATTAGTGTAACTGGATTTAAAAAAGGTTTGGATAAGTTCTTAAAGCAGAAGTCCATAAACTGCTATTAATCAGTAAGGATTAGTAGCTTATGATCTATTCATTTAATGTTTGGGTACTTGCCAAGTACGTGTGACTTTGTTCGCCATTGTTGGACTCAGGATACTGGGCTTGATGGAGGCTTCGTCTGATCCAGTATGGCATATCTTATGTTCTAATGTTCTTATGAAGCCATATCCAGGAGTTGCATAGTAATGGCTTTGCTAGAAACTGGTGAAGTGGCAGGTGTAGCATCATCAGCTGATGCTTAGTAAGGGAATGGCATTCAACACAAGAAAAATTGAGCCCTGTAACATCATCAGAGCATGGATATAGAGAAGCCAGAAAATCTAGAAGCAGTTTAGAATCTGGGAGAGAGCTGAGCTGAAGTGACACAGAGAGTGAGTGCTATAATAGTACTCCTCTCTGAAAGTGGAAAAGCTGTTTAAAACACTTTAAAACCTGGTAGGAACAATAGTATACATGAATGCTGGTGTGAATGAACAGTGAATAGTTATTTAAAAAACAGCAAAGGTAAGGCTTAGAAGATATAAATTTAATTGCAGGTGGCAGCTGACTCGTGGTGAATTTGTGTCAGTATTTGATGTTTAGATTTAATGAATGAAAAGGGTAAATATTGATGGGAACTGCTTAGAAGAGAGAGTAAATAATCTAAAAAAGAAAACATATGTGACTCCTTGAAACTCCTCTATCAAGGTAGAGAGTCAAGCAGAAACTTTCACCCTGAATTCAGTATATTCTAAACTGAGAAAGTTTGCAGCTGGTTTTGGAAAAAAAAGTGACAAGATAATTTCTCTCGTAAAAGGGCTCAGGGAGGAGAGAGAGATCTGTGGAAGAGCTTGAACTTCCCATCTGCAAAGACTGATTGGTAGTAGTGAGTTCTAACCAGTGGGATTCAAAAAGAAGTGGAGAAAAACCATTCTCTGCACCCAAACAAAAGAGAAACTTAGAAAATACTCCTGCATGGAAACATAGAGAAAGAAACCAAAGGAGACAGATAGGATATCATACACTAAGGAGTATAAATTCCCTCTGACAAGAAGTTAATTACTTTTCTGCTAAAAAAAAAAAGAAATTTGAAGGAAAAGAGGGAAACTTAAGTAACAGAGTGAGTTCCTGCTAGCAATAACTGACTGCTGGTATTCCTGGATTCACAAGGCTTCCTGAATTCACTAAGTGAACTTTTACTGTTTAATATATATTTGAGCCTAGTATAGAAGCTGTATATAATGAGAGAAAGAGCCCTATCACTAGCAGGACCCATAATCTGGAACACAATGCCTCCAGAGATCAGACTACAAAGTGATCTCAAGGCATTTAAGAAAAATGTAAAAACATGGCTCTTTAAACAAGCATTTTACAAAGAGACGGGAGAATAGAAATTATTCAGGAAAAGGCAGGGGAGCACCGACACACAGGTGGGGATTAGGTAAGAGTGTAGGGGGTTAGGGGCCACTTTGACATTCTACGTGACACCTATGAACAGAACAGTGGTCTCTTGTGAAGATTTCAAGCTAGGTTGAGAGAACCTTGCCCAAATCTCATCTTGGAGGGAGTTTCCTCACTCCGAAGGCCAGCAAATCTTCACAAGAGACCACTGTTCTGTTCATAGGTGTCACGTAGAATGTCAAAGTGGCCCCTAACCCCCTACACTCTTACCTAATCCCCACCTCGAGTTACTAGGTGGGCCTACCATAGGAATACAAATACCTACCTATGGGCCATGACATTATGGCCAGTCTCTCTCTCTCTCTCTCTCTCTCTCTCTCTCTCTCTCTCTCTCTCTCTCTCTCTCTCTCTCTCTCTCTCTCTCTCAACACCTTATTGCATTTTGAAAAATGACCCCCTATAGTCTTGCTGTGGTACATAATATAATACTGTGGTACATAATAGGTAACATCATTCTTGTATGTAAAACATTATATTAATTTATGGTTTACTGTCTGTACTGCCTGTTATCATTCATACCTTTTATCTGTAAAGCCTGTTGCTAATTATTGTTTATTGTAAACCGTGGTGATGTATCTTTTTACGTACTGCGGTATATAAAAATCCCTAAATAAATAAATAAATAAATAAACAAGATAATTTGCTAATTATTTATCAAATTAAGGAGTTATCTAACAAATCAAGTGAACAAGATGTATAGTATTCAATGTAACAACTGTGGAACCTTTATCTTGAAGCAAACCATCTGGAGGCTTAGGGCTTGCCTCATTTGTTCACAACTCTTCTCAATGAAAATGGAGCTAGCTCACCTTAAAGATGAATGAGCTACAATAAAAAAAGGAATTAGCAACTACCAAGGAAGCCTCATCCACTTTACAGCATTCAGGAATCTTCCCCACTACTACCACCAGCACCACAGAAGATTCACAAACCCAGAAAAAATGGGTTTACACTTGGCTCAGGTAGGATAAGATTGGTGATCCAAGGACACCCGTTCTTCACAGTAGTGCTATCCAGATGCCCTCCTCAATTTGCACAGAGCATCCAGAAAACCAAGAATAAATGGATTACAGTGGGTTCTGGTAGGATAAGACCTGTTATGTGGAGACACCCACTCTCTTAAATTATACAATTACAAAATTAATTCTCTGTAGTAGAAAATGAAGAAGATCTAGTAATGGAGACTGATGTGGGATCAGAAAGGGAAGATGAAACCCAATGTGCACATAAATTCTATAACACAACCAAAAACCATAAGAAGAAGCTCATTGTGCTGGGAGACTCAGACATCAGAGGCACTAATTTGGGAACTCTTCTCAAAGGGAACACTCTAGTTAAATGCCTTCCAGCAAAACAAGCGGTTATTAAACCAATACTAAAATATGAAACTGACAGAATAGATGGTTGGGACAATTACCGACTGATATCCAACCTAACTTTCATAGCCAAAGTCCTAGAAAAAATAGTATTAACTCAACTAGAGAACCAGCTAGAAGACAATAATATACTTTATCCAAACCAATTCGGATTCAGAAAAAAATCGCTCAACAGAAACTTCTCATCTCCTTAACCCACACTGAACTACAAGGATTCGGCAACAATGAATCTTATATCCTGCTACTAATCAATCTTACAGCAGCATTTGACACAGCTGACCATACCCTGCTATTCCAACAACTAGAGAAATTGGAATAAACAGAATGTTAACATCTGGTTCTCTTCCTTCCTTAAAGATAGAACATTTCAAGTCAAATTGGACAATCAAATTTCTGACACCTTCCCTATCAATCCAGGCATCCCCCAAGGATCAGTACTATCATCCACTGTTATGGTTGCCAGCTGCAGCTGCCCAAGGCAGGCTCAACTCACATCATGTCATGCTTGGCTCTCTACCCCCGGTACTCTCGCGGCGGTGACCAGTCGCTGCCGCTGCATTCCTCCTAGCTCCCTGTATTCCATGTGGTGGCTGGGACGCTGCCGACCAGCGTTCCGATCCTGGGCCTCTCTAGGCGTGTGCATGCACCATCTCTCCTCCCTTTAAAGGGCCAATGGCGGGAACTCCAGGCTTGTCCCCAGCTGATGACATTACAGGCCCAGGATATTTAAGCTTCACTTCTAGCCACCACTAACCGACTTGGCAACGAGATACTTGGTTCTTTTTGGTGCCAGTTCCTTTTCATTAACCTGTTGTTCTTGCCTTCGGATCTCTGCACTTATCCACCCTGGTTCCTGTCTCAGCACTTTCTGCTCCTGGGGGCCTGGCTCAGCACTACTTCACCTGGACTCTCTCTCAGCGCTTCCCGCTCCTCGGAGCCAGGCTCAGCGCCACTTAACCCGGACTCTCTCCCAGCACTTCCCGCTCCTCAGGGCCAGGCTTAGCGATACTTTGCCTGGTCTCTCTCTCTCAGTGCTTCCCGCTCCTCGGGGCCTGGCTCAGCACTACTTTACCAGGATACTCCCTCAGCGCTTGTGAGTCCCTACCGCAGTGCACCCTGCTCCTCGGGACCCCCATGGCACTTCTCATTAAGGACTTTGCTCCAGTGCCTTTTCTCATCAAGACCTGGCTCAGTGCTGTAACTCCACCAGTCTGAGTCTCGGTGTCCCCGCTCCTCGAGGCACTTCCCAGCACTGCTATTACAGAAGGCCCTGTCACCACATTGCCGTGTCTCAAGCAGTACCTCTGTGCTGCTACTCTCCTGGCATCTGCTACAGCGGGTTCCCCACTCTAGCCCTTATTCAGCATACCACAGTTCATGTCTCTGCACCTCCTCACCTTGAGGTCACTCCCACATGGTCCTGCTCTACACTCTTCAGAGCTACAGTGACCTTGCACTCCTTGAGTCTCTCTTTCCTCCTCCCTCCAAGAGTGCTTCTGTCTTGGACTGTGCCTAACCTCTCTGATACTCTCTTCTCCCAGTCATCCACCCTCTCCAGGACCAGCCACACATAGGTGCTCCTAAGTCCTGCTGGCCCCGGCACCCAAGGGCTCAACCTGCAGGGAACAATAGTTGGTACAGGTGAAGTTCCTACTTGCCTCTGTTCTCAGCCATCCTTGCCTCCCGACGGTGGGGACCTGTGTGGCCCAACCCTTCAGGTAGCAACAACCCCACCTCAGGCTAAGGGTCCACAATTCCTAACAGCCACACTATTCAATATATATCTGCTGCCCATAAGCGAATTACTCGCAAATCTAGGACTCAACTTCTTCCTACATGCAGATGACCTACAATTCTATATACCATTCGACAAAACATTAAAAAAACTGCATCATCTCTGTCAACATATATGAAGGAAATTCAACAAAAATGTTCTCTACTGAAACTAATTCTAAACCCAAAAAATTGAAATTTTGTGGTTAAGGAGAAATACAACAATAACCAAACCACCACCCTAGACCTAGGAATCACTAATATTACTCCCTCAGATCAAGTATATGATTGGGAATTCATATTGATGAGAACTTCACTATGAAAAAGCATATAAGCAAATTAATCAAAGCAGGGTACTCCAAAATAAGAATATAACATCGACTGAAACCTTTGTTAACATTTCAAGACATCTGTACTGTTCTACAAACATGTATATTTTCAATCTTAGACTACTGCAACTCTCTTCTACTAGGCCTCCATCAAAATTACTAAAACCACTACAGCTACTTCAAAACATCTCTGCAAAACTCTTACTAGAACAAGGAAATTTAATAACATCACTCCCTCGCTGACTGGACTGCACGTAAATAAGAGACTAATCATTTTCAATAGCAGGCCCCAAGTTGTAGAACTCCCTGCCAGAGTCAATACGACAAATAACAGAAAGAACTTCAAGTGTGAACTGAAAACATGGCTCTTCAGAAAAGCATATGATTTAATATAAAAGACCAATAATCTGATAACAACTACATCAGCACCAGAGATAATGTTAATGAAGCGAAGAATAAGAAATGAATTATGAGATGTAAATTGATATTAATAGAATGAGCAATAAGTAATGAATGTGTTGAATATTGATATTATTTATTTAAGCAAGCAATAATTATGAATGAGATGATGTATACAGTTAGTAGGATTAGTTTTTGTATTCCTAATAAGTTGATCATGAATATGCACAAATATGAACTAGAATTGAAAATAAATAAACATGATACGGAAGAGCCCGTACAGCATATCATTGACCCGGCTCGCATTATTCTCTCTGCTACATTCACAGTTCCACCGGGTAAAATAGTGGTGCCTAAAAGACTCCGTAATAAAGTATTGGCTTGGGGTCACGATTCCCAGTTAGCGGGTCATCCTGGATGAGTACATACTCAAAAACTACTCCAACAATACTATTGGTGGCCTGAGATGCATAAGGATATACGAACTTATGTTGACTCCTGCCCAACTTGTGCTCAACATAAAATTCCTACAGGGAAAACTTGGGGCCTTTTACAACCATTACCAGCGCCCACAAAACCATGGACACACATCTCCACAGACTTTATTGTGGAACTCCCACCATCTGAATGCAACTCTGTGATTTGGGTAGTGGTAGACCGCTTTTCAAAAATGGCCCATTTTATCCCATTTCCTTCCCTCCCATCTGTGCCATGGCTGGCTCAATTATTCATGCTTCACATTTTCCGCCTTCACGGACTGCCTCAGCACATCTCCTCAGACCGTGGTCCTCAGTTCCCGGCTCGATACTGGCTCAACCTCTGCAAGAAGTTCCGTATTTCTCTGGATTTTACCACAGCGTTCCATCCTCAGGCTAATGGTCAGGTGGAATGTACAAATTGTACATTGAAACAGTTTCTACGGTGTTATGTCAACTCTCGATAGGATGATTGGGAGTCCCTTCTTTCCTGGGCTGAATTCTCGCACAATTCGCATGCCATAAGAACATAAGAACATAAGAAAATGCCATACTGGGTCAGACCAAGGGTCCATCAAGCCCAGCATCCTGTTTCCAACAGTGGCCAATCCAGGCCATAAGAACCTGGCAAGTACCCAAAAACTAAGTCTATTCCACGTAACCATTGCTAATGGCAGTGGCTATTCTCTAAGTGAACTTAATAGCAGGTAATGGACTTCTCCTCCAAGAACTTATCCAACGGGGGCATCTTCTTTTCAGATTCTCGGCCCAGGCCACCCCTGCCCGTTCCACTGCCTGTTCCTTCGCCTGCAGCTCAGCTGATGGCGGTTGAGCTGAAACAGCTTTGGGCCCATACTCAACAGATGTTACATAAAGCAGCTCACTCCACTAAGAGATTTGCCGACCAACATCGACAACAGGCTCCCCAGTTCCATCCAGGGGAAAAGGTGTGGCTCAGCACCCGGCACATCCAGTTGTGGGTTCCTTCTATGAGATTGGCCCCTTGCTATATTGGACCGTTCTCAGTCCTGCGACAATTAGGTCCGGTGACCTACCAACTCCGATTGCCTGCCACATTGAAAATTCACAACTCATTCCATGTGTCCCTCCTGAAACCATTGGTCCTCACTTGGCCTTCCCGGAAAACTCCCGAAGTACCACAGCATAGGGCTGAGGATGAGATCATATACCAGGTACAAGAGGTTCTGGACGTCCGGAAAAGAGGCAAAACATGGGAGTATCTTCTATCGTGGGAAGGATTCGGACCTGAGGAGAATTCTTTGGAGCCTGCTAAGAATATACTGGACAAGTCTCTTCTCATGAACTTTCACTCTGAACACCCTGGAAAGTCCAAGCCTTCTAGGGGGAAGCCTAAAGGAGGGGGTACTGTTGGGACCGCTGGCTGCAGCGGGCCGCCGCGTTGGTCCGGGGCTGGGTGTCATGGCCACTGGCTGTGGCGGGGCATGACCAGGGTCGGGTCGGCGGCCACAGCAATTTGGACCTTCCCCGATGGGTCGGGCGGTCCTGAGGTGCCTGCTATGGCAGGCAGCCACTCCTATGTTGGTCTTCATGGCCACGATCGCTGCTAGCCCGGCTGCAAGGATCCCTCAGCCAGGCTGACTCCTCCCCCTCTGCCTCTGCCTATACTAGAGATGTGCACGTGGCTGGAGAGGAAATTTAAAGGAGCCTTGACAGGAAATTGTCATGGCTCCTCCTGAGACTCCTCCCTCGACTTCCTGCATTTAAGGCAAGGTCTGATCCCCAGACCTTGCCTTGGTATCAAGGGTCCTGGCTGAGTTTGGCTCAGAGCTTCTTGTTCCTGATTCTTAGTCCCGCTCTGCTTCCCTGCTCCATGGATTGACTCTTGGCTTCTGACTTCTGGACTGGCATTCATGTTTCTCTGGCTTGAGTAGCAAATCACCTGGACCAGATGGTATGCATCCTAGGGTTCTGAAGGAACTAAAAATTGAAATTTCTGATCTATTAGTTAAAATTTGTAATCTATCATTAAAATCATCCATTGTACCTGAAGACTGGAGGGTGGCCAATGTAACCCCAATATTTAAAAAAGGCTCCAGGGGTGATCTGGGTAACTATAGACCAGTGAGCCTGACTTCAGTGCTGGGAAAAATAGTGGAAACTATTCTCAATATCAAAATCGTAGAGCATATAGAAAGACATGATTTAATGGGACACAGTCAATATGGATTTATCCAAGGGAAGTCTTGCCTAACAAATCTGCTTCATTTTTTTGAAGGGGTTAATAAACATGTGGATAAAGGTGAACCGGTAGATGTAGAGTATTTGGATTTTCAGAAGGCGTTTGACAAAGTCCCTCATGAGGGGCTTCTACGAAAACTAAAAAGTCATGGGATAGGAGGCGATGTCCTTTCGTGGATTACAAACTGGTTAAAAGACAGGAAACAGAGAGTAGTATTAAATGGTCAATTTTCTCAGTGGAAAAGGGTAAACAGTGGAGTGCCTCAGGGATTTGTACTTGGACTGGTGCTTTTCAATATATATATAAATGATCTGGAAAGGAATACGACAAGTGAAGTTATCAAATTTGCGGATGATACAAAATTATTCAGAGTAGTTAAATCACAAGCAGACTATGATACATTACCGGAGGATCTTGCAAGACTGGAAGATTGGGCATCCAAATGGCAGATGAAATGTAATGTGGACAAGTGCAAGGTGTTGCATATAGGGAAAAATAACCCTTGCTGTAGTTACACGATGTTAGGTTCCATATTAGGAGCTACCACCCAGGAAAAAAATCTAGGCATCATAGTGGATAATACTTTAAAATCATCAGCTCAGTGTGCTGCAGCAGTCAAAAAAGCAAATAGAATATTAGGAATTATTAGGAAGGGAATGGTTAATAGAACGGAAAATGTCATAATGCCTCTATATCACTCCATGGTGAGACCGCACCTTGAATACTGTGTACATTTCTGGTCGCCACATCTCAAAAAATATATACTTACGATGGAGAAGGTACAGAGAAGGGCAACCAAAATGATAAAGGGGATGGAACAACTCCCCTATAAGGAAAGGCTGAAGAGGATAGGGCTGTTCAGCTTGGAGAAGAGACAGCTGAGGGGGGATATGATAGAGGTCTTTAAGATCACGAGAGGTCTTGAACGAGTAGATGTGACTTTCGAAAAATAGAAGGACTAGGGGGCATTCCATGAAGTTAGCAAGTAGCACATTTAAGACTAATTGGAGAAAATTCTTTTTCACTCAATGCACAATAAAGCTCTGGAATTTTTTGCCAGAGGATTTGGTTAGTACAGTTAGTGTAGCTGGGTTCAAAAAAGGTTTGGATAAGTTCTTGAAGGAGAAGTCCATTAATGGCTATTAATCAATTATACTTAGGGAATAGCCACTGCTATTAATTGCATCAGTAGCATGGGTTCTTCTTAGTGTTTGGGTAATTGCCAGGTTCTTGTGGCCTGGTTTTGGCCTCTGTTAGAAACAGGATGCTGGGCTTGATGGACCCTCGGTCTGACCCAGCATGGCAATTTCTTATGTTCTTTTGTTCTTATCCTGGTATGGCTTGCAACCCTTCTCCTGACTTCTCCTGGACTGGCTTCGGACCCTTCTCCTGTTTTGATCCTGGCCTGGACTTCGACCCTTCTTGTGTACCGAACCCTCAGACCAGCTTTGGACTATTCTGTGACTCCGTCCTCAAGACTACTACGAACTGCTGGAGGCGCCAGCCGTCTGGAACCCACGATCCGCAGGAGGCGCCTGCATCCAGACCTTTCTTCAGTCTTCAAGGGAGTCTCCTAAGTCCCAGCGGCAGGGTCCCTACGGGCTTCTGAGGGGATCTCGAGCTTCCAGGGCAAACAGTTACAGCATTTGGCCTTGCCCTTCGATGGTAGAGATCTAAGGGGATTATTTCCTTTTAGGTCGCACTGACTCTACCTTGGAACAGGGGTCCACCTTCGGATTCATAACAGAAGCATTATGGGCAGTCTTATAAAAATAAGATGGTGCTTCATTTACATTGGTGTGGTCTACAGGCCTCTGACTCCAAGTAAACTCAATGATTTCAGGAAAATGCTCAAAACTTGACTTTTTAGCCAAACTTTTAATGACGGCAAAGGCTAATCGAACTTTTAATCACTTCAACATGCATTTAAAACAAACACGACAATGTTTTATTTTTGGTTTTGATAATTATAGTTTAATTGTATTGTTCATTGTTTAATTTTTAACATTGTATTAAGAATTAGAGTTTATTGAGTTTAATTGTAATTTTTAGTTGTACTGAAGGTGTATTATTTTATTATTTTATGCATTGTTTTTTTTATATGTAATGAAATTGTAAACTGATGTGATGGTATTTTCCAAACATCGGTATAAAAAAAATCAACAAATAAATAAACAGAAGACATGTACAGAGATATGGTTAAATATATCTAAAAGGTTCTAGTTGGAGATTTTGGAGATCTACAAAAAGTAGAGAGATAGTAATGCATTTCAAGGGGCTCTGTTCAAACAAATGATAATGAAACCCATGAGGGAGGTTGTGATACTTGACCTGGTGCTGTCAAATGGGGATAATGTCTCAAATGTCTGAGAAGGTGCCCACCTGAGCACCAGTGACCATCAGATGGTATGGTTTGATAATAGAAACAGGATACAGAGAAGTCACACAAAGACTTGAGTTTTGAATTTCACAAAACCG
Source organism: Rhinatrema bivittatum (assembly GCF_901001135.1). Classification (NCBI taxonomy): domain Eukaryota; kingdom Metazoa; phylum Chordata; class Amphibia; order Gymnophiona; family Rhinatrematidae; genus Rhinatrema; species Rhinatrema bivittatum. Next base: position 555,083,862 of record NC_042616.1, on the reverse strand, counting down.
GACTTTGTTCAAATGGGAATGCTGCTAGAGGAAGAATTAGAAGCTTAGCAGAAAATGGGTGAGGTGGAACAACTGTGGGCAAAACTGAAAGGAGCTATTACAAAGGCAATAAATCTATATGTTGGAAAAGTAAACAAAAGTAAGAGACAAAATACATTGATCTGGTTCTCAAAGGAAGTGGCTGAAAAAAAGTTAAAAAGAACAGCCTTCAAGAAGTATAAAGGATCCCAAAAAGAGAAACACAGGGAAGAATACCTGGTGAAATAGAGGGAAATGAAGACAGAAATCAGGAAAACAAAAACTTCAAGTGGAAGAAAGGACTCCCAAAGAGGTAAAGCAAGGTGACAAAACATTTTTCAGATATATCAGAGAAAGAAGGAAGGACCGTAGTGGTATAGTGAAATTGAAAGATGACAAGGAACAATGTGTGGAAAAAGTTGAAGAATTGGCAGAAATATTAAACAAATATTTCAGTTCAGTGTTCACTAAAGAACACCCTGGAGAAGGACCATTGCTCATAGATAAGATCGAAGATGTGAATGGGATAGACAAAACTCTGTTCACGGAATAGAATGTATGGGAAGAGCTAGGCATCTGAAAGTGAACAAGGTCATGGGGCTGGGTGAGATACATCCCAGGATACTGAGGGAGCTCAGAGATATACTGACATTCTGCTAAAGGACCTTTTTCTATAGATCCCTGGAAATGGGAGTAGTGCCATGGGATTGGAGGAGTGGTGGTGGTCTCACTTCAAAAGACTGATAGCAGAGAGAAGACTGGAAACTACAGGCTGGTTAACTTCACATTGGTGGTGGGATAATTAATGGAGTCTCTGCTGAAGGAAAAGATAATGAACTATCTACAATCTGGTGGGGTAATGACCAGAGAGAGCATGGATTCACCAGAAGAAGGTCCTGTCAGACAAATCTGATTGATTTTTTTGATTGAGTGTCTAGAGAATTGGACCGAGAAAGAGCACTTGATGTGATCTACTTGGATTTCAGCAAAGCTTTTGATACGGTCCCATTTAGGAGGCTTGTGAATAAAATGAGAAGCTTTGGAGTGAGCACCAAAGTGGTGGCATGGATTACAAACTGGTTGACTGATATGTGACAGCGTGTAATGATAAATGGAACCTACTGTGAAGAGAAAACCGTTTTAAGTGGAGTGCCACAGGGATTGGTGTTGGGACCTGTTTTGTTCAATATATTTGTGAGTGACAGTGCAGAAGGACTAGAAGGAATTGCAGATGATACTAAGATCTGCAACAGAGTGGACATGCCTACAGGAGTAGAGAGAATGAAAAAAGATTTAAGAAAGCTGGAAGAGTGGTCAAAGATTTGGGTGCTGGGATTCAATGCTAAGAAGTGCAGAGTCATGCATTTGGGATGTAGTAATTCAAAAGAGCTGTATGTGATGGGGGTGAAAGACTGATGTGCACGGACCAAGAGAGGGTTCTTGGGGTGATAGTGTCTGGGAATCTGAAGATGGTGAAGCAATGTGATTGTTGGTGTTTGAGGTAGTTGTGGGTAGATCCTTGGGGCGGTGGCAGATGACCACGCCCCCGGGGGAAGATCCCAAAAGGGACCACGGTCAGTCTCAGAGTATGGAGACAGACACACACTAGTTCTTTTATTAAACAGTAGGGATGTGAATCGTTTTTGAACGATTAAAATTATCGTCAGATAATTTTAAAATCGTCCTAAATCGTCAGAGTGCACGATACAATACAAATGCCCCCGATTTATCATCATAAATCGTCCTAAATCGTTAAATAGGGCATGGGAATTATTTGGGGGAGGGCGGGAAAACCGGCACACCAAAACAACCCCTAAACCCACCCCGACCCTTTAAAACCAATTCCTTACCCTCCCCCACCCTCCCAAACCCCCCCAAAATGTTAAATTACCTGGTGGTCCAGTGGGGGGGGGGGGGGGGTCCTGGCGCGATCTCCCACTCTCGGGCCATCGGCGCCATTTTGGCTGCCACTAATTAAAATGGCGCCGATGGCCCGATAAAAAAAAAAACCACCCGACCCTTTAAATCCACCCCCCACCCTCCCGACAGGGTATCCGGCCAATGGCACGGATACCCTGTCACATGGTAAGGGCAAAGGGGCATTGGCGCCATTTTATTTTAGCGCAGCTGATGCCTGGGAACGGGAAATCGCTCCCCGAGGCCCCCCTGGACCACCAGGTAATTTTAAAAGGTTTTGGGGGGGTCGGGGGTCGATTTAAAGGGTCGGGTGGGGTTTTTTTTTAGCGGCGCGGGCTTTCCTAAAAAAAAAATTAACGATGTGAATTGGAATCGGAAACGATTCCAATTCACTTATCTTATCGATCAGATTTCCCCCCCCCCCCCCAGCCGAACCTGATTGTTAAGATGATCTGGCACATGATTCACATCTCTATTAAACAGTATATTGAACCACCAGAGGTGGCAGTAGTGAGCTGGAAGTGCCCGGCAGGACTGTAGTCCCTCAGGTACTGGAACAGCGATCCTGGATAACTGAGCTGTAGAGAAACTGAATATAGTGAGTAGGCAGGGTATGCAGAGTTCAGGAACAGAACCTTGATGTTAACACTCACACAATAGTCTCTAGAAGTAGTCCAGGTGTTAGAATGAGCTAGGCCCTTGAGAAGTGAGTACCTGGTTCCAGGGAAAGCTCTGAGAGAGAGAAGGTAACTCACTGGTGTAGTAGGCAGCGATGACTTCCAGGCAGAATAAGTATTCAGCAACCAGTCCGGGAACATGGGCCCTCGAAAAATTAGCTGGAGCGAGAACCAGTTCCTGACTGGAGCGAGAACCAGTTCCTGACTATGACCTGAAAAACAAAGAGAGAGCGAGGCCCCCGAGGAGCAGGTACCCCTGGTAGGTCCGAGGAGGCAGAGCAGCTTAGGTAGAGTAACCCTTGCTAACTCGATTAGTTAGCAATTTCTGAGACCTTATATATCCGGTACGGATGACGTCATCTCAGTGGGACGCCCCTGAGGTTTGCGCCACTGCTGGTACATCAGTTGGGGCCGTGCTGCCGCGCACCCTTAGGCTCTTGAGAAACATGGCAGTTTGCAGCGTCGAGCTGCTCTGGGGATGCTGGAGGGAGTCGGCAGAATGACGCCGTGGCAGCCAACCCTCCACTTGAGCAAGAGGGAGTTGCCAAGGAGGTAAGGAGGGCAGAGTGGAGACGTCGAGCAGCGACGATCACAACAGTGATAAGGTGATAGCTAAAGCCAGAAGAATGATGGGCTGCATAGAAAGAGGAATAACCAGTAAGAACAAGGAGTTGATGATGCCCTTGGAGAGGCCTCACCTGGAGTATTGTGTTCAGTTCTGGAGCCCATATCTCAAAAAGGAAAGAATCAGCTTGGAGGCAGTCCAGGGAAAGGTGATGAAAATGGTGTGGGGTCTGTATCTGAAGACCAATGAGGAGAGGCTGAATGATCTGAATATGTATACCCTGGAAGAAAGGAGATGCAGGGGAGATATGATATAGACTTCCAGATACCTAAAAGGTTTCAATGATGTATGGATTTTGAACCTTTTCCATTGGAAAGAAAACAATAGAACTAAGAAGTCATGAAATGAACTCCAGGGGGATGACATCAGGAAATATTTCTTCATGGAGAGGTTGGTGGAAGCCTGGAATGCCTTTCTAAAGGAGATGGTGAAGAAGAAAAAAGTTAAAAAATTCAAAAGGGCATGGGATAAACACTATGGATCTCTAAAGGCTAGAAGACAGAAATGAGATTAGTGTGCAGGGGAGCAACTTGCTAGTAAGGTGGTTACTCCCCTTAGTGGAAGACATGGAGATTACAACCCTTAACCACTATGGGGTAGATTTTCAAACCGCGCGATTTGGCGTACTTTTGCTGGCGCATCAGGCGCAAGCAAAAGTATGCGGGATTTTAGTAGATACGCACGTAGCCACGTGTATCCGCTAAAATCCTGGATCGGCGCGCGTAAGGCTATCAATTCCATATAGCCGGCGCGCGCCGAGCCGCGCAGCCTACCCCCTTTCCCTCCGAGGCCGCTCCGAAATCAGAGCGGCCTCAGAGGGAACTTTCTTTTGCCCTCCCCTCACCTTCCCCTCCCTTCCCCTACCTAACCCACCCACCCGGCCCTGTCTAAACCCCCCCTTACCTTTGTCGGGGGATTTACGCCTCCCGGAGGGAGACGTAAATCCCCGCGCACCAGCGGGCCGCTAGCACGCCGGGACGCGACCACGCCCCCGGGCCCGCCCTCGAAACGCTACGCCCCGCCCCAAAACACCGCGCGGATCGGGCCCGCCCCCGACACGCCCACTACACGCCCCCCTCGGAAAACCCCGGGACTTACGCGAGTCCCAGGGTCTACGCGCACCGGTAGGCCTATTGAACATAGGCGCACTGGCACGCAGGGCCCTGCTCGCCTAAATCCGGGCGGATTTAGGCGAGCAGGGCTCTGAAAATCCACCACTATGCGTTGATGCTTTTAATGCAGCTGCAAGATTGTTCTCCACTTAAATGCAGGTGGATAAATAAATTTGATTCAGGTGACAACCAAGGGCTCTGACTTCCATGGTCTGGAAGCGAATATAAGAAAAAAAGCACAGGATTGCTTCTATGGCCAAGCCCTAAAGGAAATGAAGAAAGTGTACATGGAAGTAACTTGCTGGTGCAGCAGTTACTACACTTAACCAAATAAACTTTGATACTTTTGATACAACTCCAACATTTCTCTCTGCTTCAATGGCAGGGAAAAAGGGAAATTGGATTTAGATAGCAACTATCAAGGGCCCCGACTTTTATAATCTGCGGAACTGATGAACATGGGCGTAACCAGCACAGTGTAGCAGTTATAACCCTTAATAGAAGCATGGGATTACTACCCTTAACCAATAAGCCTTAAATGTACTCATTTTACACATATGAAAAGACAGAGGCAATCCTAATCTGCTTTTGCCTTTACAACATTATGCTTTCTCTGGGAATTTCATCCCCCCCAAGGTACCAGCATCCAATCAACCCATCAAGATTTATACCGCTAATAAAAGGGCAGATTTTTCTTACTGCTTGGTTTTTTTTGCTAACACCAAGATGCAATATGAAGGGGAAAGGGGAGACCAGGCAGATGTCCCGATCAAGTGTTGGTTTGGCATCACAGTATCCAAGAACTGTTGTTCTGGGTAATTGCCAAGTTCTTGTGGCCTGGTTTGGCCTCTGTTTGAAACAGGATGCTGGGCTTGATGGACCCTTGGTCTGACCCAGCATGGCGATTTCTTATGTTCTAGAGGGAGTCGTTATACACATTTCCAGCAGCTACAGGAAAAATAGGCTGAGTTCTTTCAAAGTTTCATCCACACTCTTCAGCAGGAGCTTGTTCAACATATGGCAGAGCTGCATGCAATAATAATAATGAAATAATATAGTTTGTATGGCATTGTCAGAAATGAATTAGGCCCAAAAACTAGATTGAAATGGATCTTAAAAAATATGATTCTGTAGTAGGAAATTAAGTTGACCCAGCACCAATCTGTCTGCCAGTTTTGAGAGGAAATAGCAAATTAGGCACTGGTCAATACTTTATTCACATCTAGGAACTTCTTTTAAACAGGTTTAACCAATGGGTTTCTAAAAATATTGGGAAAGTGGCTTCAACCAAAGAAGAATTAATAATAGAAGTCAGCTGCTTCCAAAAAGCTTGCCCAGATACTTTTCTTAGAAAAGATGGTGAGGGATCAAATAATAGGATGGAGCCTAAGCTTTTTTTAATGTAGTAAATATATCAATACTGTCGACATGTATACATTCTGACCAAGGAACAAGCAGAGGAATATCAACCAGATGAAAAGCAGTTATCCATTCATAGGAACTAAACATAGAAACATAGAAATGATGGCAGAAGAAGACCAAATGGCCCATCCAGTCTGCCCAGCAAGCTTTCACACTTTTTTTTCCTCATACTTATCTGTTAGTCTTGGCCCTTAGTAACCTTTTGGTTATATTTCCCTTCCATCCCCACCATTAATGTAGAGCGTAGTGCTGGAACTGCATCTAAGTGAAGTATCTAGCTTAATTGGTTAGGGGTAGTAACCGCCACAATAAGCAGGCTACTCCCACGCTTATTTGTTTACCTAGCCTGTGCAATTCAGTCCTTGTTGGTTGTTGTCTGAATATAAATCTACTTTTCTTCATCCCCCCTACCATTGAAGCAGAGATCTACACTGGATATGCATTGAAAGTGAAGTATCAGGCTTAATTGATTCAGGGTAGTAACCGCTGTAACAAGCAAGCTACACTCATATTTATTTGTTTACCCAGATTATGTAATTCAGTCCTTGTTGTTGTCCGAATATAAATCATCTTTTCTTCATGCCCCCCTGCCGTTGAAACAGAGAGCTACGCTGGATATGCATTGAAAGTGAAGTATCAGGCTTATTTGGTTTGGGGTGGTAACCGCCATAACAAGCAAGCTACTCCCCGCTTTTTTGGGAATGCAACTAGTATCAATCTGACAAATATTTGAATTTTCTCCTAAAAATATTGGAAAACTATTGCAATTCAGCAGATAATGAGACATGAATAATGAATCATAGAAGGATAAATCAATTTCTTTGCCACAGAGAAAAGCTGCCATGAATTACTCTGGGCATTGTCAATTTTTCCTTGATACAAAATTATGCTAAACATCCTGAATGGTGGTTTTATAATGTTATTACACTCAACACAGTTCAACTCCACATGGGGTATTTGTGTATAAGCTCAATCATGACTCACAGCAAATAAAAAGCTAGGTAATAAGATTTCCTATAAAAATGTTTTAAATGCATATACAAAAAAACTCTTGATAATAATGAATTCAGGGCCAAATATGGGCAAGGCAATAATATAATTGCTGAAATGAGCTTGGCGATGTATCTACCCAAGTTTTGATGGTACTTTCAATATTTACAAATGTATTTACGAATAATCATTAGTCTGCATAGATTATCATTTAAACAAGCTATTTTGATATAAGCTGGAATTTATATTCATTTTGATGAAAGGTAACAGGTGGAACAGTGTTTTGTATATTGTTGTTTTAAGTTTTCACCAGTGGACTAAGGGGGCCATTTTCATAGTGTATCACACGCGAAAAGGGACTTTTCATATGTAACAGCTAGCTCAGGACAGAGTCGGGGCGGAGTCAGCCCCGGAAGAGTAGTCGGGGCGTCATCGGGGCGGATGCAGCGGAAAGATCGTTGGCTGTGAAAAGGTAAGAACCCTTTTCGCTGCCAGTAGTGCGCCCAATAGCACCACCTTTTACAATGGTGCTATTGGGTGCGAAAGCCGGCAGCGATCGCACCGCGGAGGTACGATCGCTGCCAGCTTTCGCAGGCCTGCCCCCCACTTCGCCCCCCCGCCCCCGTTAGTGCCGGGACTCACTATTCTCTGCGAGAATAGTGAATCTAGGCCTAAGTTTGTTTGGGTTTTATAATTTTGTACAATAGCTAAGTAGTTAAGTATTCAACTGCTGCACTGTCCTTTTATAACTATACACCAAAGGAAACTTTCTTTGATATGGTTTCACTTAACATTTTCACCCTCACTTCTAGCATGATTGCCTCTCTCTTTCAGATTAAGGAACCAGCAGAACATCAGCTCAGTGCTTGACATCAAACAAGCTTCCATCTATGGTCCCAGAGATTCTCCAGAGACAGGGGGAGAAGATGAGGAAGTGGACTTGCATATCCCATAGGACAGAGCCAATGTACCAAGTCTAAAACTAGTGATGATGAAAAGAAGAATAATAAAAAGAAAAACTGAACTCAATGGATGGGATCAAGAATGGAGAATGGCAGCCTAGTGAAATGACCTGCTGTAGTAGGCTCCAACACATTCATATAGAAGAGTGTGCCTTCATACTATATATAGTATAGAGTTAATGTATTACTTTGACAACTACTCAGTTTTGAAAGATTTTGCTCACTAAGCTTATTCAAAGTGCTAATAGATATAACATCAATATTTTCATACAGTTGCCAGCAAATATAATGAATAAAACATGCATCAGAAATATAACCAATTCTATAGCATTAGGGAAATATATATTTTTTTGTTTTGCATTTTTTTCTTTCATTTTTGTTTTGCATTCTTCCAAAATACACCATTTATCTAACTTACCTTTTCATTGGTGGGATGTCTGGAATATAAATTATATAAATACACAAATTAGGCAATAAATGGATTCTATAAAATAGCCAAAGAATAATATATTCAAGAGCATTCAGCTAAAATTAATCTAATTCATAGAAGCAATTTTGTTATTCTAAGATACTCATAATGCTTTGGTTTATTTTCCAGCAAGCTTCTTATAATATATCACACTGTGTTGGAATATATCAAAATGACATTGGAATTGACTATGGTATTCTTTTTCACAAACAAGTTATTACCCTGAACCATCTTAAATATAATGCCAGCAGTGGAATCTTAAAAGCACATTCACACTGCTGATTTATTTAGCCACAGAGGCTCAGAATAACAAAATCTGAATCAAATGAAGTTATCAACCTCCTCACCATTAAAACGTCTATAGGCATACAATGAAAACCAATATCTTTAACAGTTTCTATTCCAAACCAGGCTCATCATAAAGGCACCAAAGAATAAACAATTATTTTTTTAAACAAATAAACATTGGACACTATCAAAGGAAAATGTAAATGTAAAAGTAACATACTATTGTAGCAATGTTCAAATGCCCAATTACCCATGTTAAATGCATTTAATAGGAGTAAAACTTATTGATAATTCAACAGCATAAAATTGTTACAATATATACTAATACATTTTCAATAGAATTTACCCATTCTAAGTGTACGTTTTGTGGGTAAATGGCTTTTGAAAATTTGCACAACAGTATGTTATATATATATTTACATTTTCCTTTGAAAATTACTTCCTTATCATTCAGTTGTGCATGTCAACTTCAAATATAAAAAAAAATTCTACAAAATTATACAGAGCAAGGAACATGTGCTAATTTCAAATCAAACTGAGAGTAGCAACTAGTCAAGTTAAACACTTGGAAAAAACATTGCTGTACTTTTCTTTTTCCTCTAGGCAAGCATTTTCTAAATTCAAACAAGCTCAAATACTATTCAGATTAATCATATAGCAAAAACAGGTAAGCAAACAGCCAAGATAAGCTTTCAACTTAAACATAAAAATGGAAGAGTAGCTTGATGGTAAGAGGAATGGGCTGAGAACTAAGGATGCCAGGCTACAAATCTTACTGACATTCCATGAGACCTTGCCAAGTCATTCTAAGGCCCCCCACACACACACACACATTTTCCAATTGCCTAAGGTACAACCTAACAGGTGAATTTTAAAAAGATTTACACATGTAAATGTAACTACTATTGTAGTAATTTTCAAAAGCCATTTACACATATACGGGCGGATTTTCAAAGCCCTGCTCGCGTAAATCCGGGCGGATTTATGCGAGCAGAGCCTTGCGCGCCGGCGCGCCTATTTTCCATAGGCCGCCGGTGCGCGCAGAACCCCGGGACGTGCGTAGGTCCCGGGGTTTTCGGAAGGGGGCGTGTCGGGGCCAAACGATGCGGCGTTTTGGGGGCGGGGCGGGGCATTTCGGGGGCAGGCCCGGGGGCGTGGTTTCGGGCCGGGGCGTTCCGGGGGTGTGGCCGCGCCCTCCGGAACCGCCCCTGGGTCCGGTCTCGGCGCGCCAGCAGCCCGCTGGCGCGCGTGGATTTACTTCTCCCTCCGGGAGGCTTAAATCCATGGATAAAGGGAGGGGGGGGGTTAGATAGGGCCGGGAGGGTGGGTTAGGTAGAGGAAGGGAGGGGAAGGTGAGGGGAGGACGAAAGAGAGTTCCCTCCGAGGCTGCTCCAATTTCGGAGCGGCCTCGGAGGGAACGGAGGCAGGCTGCGCGGCTCGGCGCGTGCCGGCTGCCCAAATTCGGCAGCCTTGCGCGCGCCGATCCAGGATTTTAGAAGATACACGCGGCTACGCGCGTATCTTCTAAAATCCAGCATACTTTTGTTTGTGCCTGCTGCGCAAACAAAAGTACGCGATCGCGCAGTTTTTAAAAATCTACCCCATAACTTGCACTTACACATGCAAATCCTATGGACAAATCAATGGCATATATTTTGGCAATTTTCAAAAGTTCACTTATATGAGTATAGTGCATTTACATATGCAAAACCGAGTTTTATACATGTAAATGCTTTTGAAAATTAGGCTCTTAGATTATAACTCCCTGAGGATAGAGACATACCTGAATGAAACTTGCTTTGAGCTAAAGGTAAAAAGGCATGAGCTAACTCTAAATACATAAATATGTTCCACAAGTTGCATGGACATTTTTTCCTTGCTTGTTAATAAACAGTCCAATGTCCAAGCCCTTTACAGAAATATTTCTGTTGATGTCATTTAAGAATGAAAAAAAGAAAATTAAAATTAAATATGTTCATTAATTTTTGAAAGGACATTCAACACATATTCTAAAAGAATTTTTTTTTTTCAAATTCACCATTTGAATTTCAACATAGAACTTATTAAATACCCTATGTGGTTTTTAATTTCATAATCAAGCTTGCAAATAAAATACATTTTACATTACTTTTTGTTAGTTATGCATTCTCTTTCCATTAAAACTATAGTCATTTGATAGAAAGCAGAAATGTATCATATATGTTCATTTTCTATCTATGAGCATTTACTATATTCCCAAATATTAATATTAAGGGCACTGAAGATATAACCAAACCTCAAATTATATTTAAAAGTAATAGAAAGGAGATACTGTACTGCAGAAAAGAAATATGAGAGTCACATTTATCAAGGATAAAAGTAGTGTGGTTATTGTGTAACTCCACTTGGAAACCTGGAAATAAAGATTAACACAAAACTTGAAGGTGCTACCATTTTATTGAACAAATTTAATGCATCTCTGGATACATTTGGAAGAGAACTTCCTTCAACAGGTCAAAGAAAAAAAGTGCGGGCTACTGCGAAGGATGAAGGTGCCTGAACATACAAATAAATCACAGATTGCGTTACTAAAGTGAAAGGGTTGGGTTTTGGGGCTAGAAGGTTAGGTTCCATATTAGGTGCTACTACCCAAGAAAGAGATCTAGGTGTCATAGTGGATAACACATTGAAATCGTCTGTTCAGTGTGCTGCGGCAGTCAAAAAAGCAAACAGAATGTTGGGAACTATTAGAAAGGGAATGGTGAATAAAACGGAAAATGTCATAATGCCTCTGTATCGCTCCATGGTGAGACCGCACCTTGAATACTGTGTACAATTCTGGTCGCCACATCTCAAAAAAGATATAATTGCGATGTAGAAGGTACAGAGAAGGGCTACCAAAATGATAAGGGGAATGGAACAGTTCCCCTATGAGGAAAGACTAAAGAGGTTAGGACTTTTCAGCTTGGAGAAGAGGCGGCTGAGGGGGGATATGATAGAGGTGTTTAAAATCATGAGAGGTCTAGAATGGGTAGATGTGAATCGGTTTTTTACTCTTTCAGATAATAGAAAGACTAGGGGGCACTCCATGAAGTTAGCAAGTAGCACATTTAAAACTAATCTGAGAAAGTTCTTTTTCACTCAATGCACAATTAAACTCTGGAATTTGTTGCCAGAGGATGTGGTTAGTGCAGTTAGCATAGCTGTGTTTAAAAAAGGATTGGATAACTTCTTGGAGAAGTCCATTACCTGCTATTAATTAAGTTGACTTATATAATAACCACCGCTATTATTAGCAACGGTAACATGGAATAGACTTCGTTTTTGGGTACTTGCCAGGTTCTTATGGCCTGGATTGGCCACTGTTGGAAACAGGATGCTGGGCTTGATGGACCCTTGGTCTGACCCAGTATGGCATATTCTTATGTTCTTATGCTCTTATGTTCTAAGGAGATGTGTGTGTTAGCAGAGTAGTGAGAAGACTGACAGAGAGACCGATGCAATAAAGTGTGCTCAGCCTAGCGTACAGCTTAACGAGCGATTGGTTGCATGTTTTGGATGTGCTAGGCTAACACCTGATGCTCATTAGGATTAGTGCATCCAAAGAGGATTAGTGCATCCAAAACTCGTGTCCAAGTGGGTAGCTAATAGCGCTCATCACCTGTAAATGCACAAAAGATCTGCATGTGCCCGACCCATGCTTTTTAACACAGCAAATTTAATGCCAGCCCCGGAGCTGGCATTAAGTCTTGCTGCATGCCAAGGGCTCAAATAGAAAGCAAAAACATTCTGCTTTTTGTCATTCCTCCTACTTAGTCTTGTCACAATACTAAGTAGGAGGAAGATCTGCTCCTTGTGGTGATTAAGAATTATGTATGTATAGACTGAAGAATGAAAATCAAAAACTGTACATGTTTATTTAAAAAATGTTTCCTGTATTCAAGCAGTTGCAATTTTCAAAGGTTGGGTCTTCACTGGACATGGTGGGAAAAAATGGACGCTTGCATTGAGCATCTGTTCCTCTAACCCAGGCACAGCCCCATCTCCAGGGTGCCTGATGGAGTGCTAGGGACACAGTTTGCCCTAGCACATCCCTTTTAGCTTGGCAGCTCATTAGATCGGGCATCCAGGGAAGGTGGTTGTGCGTGCATTAGTAAAATGAGCACCCTGTTTGGAGACCCGTTTTTATGTGCTTGATATTACTTCAGCCCCAGAGTCAGCTGGATTACAAAAAGTACAGAAAATGCCAGACAAAAAAAGCCTTTGTGAATACCCAGTCTGTCCATTTGCACCTGCCTATTGTTCTGTCACAGATTTTGCATGATCTGTGGCAGGGCTTCCCAAACCTGTCCTGGTGACATCACAATCAGTCAGGTTTTCTGGATGTACATAAAGAAAGAATATGAATGAGATATTTTAAATGCATCAGCTTTTCAATGCATTCAAATTTATCTCACACATATTAATTGTAGTTATCCTGGAAACCCAGTTATCTGTAGGTCCCTAGAACAGGGTTGGGAAGCCTGATCTACTGTGTTAGGTAAGGAAACAGTCTACAAAACTGAGAAATGTAGAAATATAGATGGTAACTTTTTAAACAGGCACATGGGTGCACATGTGCACGCGTTTGTCTGCCCGTGCCCAGGGATGCGACCGTCTTAGAACATGTGCGCGTATGGCCTGACCGCGCCCAGTGTGCAGACAATTTTAAGTGGACTTGCACCTATGTGCATAAATGCTGCTTCTACCATGTACGTGGGGAGATTTTAAAAGACACTGGTGCCAACGCTATTACCAGTTTTCCTAGTTCATTCCCAGCTCACCCAGCTAAGGACTAGCACTTCCAAACCCCATAGTTTAATTGTCTCCCTTTTCCCCTGTTAGCCCCCAACCCTTAAAACCCGCTGATTGCCTATTTCTCTTTATTTTAATACTTAAAAGTCAGCAATAGCAGAAGTAAAGTTATGTGGCAGGGGAGACCAAAGTGCACCTGTGCACGCAAAGATTTATGCAGAAATTTATATTTTAAATTCCTGATCACCCAGGATATGCCCAGACCATGCCCACACCCCACCTCTTTTTTTAAACTTTTCATTTGTACACGTAGCAGCAAATATGTGTGTACACGGGCAGCTTTTAAAATCCACTTGGCATGTGCTCGGCCCAACTTGTACACATATCTCGTGGTTTTGGTACATGCAGGGCATTGAAAATTCACCTTTAAACATTCACTAGGGGTGTGCACAGATAAAAAATTAGTTTTGCTTTTCAATTCATTTTCAGGTTTTTTTTTTTCCAACAAATTTAATGTAATTTTATTTCATTTCTTTAGTTTAAAAAAAAACCCAAAATAAACAGAAAAAAAAAAACCCAGAAATGGGACTCTTGAGGCCTCCAGTCCCCACCAACCCACCACCACCCATCCCTCTTGCATGGAAAAATGTTAGGACCAGAATCATCCCTGGCCCCAACTTCCCTGGTCTGGAGGGGATCTGCTGACAGGGCCTAGGCCCAGGTTGAAGTCTCTGCTTTGCATAGGCCTAGGCCACAGTAGGCCACTGCAAACTTGTCCTAGGCTTTATGCAGGGCCAGGCTTGGAGGCTTAGTCCCAATGACTTGGATTAGGACCCAACACCAGGCCAAGGCCAGACACCGGGGCCTTGGTCTCATCCCAAGCTCAGGTCTGACACCAGGGCCAAGCCTAGAAGTCAGGTCCCACTACCTGGGCCTTGACCTAGGCAAGAGCCAGAGCTCAGGCCTGATGAAAGAGTCCAATCCAGAGGCTGGGTACCGATGCCTGGAAGCCATGTCCTGATGTCTGAACCTTGGCTCAGACCCAGGCCCAACACTGGGGACCAACCTGGAGGGTGGATCCTGATCCCTGGGCCTTGACCCTAACCCAAGCCCAATGTCGGGACCCAATCCAGAGGCCAGGACCTGAAATTGGGGCCTCAGCCCAGGGTCAGGCACAGACCTAGAGGCCATAGCCCATGCCTTATAAGATGACATACAGCAAAATGGAACCCTCTGCTGAGGAGGATGTGCCGAAATTAATTTACTGTAGCACATCCCCAGCAGACAGCATAATTTGAAGAAAGAGGATTGAAGAAAGAAGAACAAAGAACTAAGATTCCTTTGAGGCCTGGGCTCTGGCCTCTGGGCAGGGCCTGACCCTACCAAGGCCCTGGCTTCAGGACCTGGCCTCCAGGCCAGAACCCAGCATTGAACCTGGGCTGGGCCCTCAGCATCGCGACTGATCATGGTTGTGGAATTGGATCCTCGATGAATCAGTTAAATGGCAGTTGGGAAATTTCCTGACCATGGCTGAATTGTTTGGGGGCCTGGGCCTTTCCTTGGGTCTTGGCCGAGACCCCAGCATCAGATCTGGTCCTAGGAGAGACCCCGATATCACACTCGGGCATAGGCCCAACGAGAGAATTTTTTTACAAAAAGGAAATTAATGGGATTCATTTTATTCCGGGGACCCTCAATTTCTTTCAGGACGCCAACAAAAGAAACAAATTAGCCCTATTTGTTTCATTTTTCAAATTCAGTTTACCTGAATGCACATCCCTAATATTCACAGGAATATGTGTCCAGGGTCAAAGTTGAACATTTTCCAAATCAGTCCAACCATCCAAAAATGCTGTGAGTCTAATTTATGACATTTACATTGTACATATATATTTTAAAACAGCTGTCTAAAGGTTTGATGTGTTCACAGTTTTTTCCTCTTCTAATATGGCGGCATAGAAATTAAGTATCACCTTCTTGAACCAGTGAAATGAGTTTATCATAAATATTAATCAGATTTATTGACGCTTAGCTGTAAATAAGGAATGTATAAGAACAATAACAGTGAATAAGTAAAAGCAACACAGAAGGTAAAATTAAAAGCTTAATAGAAAGAAAAAGTTTAAAAAAACAAAAGTTAGGTATGGCATTTATTTTATTTCTTTTTTTTTAGCGAGAAACCATAAAACAACATGAATTTTCAATTACCCTAATACATCCACCCATGGTAGCCTGCAAGCTAAATTCTTATCACTTAACCTTTAATTTAGGTTTTCTTAACAGCATACTCTAGTGATCACTAGCAAACAAAAAGGGCAGTGTACTAAACTGTGTTAACGGTAGCCGTTAACATGCATTAATTAGCTTGCATTAACACCCCATGTTACTGACATGCCATTGAGTTTTGTATTAATTTACTGCTGTTAAAGATAATGTTAATGCAGATGTTATCACAAATTGGTAACTAAACCTCTTCACGGGATAATTAAGTTTTTCTTGTGTTAATGGTTCTGTCTTCATTTTTGCATATTTTAAGGCATGTTTTGTTTTTACTATGTTACAAAAATAAGGCACTTATTTGCATAGTTTTGCATCTCATTATTTCATTTCCATCAGATTTTACATTGAAAATCTTGTTAAAAGTGTTGATAATGACTATCTCATAGTTGAGTATATACAAGCCAGCTGATTGCAGAATCTAATGCAGCAAGGTTTTATCAAAGGGAGACCTAGATTCATCAAGCCACAATGTTTTATCATGGGAGGGTTCCCACTATCACGAGGGGTGTCATTGTGAGAGTGGGCCCCTCCCCTGAAAAAACATTGCAGCTGTATAGCATATTTTGTCTCACAGCAAAACACCAAGGGGCAAAATGATGTGGCATTGGCCCTTTAGGCATGATGGCGGACCCAATGTCATGGTGCCACCATTGCCTTGAAAAGCTATAGCCTAAAAAAAATCATGTGCCTGAGAAAGGAAAAAGATATGTGTGTGTGGGAAGGTCAAAGCTGACCCCTTTTTCATTCTTGTACTGCCATTCAAGATGGTCTTGATCATCAAAAGTAAAAAAAATTAATATAGTAGTCATGCAAAGACAGACGGAACTCCCCAATCCTATCCGCATTAAATAATACATCCCCCTACTCCCTCTTTCCATAGAAATAAGGGCTGACATGGTCCCCCTTCCTCCTGCCCACACATCCCAATGGTCAAACCAAATCTTTGGGGGTATAGAGAGTTCCCTCTTCTCTCCCATAAATGTACCAAAACGTCATTTGGGTCTAGTGGCACCCACTCCCTGAAACCCCTGAAGTCCCCTCCCAAACCTCCAAACCTCAAAATGTTGAAAAGAATCTCATGATGGGGCCTAGGATGCCCTCTAGCCTTGGGCCCAATCAGTGCTATTCTTCAAAATGGCACCGACCTAACATTGCCCTATTGACATACTGGGGCAAGGTCCAAGCACCAGACCTCAGCCACATGGTCGAGGTCTGGTGCCGACCATGTCCAAGGCTAGGGAACACCCCGGGCACCATTACATGATACTTTTCAACATTTTGAGGTTTGGGGATGCGGGAGAGTGGCTTACGGGGTGGTAGCCACTTAACACAATGACTTGTTGGTACATTTGGGGAATAGGGAGAGGGGAGGTCTTGGGGATCCCTATACCCCAAACAATTTGATTTGACCCTTAGAGGTAAAAGGGTAGGAATAGTGGGAGGACCATGTCAGCCCTTATTTCTGTGAAAAGGGGGGTGCGAGACATTTTGTTTAATGCAGACAGAGTTGGAAGATTCAGAGGAGGCCGTCATCATGCAACTACTAACTAGTATATTAAGTTTTATAATTTTTTGTGGTTGGGGCCATCTCAAGAGATGGCCCCAAGGTGAGCAGGAGGTCAGCTTTGAACCCCACTCAACATTTTCTTTTTTGACATGGGTCTTTTTTTTTTATGGCAGAGCCCTTTAAATCTGATGCAGGAGTCTCAGGACCTAAGTTAATATCCCATGGCTGCCAAATTAATTACTGTTTCCCAGGGAGGAGTTAGCTTATTTCAGCTGTCAACTTTCTAAGGGGTCGATGCAATACAGTGCACTCACATGAGCGCACTGTTTAACCCGCTGTAGGATGCGGGTTTAATAGGCGGTAATCCACCCCCTAATGCAATAGGGGGATTAGCGCCTATTTAACACGCATCCAACGCGGAGTGAATGACTTAGTGTTCATCACATGCAAATGCATGTGAATGAGGCTATTACTCATTCACTCCGCATTAAAAAAAATAAATGTGCGTCAATTTTCATAACCGGCCATCTGCCACTAATGAAAACAGACACTGAGTTTACCGACGTCAGTCTTCATAACTGGAAGCTGCCACAGGGGTTGCATTAGCAAGGAGGTGCTAAGGTCACGCAAGAGACCCTAGTGCCTCCTTGCTAGCACAACCCCCTAATTTGCATATTGCATGGTGCCCCGATGATCCCCCCCCATTTGCATATTGCATGGCATCCCAGGAAGGGAATCTGGGCAGGGCCTTGCAGATTATTGTGTATATCATGTGATATTGCCAGTTCTATGATTGAACTATATCACACGATAAACAGTGTATATCATGTGATATATGCTGTTTAACATGCTAGAGCCTTATTATGGTTTGATGTATATCCCAGAGAGTTTGTGTCAAATGAATCTTATTTTTTTAATTGGGTGAACATAAGAACATAAGATATGCTATGCTGCATCAGACTAAGGTTTCTTGAACCCAAAATCCTGTCTCTGACAATGGCCAGTCTGAGTCACAGGTACCTGGCAAATCCCATCCAGTAGATCATTTCCTGTTACATACACCCAGTCTATTTGGCTAATAATGTTTTATGGACTTTTCCTCCAGGAAGTTGTCCTAAACCTCTTTTAAACCCTGCCATGCTACTTGCCTTACATCTAAATAACAGTTTATTGTCATATTTGATATCTTTCTGGACCTAAGCAAATTCAGAAGTCTTTCTCAACCCATGAAAGACTAAATTTCAAATAAAATGCTCAATTTTCACATAATGCAGCATTAAATATTTCATGTACATTTAACATATTCAAAGCCATATTATAAAACAGTAAAAAAGCAGCAGTTAGACAAAATGTAAACAATATAACAATTTCACCAAAATGTTTCACAAAATAATTCATGTATTAACAACTTTACAAAACTAAGTCAAATCCCCCAAATCTTACACATCCAGAGGAAAGTTGTTCTAGAGTGCTGGCCCCAAAACTGAAAATACTCTGATTTATATTACTGGGAGTATTAGCATGTGAAATAGGATCTAATGCCTCAGAAAACTTAACTGGAATAACATTAAATAATGACTACATTTGTTTATTCCTGCCATCCTTCAATTCAATATTGAAAATGATACTACCTGGTGGTCTGACCATGGCACATGCCTTCAATTCCCTAATATCAAAAGCAGAGGGGACTGTATGACTTATTAAAAAAAAAAGGGGGGACTAGTTCCATCGTCTGACTGCAGAATGAATTGGAAAATCAACAAGTTGGACAAATCCCAAAAGACACATGCATACCAAAAATGAGCAAGAGCAGAGAATGACTATTACTATATGCTATGAAAGGGGAGACACTATCATTAGCTGATTTCAGTCTACTAGATGTTGAATGGGACATTCTAGCTGGGGTGTCTTTTAGAAGCGGGAAGATCCTGGATTCTTTGTAGGGAGAACTGTTCCATCAAATGATAATGGAACCCACACAGGAGGGAGAAATGCTGGACCTGGTGCTTACCAAAGGGGAAAGGGTTTCTGATGTTGTAGTGCATGATCATCCGGGATCCAGTGATCAATGGATTGTGTTAGTGTGCAGGCAATGATGTCTCATTCAGTGACAAGGGTCTTAGACTTCAGGAAAACGATCTTTGTTAAAATGGGGGATTACCTCTATTTATTTATTTATTTATTTAAACAAATTAATATACCGTTTTCCAGTAAAATTTACTGACAAAGCGGTTTACAACGACAGGTAACCTTGAACAATTAAAAGGTTAAAAGTAGTTAGCACTAAAAAAACATAAAATGAAATAAAATAAGTATGAATAAAAATACAGCATATTAAGTGATCAATAAAAATAATGGTGACGGAACAGAGATTGGCCAGTTACATTTAAAAATTAAAAGCAGGAATAAGTAAAAGTGATACTGCATAGTTCAGACATATTTAGCCTTATTTACTTAACTAAGATATTTCTAAATCTTTGAAAGCTTCCTGAAAGAAATGGGTTTTTAAAACCTTCTTGAACTCCTTCCGGCTACTTATTAACCTAAGCGGGTCTGGCAATGCATTCCACAATATAGATGTCATTAACTGTATGGGAAAATGTAGGGGAAGTAAAAAAGCAGTAGGCACAACAAAAAGGAGATATTGTAAGGGCAGCTAACATTTTGTTAAGAAAGTAAATAAGTTAAGAGGAAAGAGGATCATTATGGTATACTAAGGAGGTAGCTGAACTAATAAGGAAAAGCAGGTTAATATTCATTACAAGAGATTACAGAAAGAAGGATACAGGCTACAATATCTAGAACAGCTGAGAAGCTGAGAAAGTAAAGTTTCAAATGGAGAAAAATAGCTTAACACAGTAAGATGGGGATGGGGTCAAGACATTTTTTAGATACAGTATGTTAGTGATAGAAAGAAGTACAAAAGAGGCATTGTGAGACTCATAGGTGAATGGGAGGAATATGAAGAAGTTGACAAGGAAGCATCAGAATTGCTTAACAAATATTTCCATTATCTCAAAGCAAAGGAAATGGGCCTTTTTTAATGGAAAGGAAGCTTTGTAACAAGAGGTCATGGGATGATGGTAAAAGGTGATAGACAGGCATAATTTAGAGAAATAAGGGTATTTCTTTACAGAGAGGGGATAGATGTATGGAACAGGCTCCACTAAAGGTGATGAGCACAAAGACAGTATCTGAATTCGAGAAAACATGTAATAAGAACAGAGAATCTCTGACGTACTGGAAGGGATTCAAGAGCCTAGTAGTTAGTGTGGATGGACAGAAAAAATAGGCCATATGGTCTTTTTCTGTCATCATGTTTCTGTCTTTTTAAGATAGATACTAAAAATCCCCAACCATAACTTAATTGGGTATAGAAATAGACACTTCTATCATTTCTAATAGTTGGTCAGTTTTAGAGCTCATCTTTCTAGATGCATTGTATGCTAAAAGAATACTAAAACTCTGGCTATTATTCACTCAGACCAACAGCTGACAATGGCTGATCCTTGAACCATTAACAATGGCTGTGGAACAACGGTCAGATCTTTACAGAACAAAGCTACCTCTCCCTTGTCACTCATGGAGCATTTATAAAGAATAATGCTTGGGACATAGGTGATTTATTATAATTGTTTCCTTTTCATGAAGCCAGTAAATCCTAGAAATGCCTGTTTGTGTTCTTTAATCAAATTATTTAAATTTTCTCTTTTATTCATTGCCCATCTGGCATTCACTAATAAAAACATACATTCCTGCTCTGACTGAATGAATTTCTCAAAACATCGCTTCTTTAACCCACTTTTCATACCTTTAAAACCAGCCCCATACCTCCCTCTATTAGTAATGACAGTAAGTTCACTCAACACAGGGAATATAACCGAATGGCAATATGCGGGCCATAAGGCTCTAAGACTAACATTACTCACATATGATCTCCCGCCTTACTTCAGATCTGGGGACAGATCTTAAATCCCAATAGTAATATAGTAAATGATGGCAGATAAAGACAAAATTGCCAATGCAGTCTGTCTGGCAAGGTGTTCAGAGTTGTAACTGCCACTCCAAGCAGGTTACAATTGTACAATAAAGTTAAACTGGTTAATCCAGTGCCTTATTGCCATCCTCTTGCCACAAGGGGTCCCCTGTGTTTATCCCACACCCTTTTGAAGTCTGTCATCATTTTCATCTCTCTCCTCTCCTCTGGGAGGGCTTTCCTGATGTTGTTCCCGAGTCTATGCCTTTGAAGCTTCATGTCATCATCACCCCTAGTTCTACAACTTCCTTTCCATTGAATAAAGGTTTGTTTCTCATGCATCTGCAATACCTTTCAGATATTTAAAAGTCTGTATCATATCCCCCCTTGACTCTCTTCTCCTTTAGGGTAGTGTCTTAACCAGTAGTCCCTGGCAGCATTTCTGCCAGTCCATGGAGCAACATTTATTGCAGGAGAAAAAGGAGGAAGCAAAGCTAGTCCTGAAGCTACATATTCTGTATTGCACCCTGCAGTGGGAACTGCACAGTTTATAAAATACCACATACTGTTGTTCTGCTCTTAAATTACATGTGTATGTTTCAGAATGCATGAATATTTCTATGAACCCTGCCCGCGGGTTTCCCCGTGAGCAGGCACTCACCTTGCTTTCCATGCTGCTGCCCGATGTGGCGGGACGCCGCCGAAGTCGGGCCTTCCCACGTGGCCGGAGCCGCGGACTCAGTTTCCTTTTGCGGCCCGGAGGCCGCCCATCTTGTTCTGCCTTCATCGCGGCCGGAGCCGTGGATTTCTTGTCTTCATCGCGGCACGGAGCCGCCACCGACGTCCTGCTTTCCCCGGGGTTGGAGGCCGCAGTCCCCGAGCTGGATTGGCAGCTGGAGCCGCCCTCGGGGCCTCCTGCAGCGACTGGAGCTGCTGCCGTCATCGGGGCCTGTCTCCAGGCCCAGCCCTGCTGCTACGTCGCTAACATCGGTGCAGGACCACTGTCCACGGTCCTGCACAGCTTCCTTCCTGCTCCTAGGCATGCGGCCGCGCCTTTCTTCAAGATTTAAAGGGCCCATGGCCAGATATGCCCTGGGCCCCTCCTTCTGACTGTTTCCTGTGTCAGCCCTATAAAAGGGCTGTTCCTGCAATTCCTGTTTGCCTTGCATCGGAGTTACTTCATTCCTGGAGGATTCTGCCTTCCAGCGCTCTGACAGGTCCTTGTCTTCTTTGTGGAGCTCCTCGTCTCATCTGCTTCTTGTCATGTCTTCATTGCCTGAGGTCCACGTCCAGATGTCCTGGTGTCTCGTCGTCTGACATCCCTCTTCCTGGTGTTCCAGCCCTCCTTGGTGTTTTGCTTCTGTGCTCTGGAGCCTTCTGTTCTGCCGGCAGTGGATCTCCAGGTGACGCTTCTCCTTCTTAGGAGATGCCGGCAGTGGACTGGTGTCCTGTGCTCCTGAGCCGTCCTGTCCTGCCAGCCTTTGTGGAGCTCCGGATGACATCGGCTCCGTCGTCAAAGCCCCGCCTCAGCTGGATTCTCTCTTGCGCTTGTCCCTCTCTCCTCGTGGTCCATGACCACCCTCCTTGGGCTGTGTAGGGCACCTAGTGGGACACAGGGTGGTCTGCGATCAGCCCTTTGGGTCCGCCCATGAAGGTGGGCTGAGTAGAGCGCCCTGAGAGACAGTGCCATTGTCTACCTTCCCAGCTTCTTGTCTCGTCAGGACTTTGTCAAGTTCCTCGTCTTGTCTCTGATGCCATCGCATCAGCCTTGGTGTCATATCTTCACATCAGCTTTGGTGTCATGTCTTCGCATCAACCCTCATCTGTGATGCCGTCGCATTAACCTTGGTGTCATGTCTTCATGACAAGGCCTCCGTCTGCCCTCATCCTCAGGCTGGCCTGCTGCTCCATGCCGATCCAAGCGGCAAGTCCGAAAGGGCTTGGAACGATCAGAGGACTGTTCCCCTACCAACATCATCCTGTTGTTGCCTCTGGGAGCTTGCAGGCCCGGCAGAGGGTAAGACCATGTTCTGCCATGCTGGGACACGTCGCCAACCCTCGGTTCGGTCCTGGATCTGTCTGGGGTTGGGCTGAGGCCCAAAGGCACACGAAATACCCATGTCACACAACAATTTCCAGTGCTAGAAAGTGCTTAATTTCTCCTACCTATTTTATAAATATATGCACATATAATTTAGGTATGAAAAAATATGCACAGGAAAGTATTTTATAAAGTATGTACATATATTGCTGTAAAAATACTTGTACACATACTTGAAATCATAAGTTCATTGATACCACTTCCAGCCCACCCAGTCCATCTCCTGTTCACCTAGATATTCTAGCAATTCCCCCTGAACCCCCACCAGTTTATTCAGGCCTCCCACCCCAAAACTGCAGACAACAGACCAGCCTGCTTTCACTTGTGTTGGTCAATTAGCAGATGTAAAATTGAATGAATAATGTTGATAATATTTATGAGTATATCTCTTACAAAATAGCAAGTACTGCCACAGTAAAAAGGAGAACACAGCATGAATATATTTATTACTATTTAATTCTTAAGGGCACTGTACATCAATTTATACAGCAGAAGGGTATATTTGCTTATGGTACTACATTTTGAAAAGTAGAGCCCAGAACCAGCCCACTATATTGTTAAATATTGTATAGAGCCATTATGCAATGATTAGTCTTGAGACACTAGTTTTCATGTTTTAATACCTTTTCATATTGAAGTGATATCAGTTCCATATTGATCAGAAGGCTGAGGCAGTCATTTCTAAGAGCCAAATAAACATATGCCTCATTATTCAGCTTTTACAGAACTCAGAATTGTAGAGTTATCTGCTTTTTATTCAAATATATGTAAAGTATAAGATTTGTGCTTTTCCATAATAGCCACAAACTGCAATAATATATATCATCCCTTATTAATCTGATATACCAGGAATATGATGCAGTAGCACTATGCAACTTTCTATTATAATAAAGACCTTGGAATCTGACCATGAATATTTGAATCTGAATGAACATTTTTCAAATGCAACAAAACATTTCTATCCATGAATAACAATTTTCTGTGGTTACTCCCAAAGCAGGGAAATACTATTTGTGAAAAGTACATAAAATGCTCTATTGGTGATGAAAAAAAATGACAATATAAATTACAGCCAAAAGTGTTGACAATGAAGTAAAATTGGTACCTTTTAAGTGGTTTTAGTCATCCTTTTCTAATAACTTTGCAGCAATTGAAACGAATGAAGCATAGTTTATTTGAGACCTGTTTATTGTATTTATTTTTATAATATAATGCAAATTACTATTCCTCTCCTTGGTAAAGTATTAGTTACTCACAGCCATTAGTTACTCACACTGTTGGCTGCCAGAAATGTGGCACATGTAACCTACCGGTAGCATATTCCAAGCATTGAATAACACATCATATATTAGAGGAACAACATGAATCGGATCCCTTTATGTTGAATGTCTTTTTGCATATCGATAATTGCGGGGTCCTGTGAATTATGGTGGTGTAGCCTTTCAATCTGGTGGGTCTCAGGGTTTTGTACCATTTTCTTCTTTCCAAGTTTCAGTTCGAAACTTGCTTCTTAATTGCTTTACCATACAAAATAGGAATGAGCCAGGTCTCTATAATGTACACACAAAATCCAAACTAATAAACTAACTACTGACATAATTAAAGGTAAAAAGAAAGATACTTTGGTTGAGATGTTTGAAAGGAGGAGATGAAATAGGTAATATAATTGCAGTAGAAGCTCCTGCTGGTGATGCAATCATCATTGACTGGAGCCACACAGGATGGGGAGCTTGTCTCCTCTGGCATCTCTGCTTTTGGAAGAATTTGGGTTCCTAGGGATCCCTTAATTAAAAAGATCAGTGATGCAATGTTCTGTATAGAGATTCCAGCTCTATAAATGTTTTCCTAAAAGCTGTGGGCATTTGTTGTCGAAAATACTGCATCTTCATAGTTCTGGGGTACTCAATAAAACAGTGTTCATTCTCTGGATCAGCATTCCTACCTCTTGAGGACAGAAGTCAGGCTTCCTAGATTTCTATTTTTGTTTGTATATGGAGTGTGACTGAGCAGCAAAGTCCATATCCTATGATCATTTTTCTGCTTGAGTATTGCAACAGCCCAGGGGTTAGATGAAGGTTTACTTGCATGCTATGTGACACTAGAAAATGGAGCAGAAGTGAGTTCACAAGTCTTACTGTCTTTCCTGGAGATGGGAATGGTGCAGATGACATTCTTAAAAATACAGGATTCTGACATGAAGTTACTTTGATAGAAAGGACAAAAAACTATCCCCTAGATTTATCTAAATGCTATAAATATAGCAGAAATAGCACCCGTGATAAAAATAAGGGGCATGGTTAGGCTAATTTCCCTCCTCCTAATTATCACACTTGTGCTATTTTTCACTTCATGCACTGATAGGGAAAAGGTTTTATTGCATATGCTTTTAAGAGAGAGAGAAAGAAGAGAGAAGCTCTGTAGAGAACATCATGTCACTCTATTATTTATTCCACTGTAAAAGGGAGCACTTTAACTTGGAGTGGGGTTTGGGGGTTGGGGTAGGTTTGGGGGGGGGGGGCAGTTTTACATACACAGTAGGAGGTACAAACATCAAGTTGACATCACTGAAGAATTTCTGCAGTTTGAATTGATGAAAAGTACCAGAGGAGTTGATTTGTACAATACAGCAGCAGAAATTCTTCAGTGATGTCAACTCTGCTGTTTGTACCTCCTACTGTGTATGTAAAACTGCCCCCGAAATCCCACTCTGAGTTAAAAGTGCCCCTCTCTTACAGTGGTATAAATAGGAGAGTGATGTGGCTCTCTCTCTCTCTCTCTCTCTCTCTCTCTCTCTCTCTCTCATCTCTCCTCTCTCCTCTCTCTCCTCTCTCCTCTCTCTCATCTGCCTCTCTTCTCTCTCTCTCTCTCTCTCTCTCCTCTCTCTCTCTCTCTCTCTCTCTCTAGATCTCTCTCACCCACACACCACACACACACACACACACACCACATTTTTTTTTTTTTTTTTTTTTTTTTTTTTTTTCTAACGGTGAGCACAACGCACAGAATAATTGTGTAGTTATTTCTGGCAATAAAAGTCACATTGCTGTGCGTTACTCTATTGCATTGGATGTTAGGAACTGCTCATTACCAATTACTCTGCCCAAACTCCTCCCACTTGCAGAGCAAATGTCACATTTGCATACTAATGCATGCATTAGGGCCCTAATGTGAAATGATAAATGACCCAGTATATTCTAAACTGTGTTAAGTCTAACACAGGTCTTATGACATAGAAACCCTACTTAAGTCTACATTAGTGCTAACACAAATATAACATAGCCAAATGTATAAATCAAGCTGATTAGCATTTCAATGCTTGTTAAGCAGCCTATTAATAGTTAAAGTAGATTAGTGCAGATTTCTTACAGTGATGTGATTTGTATTAACCCTTTGTCAACACCAAAGCTTAACTAAACATCTGGAAGGAATGGATAAGTTTTACATTACTGCAGAAAGGCTAATGCAAAGTCTGTAACTGCAATCTCCCCACCACATTCGGAGTGAAAGACATAGAGCTTCCCTGCCTTCTATTCAATTTCCAGAGTGAATAACATGGGAGCCCCCATAACCCTATCCATTCATAAACCTTGGGAGAGGTGGGAGAATTGTGCCACAAGGATTAGATATCTTTCATTTATGGTGAAGGAGGATCTCAACTGAAAGATATGGGGCTACCGTTCCTTGATTTCTACCATCACCAAGTCAAATACAGACACAAGAGGCTCCATAGCCCAATTCATCCACCCCCTCACCCACCACTGAGTGAAAAACATGGGGCCTCCATAATGCATTTCACCCCCAACTCTTAGAGATCAGGCCACAGAGATCCCATGTCTTTCACTTAGGAGTGTGTGTGTGTGTGTGTGTCTGTGTTTCTGTGTATATGTGTGTGTGTGTGTGTGTGTGTGCATGTGGGGGGAATGGGAGTATCAGACCTTGGAGGACCCATATCTTTCACTTGGAAGATGAGTGGAACTGGCAGATACCAAGCCTTTAAAACAAGTGGATTCAGGAAAGTATGTAGGTCTCTTGTGTTTTGAATCAGGGTGAGAGGGAAATGATAAAACACACAATTGGAGTCGGGAGGAGAAGGCTAGCTATTCAACATTATCTGTTTGCTGCGGTCTCCAGGGGTAAGCGGTGGCTTGCCCTGATGGGTTTTTTTTTTCATCTGCCGCCTTGGTTTCCTGTTCAAAGGGGGCATTTCCTGGAGGAGGCGGGGACCCGGACTTGAACTATAAATTTCAGCCTATTACCTAGGGGGTAAGAGAAGTGGGGTGGAACAAGATCAAAAGGAATTAAGTGATAAAGGAATAGATAATGGTGGCAGTTCCATAGATATATCAGATTTATTACAGAAATCTCAGGATGAGTTAGATATAAAGACAAGGGGAACTTTGTTAGTTCAATTAGCTTTTTCAACAGATAAGGATAATATCATGAGATACTTCTTCCGAAATAGAGGGAATACTTTTTATGGTCAAAAGGTATGGATTTTCCATGATCTTATTAAAGTTACATGAGTTCGTAGAAAAAATTTCCTTCCATATAGGGAGAAAGTATTGGAAAAAGGAGATTGCTTTAAACTGAAATATCCATGTAAATGTAGTATAAAACTGAATGGTAATAATTACCTATTACAGACCCAATAGGTCTTTAAAAACCTTCTTGAAATTTAATGACCGGTATAGAGTAATAATAGGATATAGATAATGCTTAGTTATCTTAAACTTCCGTTCATTTAGAGTAAAATTTCACTTCTATTTTTTCCTTATGGTATTGTAATTAATGACATGAAGGATAAGAATTTTATCATTGTAATATCAGTTGCTATAATTGTTTGTCTTAGTCAATCCTTGTAATGTTATACTATTTTATTTGTTGTAATTATTGGAAACAATAAATAAAGAATTTAAACACACAATTATGGGCTAGATATTGAAAGGCTACCTACTTATCCAGCAAACTTAACCTGGATATTCAGCAATGGAGCTGCGCCACTGAATATAGAAAAAAACATATTACATTTAATTGGACAAGAATATTAACTCTTATCCGGCTAAATTAGCCAGATAAGTAGCTCTCCCTGCTATGCTCCCATCCTGCCCACTACTTAACTGGCAAAATGGCAGGGGTGGTCATACTTTCTTTGACTATTTGTGGATTGCGTGAGGGCTCCAAAGAATACTTTTAATGTAAAAAAGCTTGGGTGAATATATATTTAGGATGAAGTACCTTAACTTTACTTGCTCTTCTCTGCACTATGATCTTGTGCATAAGTTTTTCAAACACTTTCACATTTGCATAATTCAGCCCATAATGTCTTCTTAATGGCAACTGCAATGCACCATGCCTTGCGAAGACCTTTATTTATTTATTTAAAATAGTGTGTGCATAGAATGTTGTGTGGGTGTTCTTCTATACAAAACTGTGCTGCTTTATTCCCCACACAACCTGTTCATTTTTTAGACCAGTTTAAAGAATGGATGTTTTGATGCTAAGTCTGCAGGTACTTTTGCCCACAGCCTTTTCACACATGTTCAAATAAGAAGTGCTCATTAACTTTCCCTTTGAAAATTGTCCTAGGAAAATGCACCTGCAGAGATTTTCACTTCCTTTTTCACTTACCTTTTTCCAGCCATAACAATGTGGTCATTTTGAAAATTGAAAACTAGGGGGCGGATTTTAAAACCCCTGCGCACGTAAATCCTTTCGGATTTACGCGCGCAGGGCCCTCGCGCGCCGGCGGAGTATTTTGCATAGGCCGCCGGCGCGCGTAAAGCCCAGGGATGCGCGTAAGTCCCGGGGCTTTCGAAAAGGGGAGGAAGGGGGCGTGTCTGGGGCGTTCCCGAAATGATGCGGCATTTCGGGGGCGTGCCGCGGTGTTTTGGGGGCGGGCCCAGGGGGCGTGACGCCAGCCCGGGGGCATGGTCGAGGCCTCCGGACCAGCCCCCGGGACCAGAGGACAGAGCGGGGCTGCCGGCGACGCGCACAAAGGTAAGTGGGGGGGGGTTTAGATAGGGCCGGGGGGAGTGGGTTAGGTAGGGGAAGGGAGGGGAAGGTGGTGGGAGGGCGAAAAAAAGTTCCCTCCGAGGCCGCTCCGAAATCGGAGCGGCCTCGGAGGCAGGTCGCACTGGGCTCGGTGCGAGCAGGTTGCACAAATGTGCACCCCCTTGTGCGCGCCGACCCCGGATTTTATAAGATACGCGCGTATCTTATAAAATCCAGCGTACTTTTGTTCACGCCTGGTGCGCGAACAAAAGTACGCGCTCGCGTATTTTTTAAAAATCTGCCCCTAGGTGCGCTGTGGCCTCCTTCGACCTAATCCTGTCCTAGGAACAGTTCCAAGAATATACAGGTACAAGTAGGCACATTGTGGAAAAATATGCACACTTTTACCTGCATACAAGGTGGGCAACTTTCAGACAGCCTATTTACCCAAGCAAATGGCTTTCGAAATTTGCCCTCCCTGTGCTGGCAGTGTTGAAAATTTCCCCAAAAGATTTTAAATATTAGGAATAGTATTACAAACGAGTTCATCATATATGGGCCACAGTTAAAAATGACTAGTGTGCCTATGATGACAGCACTGGATGCCAACAGCAGATTTCAGTGACTATAAAGAAAGGAAAAACAAGCACAGCAAAACCATTTTGTTTTCACCGTTCTTAAATACAATAAATAATTAAAAAATAAAGTATGCTTACAGGCATTAACATTGGCTAAGTATTGTCATCTGTTACATCAGGGCATGAACTAAAAGAAAGCTAACTACCTTATGAAATTTGGCAGCAAAACAAAATATACAGTACAGTGTGTACTGACATTTTTATAACAGTAATAACATTTGAGTTGCAGTTATATAGTTGGTATTCTTCTGATTTAAGAAATATTTTCAACATTTGAACTCAATGACCCATCATTTCTTTATAAATATCCCTGTTGGAATGGGGCAAAAAAGAATTGTAATCTGAAGGTGTGGGTTATACGAAACAGCAGACAGCTAAGCTATATCACTCTAACAGACAAGTTTCAAAGACTATTGAAAATTGCCCAATTAAAAAATGTGGTATATAAGCAATATTTTTAACCTTAATTTATATAAAATAATTTGTAAATGTATTTTTCAAAATAACATTTCATTACCCTGCCTTCGGGTTAGATCATGACATCGGGACTGGGTCCAGGCTTAGACCCCGGCATCAGGACCCGGCCTCTAAGTCATGTCAAACGTCAGGCTATGGTCCGGGATGAGGCCCCAATGTCAGGACTTGGCCTAGGCTGAGGCCTAGGCATTGGGATCTGGCCTCCAGGTTAGGTCTCAGCATTGGTCCTGGGTCCAGGCCGAGGCTCCAGCGTCGGGACCCGGCCAATGGGTCAGGTTGTGGCTTTTGTCCTATGTCCAGGCCCTGGCCAAGGCCCTAGTGTCAGGACCTGACCTTTGGGTTGGGACGCAGCATCAGGCCTGGGTCAAGGCCGAGGCCCCAGTTTCAGGACCTGGCTTCCGGGCCGGGTCATGGTGTCAGACCTGTGTCCAGGCTCCAGCCTAGGCCCCAGCATTGGTACCTGGCCTTTGTCTGATACCTGGCGAATCAGGTACATTTTTTTTTTTAGTTTAATTTTTGGGGGTCTCAGCTGAGAAGCCATCCTGAAGCCTGCCTGCTGCTCCCTGCTCGGTTTCTTCCTGTCCAGCTGGTTGCCTCTGACCGCAGTGCTGCTGCTTCTCCAGGCCTTCCTCCTAGGCGCTGACACATACCTCTTCACAGTATTTAAGGGCCAGCGACATGAAGTGCTGCTGGCCCCACCTGATGACGTCTTCTTGCTTTAGCCCTATAAAAGGGATTCCTCTTCAGTTCTTTGGGGCCTTCGGATCGAGTTCCACAGTTGGCTGTGTCTTCTCTCCAGTCCAGGTCCTCCATGGTCTTCTCCTGCTTTGATGGCTTAGTGTTCCTGATGTCCTTCATTCAGGTCTTCATTGTCCTCATGTTCCCGATGTACTTCATCCAGGTCTTCAGTTATCTTCATGTTCCTGATGTTCTTCGTTCATACCTCCTGATGTTCGATGTCCTTACTGATGTCTTTGTCTTCGCCTCTGCCTCCATGCCTTGGTTTCCTGGCATGTCGTTGTCATGGTCCACGACCAGTCCCACGGGTGGGCTGTGTAGGGCGCCTCACGGTACAAAGGCCATCCTCATCTCCGCACTGCAACCTTCTGGACGACTTCTGCTTCAGTCCTAAGTTTTTAATCCTAGAGAATCGAATCCTGTGCTTGAGTCTTGTCCCGGTCTTCAGAGCCTATTGCAATTTGCATCTGTCCGTGTCAAGACTCTGTTCGAACCTGCTCCACATCAGCGTGGTCCCAGACCAGTCCCATGGGTGGACTGTGTAGGGCGCGCCCTGGTGCAGGCCTCTTCAGTATCTTCATCATATTCCGGTATAAGCTTCCACTATCCCTCCTGGAGTCTGCTTTGAGCCCAGCGTGGTCCGCGACCAGTCCTGTGGGTGGACTATTTAGGGCGCGCTGCGTCACAGTCTTGACCCAGTGCTTGATCTTTGTCTTCATCTACAGTGTCTTCGCTTCAGCCTTCGTCTACAGAGTCCTTGCTTCAGTCTTCATCCAAAGTCTTCTGTGTTCTAAGGACTCCATCTGCCCTCGTCCTCTGTCTGGCCTGCCGCCTCTTGCCATACCCAGCAGCAGATCCGAAAGGGCTTGGAAAGGTCAGAGGACTGTTCATCGATCAACATTGCATTGTTGGACATCCTGGGGCGTGCAGGTCTGGTAGAGGTCGGACCTTGTCTCCTTGTCTTCACTTCAGCTTTGTCCTGCTCTTCGTTACCCATGCTCGCACCAGCTCACCTACCGCAGTGTGGCTTGGGACTCCTCCCTGAGTCATGCCGTGCCCAAGGGCTCACATCACCTGCTTTAGAAACGACTGCGCCTCCACGCCAGTAACAATAGCCAAAGGCCTCAAAGCCCTTGGTTCGTAACAGCTGCCGGAGGCCACGCTCATAACACCGCAAGGGAGTCAATTGGACCATTAGATGATCGAGGGGTTAAAGGTGCACTTAGGGAAGATAAAGCCATCATGGAAAAATGATGCAATTTCTTTCAAGGGTGATGGTTCAGATGAACTGAACCAAATCACAGTTTACCAGAAAGATGTGATAGGCTAGATTGACAATCTGAAGAGTAGTAAATCTCCTGGACTGAATGGCATATATCCCAGGGTTCTGAAAGAACTAAAAATTGAAATTGCAGACCTATTTCAAGTAATTTGTAACCTATCATTAAAATCATCCATTGTACCCAAAGATTGGAAGATAACCAATATTACCCCAATATTTAAAAAGGGCTCCAGAGATGATTCAGGAAAATATAGACCGGTGCACCTGACTTCAGTGCCGGGAAATGGTTTAATGGGACACAATCAGCATGGATTTACCCAAGGTAAGTCTTGCCTCACAAATCCCCTATATTTTTTTGAAGGAGTGAATAAACATATGAACAATAGTGAATCTGTAGAAGTGGTGTACTTGGATTTTCAGAAGGCATTCGACAAAGTCCCACATCAGGGGCTTCTAGGAAAACTAAAAAGTGATGGGATAGGAGGTGATGTCCTTTTGTGAATTGCAGACTGGTTAAAAGACAGGAAACAGAGAGTAGGATTAAATGGTCTGTTTTCACAGTGGAAAAAGGTAAACAGTGGAGTGCCTCAGGGAACTGTACTTGGACCAGTGTTTATTAATATATTTATAAATGATCTGGAAAGGGGTATTACAAGTGAGGTGATCAAATTTGCTGATGACACAAAATTATGCAAAGTAGTTAAATCTCAAATGGATTGTGATCAATTTTAGGAGGACCTTGTGAGACTGGAAGATTGGGCTTCCAAAAGACAGATGAAATTTAACATGGACAAGTGCAAAGTGATGCATAAGGGAAAAATTACCCTCACTGTAGTTACACAATATTAGGTTCTATAGTGGATAATACATTAAAATAGTCACCTCAGTGTGCTGTGGCAATCAAAAAAGCAAACAGAATGTTAGGAATTATTTAGAAGGGAATGGCAAATAAAACGATGAATGTCATAATGCCTCTGTATCGCTCCATGGTGAGACCACACCTTGACTACTGTGTGCTATTCTGGTCACTGCATCTCAAAAAAGATATAGTTGTACTGAAGAAAGTGCAGAGAAGGGCAACCAAAATGATAAGGGGCATAGAACAGCTGCCCTATAAGGTAAGGCTAAGGAAGTTAGGGCTGTTCTGTTTGGAGAAGAGACAACTGAAGGGGGATATGATAGAGGTCTACAAAATCATTATTCTATGAACTAGACCATAGGATTATTTATAAGGCAAAATGAAATCTTAGTGCTGGCAGTGCTTATTATGATGGTAAATAGATTTCATTAATGTGTTATTTAGGAGGCTTCATTATTGTACCTTATCATTGCTTTGCCCTCCATTTATGTGACACTTAGATACAGTGGATATTTCCCAGTTGACCAGGGCTCATGCCTGAGTCTATTTAGGTCAGCCAACCTAGCTGCACTGCATTGTGGGATGCAGACACTTTGCTTAGGAGGGACCACTTTTAAGGATTAGAGATTAGAGAATAATGTATTCTCTGTGTCCATTCAGTCCTGGTCCTCTCCAATGAGAATCTTTGTAATGGAACCATTCTGTGAAAATTGGAAGGGTGATTTCTTGGAATGTGTGAATTCATTTACTAGGAAATCAACAGAAGTTTCCAACTCATTTACCATAGTACATTGAACTATTTTCAGATGGTAAAGACTTTTGTTCTTTCATGTAAGTGATATTTGAACCACTGATTTGAGGTAAATGTTTCTTTCTCTCTATGCAATTCTGAGGAGTTTTTTTTATTTTTATGCGCAATGCTTTGCACAATTTTTTGGAGAAGAGTCACTTTATAAATAAATACAGCAGAATTGAATTGACGTAAATTAAACCTGTATATTATGCGAAGCATATTTGAGAAGAAATGAATGAGAGGGGTTTTGAATGAAATTATAATGAAAGTGTGGAAGAGATTAATACGTAATGACCACTTACTCTTTCAGATAGTACTAGGACAGGGATCCACTCCATGAAACTATTAGCATATTTAAAACACATTTAAGAAAGTCATTTTTCAATTAATGCACAATTAACCTGTGGAATTTGTTGTGGGAGGATGTCAATGTTATTATTCTAGCTGGATTTACTAAGGTTTTAGACATGTTCCTGGAGGATAGGTCAATTAAATATCTTTTTCATATTCCACCTTTTGACACATAATTTTTTTTTAAATCTTCATCTCCTTCACTTCATCTTTCAACCTTCATTTACTTAATTACTTTCACCATTCTCTCCCTCTTATCAATTCACACACAATGTAAACTAACTTATCATTAATTATATTAATTAACATATTGGAACACATGTATGAAGAATCTCTCTCTTGTCACAGAGGAGTAGATATACTAAAGGCCAATCATTTTGGTAAGTTATTGTGGGCAACTTATCAAAATTATTGCACAAAAAAACACACTAACAATGCACGTTAATCAAAATGTCATGCACTATTTTCAAAATTTATGTATTAGCAGTTTTGCACAGTTTTTTCATAATAAAAATGTATTCCACATCCCCTCAAGAAAATCAATTTATATAAGAACATACATAAGAACATAAGATATGCCTAACTGGGTCAGACCAAGGGTCCATCAAGCCCTGCATCCTGTTTCTAACAGTGGCCAATCCAAGTCACAAGTACCCGAGATCACAAGCTACTATTGCTTATTAATTACATTCATAGCAGTTTATGGATTTATCCTCTAGGAACTTATCCAAAACATTTCTAAACCAATTACACTAACTGCTGTAACCACATACTCTGGCAATGAATTCTAGAAATTAACTATGTGCTGAGTGAAAAATTAACTATGTGCTGAGTGAAAAAGAATTTTCTACGATTTGTTATAAAAGAGCTATTTGCTAACTTCATGGAGTGTGCCCTTGTCCATCTATTATCTGAGAGAGTAAATAAGCGATTTATATTAACTTGTTCAAGTCCTTTCATGATTTTGTAGACTTCAATCATATCCCCCCTCAGTCATCTCTTCTCCAAATTGAACAGCCCTAACTTCTTTAGCCATTCCTCATAGGGGAGCTGTTCCATGCCCCTTATAATTTTGGTCGCCCTTCTCTGCACTTTCTCCAGTGCAACTATATCATTTTTGAGATAAGGTGGCTAGAACTGCACACAGTATTCAAGGTGCAGTCTCACCATGGAGCAATACAGAGGCATTATGACATTCTCCATTTTATTTTACATTTCTTTCCTAATAATTCCTAATATTCTGTTTGCTTTTTTGATCGCCACAGCACATTGGCTGACAATTTCAATGTATTATTCACTATGATGCCTAGATCTCTTTCCTGGGTGGTAACTCCTAAGATAGAACCTAACATTGTGTAACTAAAGCAAGGGTCATTTTTCCCTATATGCATCACTTTGTACTTGTCCACATTAAATTTAATCTGCCAATTGGAAGCCCAATCTTCCACTTTTCCAAGATCCTCCTGCAATTCATCACAATCCGCTTGAGATTTAAATACTCTGCATAGTTTTGTGTCATCTGCAAATTTGATCACCTCACTCATTGTACCCTTTTCCAGATTATTTATAAATATATTAAAAAGCATCGGTCCAAGTACAGATCTCTGAGCCACTCCACTGTTTACCATTTTCCATTGTGAAAACTGACCATTTCATCCTACACTCTCTTTCCTGTCTTTTAAGCAACTTGCAATCCCCAAAAGGACATTACCTTCTATCCCTTGACTTTTTAGTTTTCTTAGAAGCTTCTCATGCAGGACTTTGTCGAGCACCTTCTGAAAATCCAAATACACCACATCTACTGGTTCACCTTTGTCCACATGTTTATTCACCCTTTAAAAAAATGTAGGAGATTTATGAGGCAAGACTTCTCTTGGCTGTGTCCCATCAAACCATGTCTATCTAAATGTTTTGTGATTTTTTTCTTTAAAACAGTTTCCACGATTTTTCCCAGCACTGAGGTCATGCTCACCGGTCTATAGCTTCCCGGATCAACCCTGCATCCTTTTTTCAGTATAGGGGTTATTATTGACTATCTTCCAATCATCAGGTACATTGGATGATTTTAATGATAAGTTAGAAAGTAATCAAAATAGGTCTGAAATTGCATTTTTTAGTTCTTTCAGAACCCTGGGGTGTATACTATCTAGTCTAGGTGATTAATACTGTTCAGTTTGGCAAACAGGCCTACCACATCTTCCGGGTTCACTATAATTTGGTTCAGATGATCTGAATCATCATCACCCATGAAAACCTTCTGCGAATCAAGTATCTCTCTAGCATCCTCTTCAGTAAACAAAGAAGCATAGAAATTGTTAAATCTTTCTGGGATGGCCTATGGCCTTACTTTCTCTAAGTATCCCTTTAACCCCTTCATCATCCAACGGTCCAACTGACTCCCTTACAGTCTTTCTGCTTTGGATATATTTTTAAAAGTATTTATTGTGAGGTTTTGCTTCTTTGGCCAACTTATTTTCAAATTCTCTCTTAGCCTGTCTTATCAATGTCTTACATTTATCTTGTCAAAGCTTATGCTTTATCCTATTTTCTTCTCATGGATCCTTCTTCCAATTTTTAAATGAAGATCTTTTGGCTGAAATAGCCTTCTTCACTTCACCTTTTAACCATGCTGATAATCATTTTGCCTTCCTTCCAGCTTTCTTAATGCATGCAATATATTTAGATTGTTCTTCTAGGATGTTTTTTTTTAACCATGTCCATGCCTATTTCACACTTTTTACCTTTGTAGCTGCACCTTTCAGTTTTTTCTTTTTTTATATATATTTTCATCAAATATCTAAGAAGAAAAATCACTTACTTCCAGAAAAATATTGAAGTTGTAAATATAATCCACATCATCATACATTCCAAATTCATCTTTATCTCATTAACTTATAATGTACATTTTCACCAAATTACACCAAATACAGAAGGGGAAAAAGAATTATAGGGAGATTATAACAAAATCATTTTTTTTTTTAAACAAGCAATTAATATGGGTTCTGATTCACACTTAAACTTTAAGGATCTACGACCTAGATGTTAACAGGAGATAGGGTAGCTATATTCCTAGCATTAATGAATGATTTTAATTGTTCAGGAAAAAAAGAAATTATATGAATCATTTTTTGAGTGAATCAAATATTTGCATGGATACCTTATGTAGCCTCACCTGGAGTACTGTGCTCAGTTCTGGAGACCGTATCTCCGAAGGGACAAAGATAGGATGGAGGCGGTCCAGAGAAGGGCACATAAATGGTAGATGGTCTTCATTGAATGACTTAAGAGGAGAGATTGAAGAATCTAAATATGTATACCCTGGAGGAAAGGAGGAGCAGGGGTGATTTGATACAGATGTTCAGAATCTTGAAAGGTTTTAATGATCCAAAGTCAACAACAAACCTTTTTCGTTGGAGAAAAATCAGCAGAACTAGGGGTCATGATTTAAAACTCCAGGGAGGAAGACTCAGAACCAATATCAGGGAATATTTCTTCACAGAGAGGGTGGTGGATGCTTGGAACGCCCTTCTGGAGGAAGTGGTGAAAACTAAAACTGTGAAGGATTTCAAAGGGGCGTGGGATAAACACTGTGGATCCATAAAGCCTGGAGGATGGGAATGAAGAGAAGAGGTATGGGGGTGGCTTGCAAAAATGATGGCTACTACCTGGTAATTAATACCCTTATTCAATAAGAACATAAGAACATAAGAAAATGCCATACTGGGTCAGACCAAGGGTCCATCAAGCCCAGCATCCTGTTTCCAACAGTGCCAATCCAGGTCATAAGAACCTGGCAAGTACCCAAAAACTAAGTCCATTCCATGTAACCTTTGCTAATGGCAGTGGCCACTCTCCAAGTGAACTTAATAGCAGGTAATAGACTTCTCCTCCAAGAACGTATCTAATCCTTTTTTAAACACAGCTATACTAACTGCACTGACCACATCCCCTGGTAACAAATTCCAGAATTTATAGAAACATAGAAACATAGAAATGACGGCAGAAGAAGACCAAACGGCCCATCCAGTCTGCCCAGCAAGCTTCACACACTTTTTTCTCTCATACTTATCTGTTTCTCTTAGCTCTTGGTTCTATTTCCCTTCCACCCCCACCATTAATGTAGAAAGCAGTGATGGAGCTGCATCCAAGTGGAATATCTAGCTTGATAAGTTAGGGGTAGTAGGGGTAGTAACCGCCGCAATAAGCAAGCTACACCCATGCTTATTTGTTTTACTCAGACTATGTTATACAGCCCTTATTGGTTGTTTTTCTTCTCCCCTGCCGTTGAAGCAGGGAGCTATGCTGGATATGCTTGAAGTATCAGTTTATTCTTCTCCCATGCTGTTGAAGCAGAGAGCCATGCTGGATATGCATCGAAAGTGAAGTATCAGGCACATTTGGTTTGGGGTAGTAACCGCCGTGCGTTGAGTGCGTTGAGTGCGTTGAGTGCGTTGAGTGCGTTGAGTAAAAAAGAACTTTCTCCACTTAGTTTTAAATGTGCCCCATGCTAACTTCATGGAGTGCCCCCTAGTCTTTCTACTATCCGAAAGAGTAAATAACTGATTCACATCTACCCGTTCTAGACCTCTCATGATTTTAAACACCTCTATAATATCCCCCCTCAGTCGTCTCTTCTCCAAGCTGAAAAGTCCTAACCTCTTTAGTCTTTCCTCATAGGGGAGCTGTTCCATTCCCCTTATTTTGTTCGCCCTTCTCTGTACCTTCTCCATCGCAATTATATCTTTTTTGAGATGCGGCGACCAGAATTGTACACAGTATTCAAGGTGCGGTCTCACCATGGAGCAATACAGAGGCATTATGACATTTTCCGTTTTAATCAACATTCCCTTTCTAATAATTCCCAACATTCTGTTTGCTTTTTTGACTGCCACAGCACACTGAACCGACAATTTCAATGTGTTATCCACTATGACACCTAGATCTCTTTCTTGGGTTGTAGCACCTAATATGGAACCCAACATTGTGTAATTAAAGCATGGGTTATTTTTCCCTATATGCATTACTTTGCACTTATCCACATTAAATTTCATCTGCCATTTGGATGCCCAATTTTCCAGTCTCACAAGGTCTTCCTGCAATTTATCACAATCTGCTTGTGATTTAACTACTCTGAACAATTTTGTGTCATCTGCAAATTTGATTATCTCACTCGTCGTATTTCTTTCCAGATCATTTATAAATATATTGAAAAGTAAGGGTCCCAATACAGATCCCTGAGGCACTCCACTGTCCACTCCCTTCCACTGCTCTATGTTTCAATGGCAAGAGGAAATGTGGAAAAGAGGATTTGCATTCAGCCAACAACCAACAAGGTAGCACAGTCTGAGTAAACAAATAAGCGTGGAAGTAGCTTGCTTGTTGCAGTGGTTACTACCCCAAACCAATTAAGCCTGATACTTCACTTTCAATGCATATCCAGCGTAGATCTCTGCTTCAACAGCAGGGGGGGGGGGGGGGGAGTTCATGGCCCTTGTTGGTAACCAAATCCTGCACTCCACTGAGAATTAGAGTTAAAATTGTTCCCTCTCTCATTGATTCCTGAACCAATTGTCCATAAAACCTTCTTTTATTCCATTTAGGAACTTTATCTCTCTAGCATTCCCTGATGTTTCACTTACCCAGTCAATATTGGGGTAATTGAAATCTATATAGAAACACGTGGTATTAAAGATTAAACAATCACAACGCTATGAAATTTTATCTTATATATTTAAGGACCATCATACCACCCACAGTGCTCACAAGTCAGACTTGCATCTCATGCACTTTAACGGGGTCACATTTAATCAATTGGTCCAGATGGAAGGCATCAAAGTTCAATTTTGAGTATTTTTATAAATTTTTTGCTATAGGAAGTTGCTTTTTTAATACATATAGCAAAAAATTTATAAAAATACTCAAAATTGAACTTTGATGCCTTCCATCTGGACCAATTGATTAAATGTGACCCCGTTAAAGTGCATGAGATGCAAGTCTGACTTGTGAGCACTGTGGGTGGTATGATGGTCCTTAAATATATAAGATAAAATTTCATAGCGTTGTGATTGTTTAATCTTTAATACCACGTGTTTCTATATAGTTCATTCCAATCGTGGGATTTTTCATTAATAGAATTTGTGTGTTTGGTAATTGAAATCTCCCATTATTACTTCACTACCAGTTTGGTTAGCTTCCCTAATTTCTCTTCGAATTTCACTGTCTGTCTCACCATTTTGGCCAGGTGAATGATAGTATACTCCTATAACTATTCTCTTCCCCAACACACAAGGGATTTCTGCTAGGGGTGTGCATTCATTTTCAACGAATGTACAATCCGCAATGCCCCTGTTCGTTTGATTCATGGATTTGCGAAACTCATAGCGATCCCCCACAAATGAAACATATATTAGTTTCATTATTTTGGTTCGCAGTGATTTCTTAGCAGCCATTTGAAATAGGAGAAGGCCATGTGGGAGTATCCATAGCAAAAACCAGCCTTTTCCTGTGAGTCATAAGGGACCTCACAGCCTTATCATAGAGTGAGTCAGACAGGTTGGCAAGGAGATGAGAATGCAACCTATCAGAGCTAAGCATTTTTCTAATGCAGCCAATTGGTGCTCTCTCTCAGTGCTCTGTGATGCTGTTACTGCTGATGTTGTACTATTTATACCTTATGAAACAAGAAGGGAGGTGATCTATGAATGTCGTAGTGGTAGATTGATGACAGATGTCTTTTATACGCATTTATTGAAGTGGAGATGCAAAAATGCCTGACTCAGGCCGAGTTTTTTCACTACCGAAGTGGCTGCCTCAGGGGCTGACTAGTTCAAATGTTTGAACATGCTTGTATCGTTTATTGTACAGGTATGCAACACCAGTCACTATCTAGCGATGTGCTGAAATTCAGAAATGTAGTCTCCACTTTCCACTCTCCATTTCAGCATATCGATAGATAGGGACTGGTATTTCATACGTGTATAATAAACGATACATGCATGTTCAAACCTTTGAACTAGTCAGCCCCTGAGGCAGCCACTTGGGTAGTGTGAAACTTAGCTTGAGTCGGGCATTTTTGCATCTCCACTTCAATAAATGCATATAAAATACATCTTGTTTGTTGATACCACTATTTATACCTTAAGCATGTGGCGTGCCATGCACTTTTTTTTGGGTGTTGTCTGGGGAGGTGACTTTACTCAGAGCTAGTCTGAGTGTCTCAAATCTGTATTCAATTGCTATTGCTGCTTGTGCTTGCTACTTTGATAGAATTTTCCATTGAAAAAGATATTTGTTCGTTTTTGCTGCTGTGCCACCCAGGCTATTTTACTCCATTTTTTTGTTAATTGAACTCAGACAATCTTTCTGTCTCTCCCACTGAGACAAGCTACCAGCAGTGACATTTTGCTGCTGATCTCACTCCCCTGGGGTAGGTTGCAGGCAGTGTTTTGGTGGTGTGGGTGGGAGATTGTATGAGAGTTGCAGTGGCTGTCTGGGAGTTGGTATTTTCAAAGAAAAAGCAGCATCACTTGAAGGAATTGGGCATGCTCAGGCTTCCAGTATTTTCTGTGTGTGTGTGTGTGTATAGTTTTACATACTGGGAAGCAAAGCAGGAGCGTACTGCACGTATTAAATCACAGCAATCCACAGGAAAATGTGCAGAAGAATTTAAATGTCCACACTTCTTGATGCGAAAATAAATTTATAAATTTTTATTTCGGCAACTCCACAGTGTAATGCAAAGGTTTGTATATGAGCAGGTCCCCGACATGGACCCGTGTTTCGCCACCAGGCTGCGTCGGGAGGGACGGGAAAACAAAAACTTTATTATTCTAAAAATATAAAAGACAACAAATAAAAGAATATGTGAAAACAGTGGACAAAAAACATAAGGAGCTTGGCAGTGATAGAGTATCAAAACATGACAATGCTAAAAAATCTAATAATATTCAAGAAACAGTTCCAAAGTTAATTAATCATTCGATTATCTCAAAAAGGTAACAATGTTAATGTCCAAACAACTTGATAGCAGTGGGTTAAACACTCAATAACTCTGTGTAAATGAACCACAATGTTGACTGATGGAACTGTTTAAAACTAGTCCAATGGCTTTGTGCCTCAAAGTTTGGTGCAAAATTCTCTGCAGCCGAATATATAATGCAACTTGAGCAATGAAATTTCAGGGCGGTATGATTCACTCCGTCTCTCATAGAATCTTGTATCCCGACAATGTTTATAAACGGCAGAACACTTATCTTAAATATGGTAAGTTTGATGATCACAGACGTTACAGATTGTTCATTCACTCTGTTCTGCCGTAATTGGGACCCGAGGGGTCTCAACCGCCGCCTAGTGTACATCAAGGCACTGCACTGTGTGTCTGTGTAGTTTTCTAGACTCACATATATTGGTGCAGTGGTGTTCTTGTAATCCAAATCCCCAGTAGGCCTCTGGAGTTAAAATTTTGTTTGTGCACATACAGTAGTCTCAGTTGTAGTGTGCACTACAGCAAGGCACTGCACTGTGCATCTGTATGTAGTTTTCCTGACTCACATATATTGGTACAGAGGTGTTCATTTACCAATAAAGAAATAATTCCTTTAATTGAAATCCCTAGTAGTCAGTGACATTAAATCCATCATGTCAGGGAAAGGTAGATGAAGGATTGGGACTGGCAGAGGGGGCACTTCAAAAGGCAGGGCCAGTCCCCCATTAAAGTTAAAAAGGGAGCTGTTCCAATCTAAAATCTCTTGAGGGGCAGGCAGTTCCATCCGGAAAAAACAGAAATTTAAAGATGATGCACCACCACCACCTGTTTCTGAACCTGTTGCTTTGGAGGTGAGGGAAGGGGAGGCTGAGTCTCGCAAGACAAAAGGGTGAGACCCAAAAGCAGCAGTGCAACAGCAGATTATAGTTAGTGTTGAAAATGTAGCGCATACACTGTTTGCTTCTGATTCCGATGAAGAATCATCTTGTGTGGGATTTTCATAATCAGAAATGGAAGAAGTAATAGCTGAAGAAGGTTTAGGAGGATAAGTCAGTTCTGTCTTAGCCTCCACTTCAGTGCTGCAGGGGAGAGATAAAACTGATGATGAGAAGGAGGAAGAGCAGTCAGCGCAGGCACAGAGTGTGACTGATGCCCCTGGCATTGCTTCTCAGGGTGCACCCAGTACTTCAGCTCCAGTGCCAGCATCCACGACAACCCCTGATTGAAGGAATTACTTAAGGAAGTTCCTGCCTGCACTTCCTTGCCTTGGCATGTGGTGCTGTGCCTAAGGTGACCTTGATCTGAAGGTTGTGGGCTCAAGTCCCACTCTGACACTTTCAAAAATTGATTCCAAGCTCTTGGGTCCCAGCCCACACATCCATGAATCCAAGAACACTTGATTCTAAGCTTGTGGGTCCCAGCTCCCACTTCAAGAATTCCTAGAACCGGAACATCACTGTCCTGTTCAGTGACTCACCGTGGACCTCACTACTGTCAATCGGTTCTGTGTCTGACTGTTCTGTCCAGTCATCCTGTTCCTCCAATGGCCAGAGATGTGGCCTGGTAGGATGAAGATTGAACACTGCATTGGGTCAGCTTTGTTGCTAGATTGTCACTTGCATTAAGTGTTGTTCCAGTCATGTCCCTGTATTTGTCTGTCATCTCCCCAGGAAGTACCTTTGGACTATCCTTGACCCTTCTGACCTTGGTTTGTTCCTTGACTACTCTGCCTGTTACCTGCCTTGTGATATCTGGAACCTGACCTCTGCATTGTTGACTGATCCCTGGATTCTGACCTCTGCCTGTTTGACTACTTCTCCTGATTCTGGCTCTGTCCCTTGTCTTGTCATCACCTCCACTGTTCTGGTTTTCCTTGCTCCATCTGACCTTCAGACTTGAACCAGATAGTGCTCCTCTCCTGTTGGTGGGCATGCCTGTCTACCATCTTTCCAGGAGGCCCACCTAAGTCCAAGTGGCCTGGGTCTCTACAGGCTCCTCCTGGGGGGACCTTGGGCTTCCAGTGGTGAAGCTCATCCTAACCCCTGTCTCCTCCAGTGATCTGCCCCCTGGGGTCAGATGCTTTCTGGTCCCTACCAGGGAGCTGTTCTCCATTGCTCCAGGACAAGGGTCCATCCCAGAGCACAACATTTTAGCTCAGGTGACTTTTTAATTATAGGCACTTGGACTGCTTTTCTTAATATTGAAACCTTTCCGTTGGGAAGCCCTAACTCTAATACTTCATTAGTATCCTTTGAAGATACCTCCCTACAAACCATAGTCTGTAAAAGATTATAATTAATATTTTGCCATGTAATGGAGAACATGCAACACATTCTAA
The DNA here is from genome assembly GCF_901001135.1 of Rhinatrema bivittatum. NCBI lineage: Eukaryota > Metazoa > Chordata > Amphibia > Gymnophiona > Rhinatrematidae > Rhinatrema > Rhinatrema bivittatum. Next base: position 555,039,294 of record NC_042616.1, on the reverse strand, counting down.
AAGAAATAATTCTGCTCATTAAGAGCAGTTACACGATGTTAGGTTCCATATTTGGAGCTACCACCCAGGAAAAAGATCTAGGCATCATAGTGGATAATACTTTAAAATTGTCGACTCAGTGTGCTGCAGCAGTCAAAAAAGCAAATAGAATGTTAGGAATTATTAGGAAGGGAATGGTTAATAGAACGGAAAATGTCATAATGCCTCTGTATCGCTCCATGGTGAGACCGCACCTTGAATACTGTGTACAATTCTGGTCGCCGCATCTCAAAAAAGTTATAGTTGCGATGGAGAAGGTACAGAGAAGGGCAACCAAAATGATAAAGGGGATGGAACAGCTCCCCTATAAGGAAAGGCTGAAGAGGTTAGGGCTGTTCAGCTTGGAGAAGAGACGGCTGAGGGGGGATATGATAGAGGTCTTTAAGATCATGAGAGGTCTTGAACGAGTAGATGTGACTCTGTTATTTACACTTTCGAATAATAGAAGGACTAGGGGGCATTCCATGAAGTTAGCAAGTAACACATTTAAGACTAATCGGAGAAAATTCTTTTTCACTCAACACACAAAAAAGCTCTGGAATTTGTTGCCAGAGAAGGTAGTTAGTGCAGTTAGTGTAGCTGGGTTCAAAAAAGGTTTGGATAAGTTCTTGGAGGAGAAGTCCTTTATTGGCTATTAATCAATTATACTTAGGGAATAGCCACTGCTATTAATTGCATCAGTAGCATGGGTTCTTCTTAGTGTTTGGGTAATTGCCAGGTTCTTGTGGCCTGGTTTTTGGCCTCTGTTGGAAACAGGATGCTGGGCTTGATGGACCCTTGGTCTGACCCAGCATGGCAATTTCTTATGTTCTTATGATATGTTGTTCAATAATCAGAAAGGTCAAACCAGAAGCAGAATTTCTATTTCCAGAAAATGAATTGTACAGTAGCTATCTTGAACATTGAACTTTGGTTTCCACATTCTATCTACTCTTTTCTAGCCTTTGTTGTACTCCCTTTCTATATGACAGCCCTCAAATCCCATTTCTTTCTCTTTGCTACCCTTCACACCTAACCTTGCCACAGTACTTTCTGATGTCCGCCTGAAGCCATTTCTCAGTTTCAAGTCTTGGTTGCTCTTTGAACAGGCATGGTCCTTCTGACATTAATAAATGGTATCATCTTTTATAGAAAATGAAAACAAGCAAAATAAAGGAAGTGTCATCCTGGTGTCATTGCTGGTGTAGGGATTAAAGTCCCTTTTCATTTGAAAAGTAGTTACTTGAGAGATCAGTACAGTCAAGAGAGCAGTAAACAAAAGTAATCTAATATTCCCTTCCTTTCATCCCTCAATGTAGTATATTAAAACTACTGTAGAGATGACAGAAGACTTTTTTATTTCATTAAGTGACAGGTGACAACTCTTGAAACTCAAATGTTCTATGTTAACAACTATAGGCTTCTTTTGAATACCCAGAATCATGTTTTAATTTGTACTTAGGGGCCAATGTACTATGCTATATTTAAACGGGCTGTTTATGTACATCAATGGCCAGTTTTAATGTAGGTGTTTTCCCCTTCAAACCACAGCATTAAACACTCAATGTACTTTAAACCTAGTGTTTTGCAGCAGATAACACCAATGCATTATTGCTGTTGTTACTGGATCAGAGTTACCCCACTAGTAATGAAAGGTCCAATGTGGGCCAGGATGTCCACTATACCTCCACCTGAGCCTGAAGCAGATCACCCAGATCTATCATCTCTCAAGCCATAAGTAGAAACCTCCCCTTCCCAGTCACTGGAAACAAAGAAGCACATGAGGTTAGCTAGTGTCATATGTGAAGCCAACAGGACAGGAGGCAGGAGTCTTCTCCTATTCCTTTAAACTTCTAAACCATCCAAAGGGTGGAAGGGGCAAAGATTTGAAAGACACAGAGGGCCTCCTTATGGGGTGTGTAGGGTCTTTCTTCTGCCCCAGAGCAGAGGGTACAGAGGACATTGTAGCCTATATCAAGCCTTGTGTTATCCCCTAGTGGTTAACACAAAAAGTAGCTACATCAAAGAAGTGTAGTTGCTTTTGTGTTTCGGGGGTGGGGGGAGGGGGAGCTGAAATGCAAATCTCATCGTTTAACATGATTTCCTTTAACTCCATTTTAATATGAATGATCTACTTTGATTTCATCTACATATAATGCAGCTCATTTATATTTTTTTTATCATGTTAGTCTGCATTAAAGTTAACTCAAACTAGCACGTATGTTAAGGCCAGCAAAGCTCTAATATGCACTAAACATATGTCAATGTGCAGTAATGTAGTTGCAACGTGCATTAACACTGAGTTTGCCTTAACACACTTTAGTATTTTGCCCTCTTACATCTAGAGCCAGTAATCCACAAAACTCTTTCGTGAGAGCGGTTCCTCTACTGCGAGAAGGGGTGGCTGCGATAGTGGGTCCCTTCTCTTGAAAACTTAGCAAATCTATGGTGCTTTGTTTTGTCTCATGGCCAAACACCATGGGACAAAACAATATGGCTAAAGGCCCCTTAGGTGTAATGGTGGCCCGAGCCTCAAGGACTGCCATTGCCTTAAATGGCTGGTTGCTGAAAATTAGCCCAGAAAAAAATAAGAATTAGGAGGATGTCAGGCCTGACCCCTAGTTCAACCTGGAGCCACCTCGATTGATGGCCCTAACATCAGAAATAATTTAAAAAAATTTAAAAATACACTTCACAAGTGGTGATGGAAACACCCCCCACCCCCAACATCTTAACCCTTTACCCACCCCCCTTAACACATACATACATCATGGCACTGGACCTCTCCTTCTCCCAGCTCCCCAACAGTGATCTAAAATGGATGGGGTTATAGTGCCCCTCCCCTTCTATAAGCCAAATGTATAAAAGAATATAATTGGTTTCAGGGGGATCCCCCATCCTCAACCCCCCTCTCACAACCCTGAAACCTTGTAAACTTGAAGAAGCTGCCTTAATTGGGCCCAAGGTGCCTCCTAGCCCCAGGCCCTGTTGGCGCCATTTTGAAAAATGCACTGACGAGATCTTGTCCAGTCACATGATCTGACACTGCACGTAAAGTATACATTTGTTTAAACTTTGGGGTGTTCCGTTACCTCTCGATGCAGCCACAAGTTGATCTGGGAGTCAGCTCTGACCCCCCACTCAACTCCTATTTTTTGCTGTAGCAGTTCTTTTGCTTTTGCATGACTCTTTAAATATAACATGGGAGCCTAGAGACCTGTGTTAGAATCCCGGGTCTTCCACATTACATTCAGCAGCTCCTCAGGAGGTGTTATTTTATCATGGTTGATCATGTTCTCGGTCATTGTAATAGGATAGGGAACATAGGCAACATTTCACGTATATCATGTGATATCCACTGTGGAACATGTGTTAGAGCACTACCATGGATTGATGCATCTCCCAGTTAGTTTGCTGCACACGGCTGCAAACTGAGAAAAGTTCTAAAACATACCTAGTAAATCACTTGCATTGTAACACTGGATCCATGGAAACCTACTGCTGTTCCATTCCTCGGGGGTACTTCCAATTTCAAAAGCAACATATACTAAATAATGATAAATATTTAAGAACATTAAGTACATTAACAATTAGATTTTTTAAATCCTATGCATGGATAAGCCGGGAGATATGCGCATGACTTGTAAACACGTGAACCATGCGGATTTTAAAAGGCCCACGGTCACAAGCATATCTCCCAGTACATGCATTACAAAGGTTTTAAGCTAAAGGGTAGGATTTTGGCGGGGTCTGGACGGGATGTGGGTGGTACATGGCTGGGCCGTAACAGCGCCATGAAGTCAGTGTTGTGCACAAGTGCGTGCTGGGATCCCAAAACCGTGTAACTTGCTTCTGTTACGGACTGCATGTAAGTACTGAAATTAAAAAAAAAAATAAGGGCCATCAGCGGGGTTTTAGGGGTCAGGAAAAGTAGGGTAAAATGGAGGAAAGTTAGGCATTGGGTTTAGGAAGCCTGCTCCCTTACTGAGGCAAATTGGGTGGGAACAGGGAAATAGGCCTCATGTGTCTCAGCGTGTACTGGCTAAAATTTCCCCCACTTACACACACGATATGGCATATGCATGCACATGCACGCGATGATATAAAATTGTGCATGCATGTATGCATGAGTAAACAATTTTATAACATGAGCTCAATATTGCATGCATTTTTATAAAACTGGCACAGCCATGTGCACACGCTGGTAAACTCACGCACATGTGCAGATGCACACGGATATTATAATTCACCTCTAAGATTCCAACAAGCCAAAGACAGGAAAGTTTCAATGGCTGATCCTCTTCTGTTGATGGTTTAAGAATTTCAATTTAAAAACATACTTTATTAAGAAAAAGAAATTATGATAAAGAAAATCAAGCATTCAATATAGTATAAACAATTATTTTTAAATACGTTGAAGGGATTTCAATGGTGACTATTTTAGTACAGTTGATAACTTCAAATTGTATTTCCTTCTCAAAAGCATATCAAACAACATAAGACTAACATGAGAAAGACAAATCTTCGTGTGGATAATTAATGTATGGGCTGATTTACATAATGTGTATTTCTTTCTGAATCTGGCAATTTAGGGCCATACTATTTGAGGAGAATCTTTAACTGGACTAAGTTCCTGATCTGGTTGGTCAAATGTTGGCCAGCTAGATTTAGGAAAATTCTAAGCTATAACCAGCTTCTTACTATTTCAGTCTCAACTATGTTATCAGAGAATGTTTTCAAAAATCAAAATTAAAAGTTTCAACAGTAGAGATGTGCATTAATTTGAAATGACAATTGTCTATGTCATTTTCAAAACAATAGAAAAAAACCAAAATGTTTTGTTTTTCCTTCTATTCATATTAATTCGAATGTGAGGGAGTCTATAGGAAACTCCCTCAGACCACCTTAAGAGACTGGGCACCCGCAAGGAACCCTGAGTGAAGCGAGAAGTCCCTCACAGTGTACAAGAACTGTGTGCTTCCTGAACTTAAGATGAGCTGGGTTTGTTTGTTTGTTTGTTTGACTTGTCTTGCACTGTAAATAAATTGCACTTAAAGGAAACAGCCATACCTTGCTTTTTTACTCCTTCTGGCTATTTCCCAAGCTGCTATCACCAAGTTACCACAGTGCACTATTTCTGAAACTTAAAAAAAATGAAAAAAATTGGGAAAAAACCCAAACAACATGGAAATTTGCCCCAAATGACATGAAACAACATAGCACTAAATCTTTTGGCCTGCACACCACTATTCAACAGGCATTCATCCTTGAATTTGTTTCCTGTATATATCAGCTGTCTTGTGCAGAAAGATGGAAGCATGAACAGTAGGAATTCTCAGATTATGAACTGTGTTTTGGACAAAAGTTCTTGCACAAAATCATGGTCTTTGGAAAATAGTAAAAGCAAAAGATAAACCCCCCACTGTGTTTCTGCTGGAGAACTAGTGATTGTGATTGCTTCAATAAGACATACCTTCCAGGTCACTTAAAAGTATGTAGGAGATTCCAAAAGGGAGATCCAACTTTTAGCTGGCAAGATGCAAAACTCTATAGTAGATGCTTAACTTAGCCAGCTAACCTTGTAAAATTAGCACTAGCTGGCTAAGTCTGCTCACTTAACCTTATTTTTGGACTTATTGTTAAAATATTTGCATTTCTAGAATAATAATAATATTTGTTACATTTTGTAGAAAGATATTCATGCCATGTAGGATGAAAAAGCCTCCATGCACACTCCACTTATGCACTCAACTCTACTCAGGGACTTGACCCCCCCCCCCCCCCCCACACACACACACACACACTCAATCTTTTGATCAATACTGATTTCTGCATATAATTGCTACTGTATATATGTGTTATGGAAGTTGAGAAGATGTGGACCCTTAGACCGAGGCTCCTCGGGTTCCCCCGTCGGGTGGCGAGGCTGACTCGAAGCAGGAACCGGTTGGATCTTCGCCACTGGAAGTACGCGGCCCCCCTCCGGGAGGAGTCCGAAGGGACCCGGACCACTGGGACTTAGGTGGACCCTTGAAGATGGAAGATCCATCGAAGTTCAGTCTGAAGTCAAATACCAGAGAATAGCTGCTTGCCAGTCTGAAGTCAAACACCAGAGGTTTGTCCGGGAATGGAGACAAGAACCAGGATACCTGAGGCACCAGAAGGCTCACCGGAGTAAGCAGAGTAGTTGCCAAGTCAATGAGTGGGAAGTGGAAGTCTCCTTAAGTACTTCCCTGAGCCTGGCCCATCTGGAGCAGGTGAAACCAATTTAGAGGACGAGGCCCCTTTAAATGGCTTCAGGAGGCGCGGCCTTGTGCCTAAGAGCAGGGCAGCCTAAGGCCGTTCCTGGAAGTGCTGTAGTGCGGCCCGACGCCACGAGAGGAAGGCCGGAGGGCGTCCCCTCTGCCGGAAGATCTCGCAGGGGCTTGGCCCATGGAGCGGGGCCGAGAGAGGAGAGCAGCAGCCTGGCACGAGAATGTCTCCTCGCCACTGCAGCGGCATCTGCGGTGGCCCTGACACCGCGAGGAGAGGTAGGAGGGGCCAGCCGCGGCCGCCCGCAGCTGGAAGCTATAACAATATGCACTATTAGCACTGCTCTGAGAACCCTCGGTGCTAATCTGTTAGTGCTCCCATTAATGATTTATCTATAAGGCAAACGTGTGATCAATCTTAGGTTGCACTGCCTTTTTCTCATATTTTTTTCTTTCTATTTAGATTTTCTCTTTTATTATGCATGCATAAAAGAGTGTTATATGTACTTGTAAGCCCATCCTAGGTTTGTATATTTGCTCAACTAACAAACCTGCATTTACCATTGTTTCCTGGGAAGCAATGCAGCAGATACAGATATATGATTAAAGCTTTTTCCAAATGGCATCTTTAGAGATGACGTCTTGCCCTTCTATACTGGAATCAGAGTGTCAGTATAACCAGGGTGAGTGCCTCCATCCCCATTCCAGATGTATATTGGTAAAAGGGATAATGAGGCTCATACATATGAAATTGAGCCTGGCAATATCTTTTTCTGTTCTATGTTGGGCTGTCTTAACATTCTGTGAGTTTATGCAGTTTCTTTTAAATCCAATTATTTTATTCACTGAATTCACCCTATATTTTTTCAGCCAACAAGTTCTCTAAGTCTAGGAAAATTTTAGGTTGAATCAAGGGCGCTCTATTTTGGATAAGAATTTTTTCACCGCTAACTGTTCTTTAACCTTTATTTCACCGTGGATGTTCCAGCATGTTTCACAAGAGCAGTCTACTTGTTATGTTGAAAAAAACTTGAATCTCATCAGAATTGTCAGCATCATCATTCAACAGTCTCATCAAACAAATGCATGAACCCATAGAACACACTACAGAAATGCTTGAAGTCTGATTTCATTAGATACAGGATATTAATCTGTCCTTTGTGGAAGCTCATTCAAGGCATTGCGTATGGCATTTATAGTATTATTCAAGGTCTTGTACACATCAGTGCTTGACTTTTTAGGGTTGATTGTATCATTTCATAAAATATGAACAATGTGATTCAACTGAGATGTTTTTCAGATCCTCTTGAAGTGCAGAGATATGGAAAACTTGATTGAAGTTTTGATTGAACAGTTTGATTCTGAATAACAATACTGTCTTTGGAGAAGGCTTCATTTTCTGAAAATGTTTCATTATCTTTTATCTGCATGGGATGACGTAATACTCTGCTTGACTAATCTCTCTGGTGTGCTATTAGTTTTCATTTAACAATATACTTGCCAGTTTGATCAAAGGTCATTTATTCACTTCTGTGTGCATTACTGGCCTGTTTATAAATTGCTGCAAAAAGATAAGATTGTGCCCCAGAAAGGATTCCCTATAACACTGTTAACCTGAATCACTGTAACTTATCAGTTAATAATCTGGGTCCCTAAAAGCCATCAAAATTGGCTTTTAGGGAAACAAAATCTTGAGTTTATGCATAATTAGAAGATGTTTCTGTGCTAAATGTTAAAAATTTGCTCTACTATCACATGTCCTCGAGTTTTGTGAAAATTGTTTGTAACTTTATTTTGAATATTTGCAGGATTCAGATTTAATCTAAACTCAAATTTAAAAATGATGCATTAACCATTAGGAATGTGAATCGGGTGCCTGATCGTTCCCGCTTTCGGGTTTGTCTGGCCGCAGGAAAATCTCATTTTCCCACGGATCCCTGTTTTTCTTTTTAGTGAAAAATCATTTTTCGGGTTAGTGTGCGTTAACTCATGTTAGCACGCACTAACAAAAATAGCAAAAATTAACAAAAAATAACAAAAATAAATGTTTTTTTGTTAGTGCGCAGGTATATAGGGCCTTTTGCAATACTGTGCTGCCTGGGTCCAGTCACGTACAGCCTGAAGTTACCATCCTCTATTACAATTCACAATGCCTTCCACACCTCCCTTCTAAAACCACTCATCTTGTCGGAATTCTCAAGGAAGACACCTGAACCTCAACCTCTCACTGCAGAAGGGGACATTACTTTTCAGGTGGAAGATATACTTGATGTAAGGAAACATGGAAGATGCTGGGAATATCTCATATCCTGGGAAGGATTTGGTCTCGAGGAGAATAGTTGGGAACCTGCAAGCAACATCCTCGACTAGGAGTTGATCAGACAATTTCACATGTCATTCCGTGCCTCCTAGGAAACCAAAATCCCCAGGAAGGGACCCTAAGAAGGGGGGTACTGTTATGCCCGTCGGTCACAGATGGCTGCGGCCACTCATGCTCACCTCCTTTTTCCCTGCACCGTGAATCCTAGGAAGAATGGCGGCCTCCGTCAACCACCGCCGTCCTCCCCGGCGTCCTCGGGATGGTGTGGGCGCTGCCGACCGCCATCTTATCTCTGGAATCACCTAAGGCGCGCGCGCACAAGGGCCTCCTTTGTACACATCATGGTGGGAACCTCGGGGGCGTCCCCTCCAGATAATATCGACTCGCTGCTGTACTTAAACTGACTGGCCCTTTGCTTCAACGAGTTAGCAAGGAGTTCCCTCATTGCTGAATCCGCTCCATTCTTGGACTTCCAGTTCCAGATTCCTCTCTTGGCTTGTAGACGCCCTGGGTACCCACTTCTCGGGGACCCTTCCACATTCCTGGCTATCCGCTCCTTGGAGGGCCTTCCTACCTTTGACTACTACTTGACCCGCTTCTCGGGTCACTCTCCTGGAACCACCATTTGTGAGCACCTTACTACAGACTTCAACGATTCTAGCTTTACTAAAGCTTCTCTGAGGTATATCCTGTGCCTCGGGCCTCTACCGTTCCTCTTCAGAAGAAGTTGTTCCATTATACCCTGTGCTGCAGGGTATTGCCGTACCAGCTACAAGTTCCACTTCCGGGTTCCTGCACCTCAGACAATTTCATCATCATCATCTTCAATACAGTCATCCTCGGCGTACCCTGCTCTGCAGGCCACTACAGGATCTGCACTTCTGAGGGAATTTCTACTCATCTGAAGGGACTTCCTGGTGTACCCCGCTCTGCGGGCCACTACTGGATCTTCACATCAGTGGTATCACCCTGGGTATACCTCAGTGCTCAGAACTGTACTTATTTGCATCACACGCTCTGCGGGCTCTGCTTTTCCTTCCTTCATAATAAAGTCTCTAACATACAGTTGTGTCCTACACTGCTGAGACCACACCTACCGATGGTGAGGCTCACAGGGCTCCTCCCTGTGGGTGGATACATCTCTAATCTCGGCCCAGGATTCACATCCTTACAAAAACATAACACTTATGATCAATAGTATCAAAGCCATGGAGATATCTATGAGTACCAGAATATGTCTTTGGCAATGATAAAAGCTTTGGAAGATGCTATCAGTCCAAGAAAGAAAACTAGTTTCTGTGCTATAGTTCTTTCTGATAATCGCAAAGGTGCTTGTGTTCTGCTTTTCCAATTACTTTGTCTAATTGAGGTAAATTTGATATAGGTCAATAACATGAAGGGTCCAGTTTGTTTGCTGATGAATTTTTAAGAATAGATCTCACAGTTGCTTCTTTCAAAGGGTCAGGTAAACATCTTTCCTCTAATGATAAATTTATTATATTGGTGATGAAGGATGAAATATCTTTATGCAGGTAAACATTCATTTACCTATGTAAAAACATTTGAATATTGCCTCCTATGTTTATAGACATCTGACAAAATTTAGAGGATCAACATTGGGAGATTATGAACTCATAAGTTCTTTCTATGTTTAAATTGTAATTTTAAAACAAATGTAAAAAAAATTCTGCTGAAAAGCATACAAATTTGAAAAAAAAAAACCCTTAAACTGCAAAAACAACATTGCAGGCAATAAATTTATTCAAAATTGTCATTTTCAACTGATTACCCTATGCAAGTGACTGTTCTTTTATGGGAAATAAAATGCAATCTGAATTATAGTACTGTTATGATTAAGAATGATCATTTTATATATATACAGTGAGAGAAATCAGCCTGTGATGAACCACATCCTCCGTGCAAACGTTACTTGCAATGAGCATAATTAATACAGAGTAAGTTTCAGACTGTCCACACTGAGAAAATGTTACCTGTGGAATTTGCACCAGTTTTCAAAGAAAATGAATGCATGTAGTACTTTCACATCCATGAGGGTGTTTTCTTGGCCAGCTGAGAGCCACTTTGCTCTCCTTGGCTTCCCTGACCCCCTGCTAGACTGTTTTTAGGGCTGAGGGGGCTAGGCTTAGCAACATCCTTGAACAGCAGCTCCTTTTTTCAGGACTACTTCAGTCAGTGTGAGGGAATTGCTGCCACAGTCACCCAGTTCCCGGGAAGGTGCTTCCATGGCCAGCTGAGAGCTGTTTTTGCTCTCTTGGTCTTCCCTGACCCCATCCTACACTATTTCAAAGCCCAGGATTAGAAGGCTGAACTGAGGTAGTGGAGCTTAGTGATGTCATCATACACCACCTCCTCTTTCTAGATCTACTTCAGCCAGGCCCTAGTAGTCAGTGGGCTGTCCCTTAGATGTGCTCCTTTGTTTAAATGCAAGGAAATATCAACTGAGCTGCCCCTGGCTGTTGATTCAGAGGATCTTGAACATGAAGTCTGACTTCCCTTGCTTGGTTTTACAGAGGTACATTTTTACTGATGATATATGAATTTTAATAAGGTTATCTTGAATATAAACTGCTCTATCTTGTACCTGTGTATCAGTCAATGAAATGATTTCAATTTAAACTGAATATATTCACTAGCCTTCACCTGAGACTGTCTACCTTTTTTGCATGGAATTAATATTTTTGAGCATTATATAGTCTCTGGACCACAATGCATGGGGGTTGTTAACCCAAAATGTACCTGCTGGATTTCCATTCAGATTCTCTATATCAGTAGTCATTGTAAAGGTTAGGAATGCTTTAATGATTCTAATACATTTTCTTAAATACCTAGGACACTCTTTTCATTGTTTACAGTCACTTTCCTATGGATATCTATAATTTCAAGGAGGAGGGATAAAGGAATGCTGGTGTTTGTGAAAGAAAGCTGTACATGCCAATATTGTATAAGTAACCTTTAGTTTCCTTACCATAAAGAATAAACTATCTAGCTGGGAAGGTTCAGAGAGATTTAGCGAAAAGAGGTTTGTGTTTGACTCTCCAAAGTGGGAGCTGCAGATGGTGTGCTCTAGCAGTATATAAACTCCTGCCAGCATCTTAGGGTGTGGATTGTTTATTTGGATTTTTAGGTTAAGCTTTCAGAGGGCAGGATGTCCCTGCTCTTGTTAATTATTTTTGCTAACAGGGTCATTAATCAAATCACGTAAGGACCTTGTCATAAGCGTTAGGGCCCTAACACCTGCGATAACACCATAACACATGTGATAAATTACACAACATGAGATGCATATACAAATTTTAAAAATTTAGGGGAAGATTTTAATACATGCACGTGCCGATTTTATAACATACGCACCGGTGAGCACATATTATAAAATCAGCGGGTCGCGCGCACATGAGCATGCAGATTTTATAATCCGCACGAGCATGTGCATGCAGCTCAGGCAAGAGGGGTGGAATTAAGCAATTTTTGCAGGGCGACACATCCTGGGCTTCCCAGTTCCCTCCCAGTCCATTCCAATGAACGGGTGTGACTTTCTGAAAATTTACCCATTAGTCAAAAAGGAGGAGTTTAAGAAAATGAGAGATGTTTAACATTGTGTGGGAGAACACACTATGGGGCCGATGCAAAAAAAAACATAGAAAGCGGGCGCTGAAAAGTCAGTGCCCGCTTTCTTAATGCGTGCATGGCACCCGCAAGGGGCGCCATGCTATATTGTAATTAGTGGGCTGCGTTAGCAAGGAGGTGCTAGGGTCGCTTGTGTGACCTTAGCGCCTTTTTGCTAATGTGACCCCGCGGTTACCGGCATTGGGCTAGTTATGAACACCGACGCCGATAAACTCGGCGTCGATTTTCATAACTGCAGTCAGCAGGTTATGAAAAACGACACCGAGCATATCGGCATCGGTCTTTAATGCGGCCAGCTGAGGGTTTTTTTTTTTACATTTAAAAGAAGTTTTTTCTGCTGTTCTGTACTTCTTTTCAATGCACTCAGCTATTAACGCCTGCTCAAGGCAAGCGTTAATAGCTGAGCAATAAATGTGCGTCTGAGACTCACATTTTTTTTTTTGCAATGGAGTGAATGAGTAATAGCATCATTCAGATGCGATGAGCGCTATCCCATTCACTCCACGTCCGATGTGTGTTAAATAGGCGCTAATCTCCCTATTGCATTATGGGGTGGATTTGTGCCTATTTAACCTGTGTCTGACTGTGGGTTATACAGTGCGCTTGGCTGAGCACACTGTATTGCATTGGCTCTTATGAGTGAGAGAGAGCAGAAAGAGAAAGTACCTCTAATGAGGCATGTGTATTAGTCAACTTTTTATACTACTTTAAGAGAAGCAACTAATAATTCGGGGTGAGGTTTTAGTGGTGGCCCAGGTTTTGAGGGGGTAGGTATACATACACAGTCAGAAGTACAAACAGCACAGTACACACAAGTGAAGACTTGATGTGATTTAAAGTATTGGCAGGTACACAAAGTTGAGATTTGTACATTGTACTCACAACCTAGCTTGATAGCAGCTAGGTAGAGAGTGCATCAAACTAAGACTAGAGTACATTGTAAAAGTCTTATCATTGTATACCTGTCATCACTCCAAATCACATCAAATCTTCACTGATGTGTACTATGCTGTTCGTACCTCTGACTGTGCATGTAAAACTGACCCCCAAAACCTAGGCCACCACCATACCTCTCCCCGAATTACTAATTGCCCCTCTTACAGTGGTAGAAATAGTTTATTCATAGGATGGTCTCGGTCTCTCTCTTTCTCTCTCACCATGCCCCTTTTTTATCATGGGCACTATTTTTGCTATATTTATAGCAAAATGATGAATCTAGGTCTTAGTCCAGAGGATTTTCTTGATTTGCCTTCTTTGGATCAATTTGCTAGTCTGACCTATTTTTAGCCTATTTACTCTTTGATCCATTTTTGGAAACCTTCCCTGTGAGATCCTTGGTACCCCATTATAGAAGATTTTGGGAGTCCTTGTGTAAGTTTAGACCAAGGGGTAGGGAAGATTCTGCTGCTCTATATCTTACCTCAAATGGATAGATCAGTCAGAAACCTGATGCAGAGGAGTTCAACATTTGAGGAGTTTTCCCTTATTAAATCACTGGGGAACCATTTTTAACATAATTCCTGTTGAGTTCGATTTTTCAGCTGTTTTAGACTTAAATAGACATGCTGATTTCAAAACTGCAGTTAGTTTTCGTCTATCACGTCAAGTTTATTCTCTACAGCCTATCTTAGGCCTGGATTTATCAAAATGTTCTAAATATCATATGCAATAGGAAAAGGGGCGTGTTTTATGGTAATAGGCTGTTTATCACAAAGTACGTTATCTTAGCGCTTCGCAAAGGTCTTACCGCAAACTGCATGAGCCACTTGTTGACAGAAAGAACATTATATTCTCACCTCTGGACATAAAACTGGGTCTCATGAAGCAATTTGTTAAAGCTTTGCCAACTGAAGGAGACTGTTTCAAGAATCTCATGTTGGCATTTCCTAGCCTGTTATTTGAAAAGATAAAGGCCGGTGTGTTTGACGGTCCACAGAAAACTCTTCAAACAGAACTAGCTAACATAAATTTATCAAACTCCGAATATGCCACAGCATCATGGCTAAACATCACAAAAAAAGTAGCAGACAGCATCAACCCCACTGTTACAAAAACAATAAAGAAATCAAAACACATCAACCAATGGTATAATGATAACATCAGAGCAGCCAAACGTATACTCCGAAAAAAAGAAAAAGAATGGAGAAGGAACAAAACTGCAGCCACACTAAACACATATCGGAACTACCTAACACAATATAAAAACACCATCAACAATGCAAAGAAAAGAATTCTTCTCAAACAAAATCACCAAATATCATCACAACCCCAGAATGTTATTCTCCATAGTACAAAACCTCACTAAAACCGCCCAGAAAAATACATGCACCAAACACAGAAGTAATGACTTTGCAGAATTCTTTAACAAGAAAATATCAAACCTAATACAAACCAATTTAATCGACAACAGCCAAAACATCAGATTGAACACTAAGGTAACCTCAACATGGGAAAACCTTGACACCACCTCCACCCTTGAAATTCAATCAATCATAAAAAAATGAACCCCGCCAACCACCCCCTAGACAGCATCCTCATAACAATTCTCAAAGCAATCGAACCCACCATATCTAAAACTCTCTCCAAGATCATCAATTTATCCTTGACTGAAGGTAATTACCCAAAATGCCTCAAATCTTCAGTAATCAAACTGATACTAAAAAAGAACAACTTGGATCCTGAAATCCTAGCAAACTACCACCCTATTTTAAACCTATCCTTCATAGCCAAGATCATCGAAAAAGTCATACACTCCAAACTTGATGACTACCTTGAAACAAACAACATCCTATCACCAACCCAATACGGATTCAGAAAGAACCTAAGCATAGAAACTCTCCTACTCTCACTAAATGACACTATACTAAGAGAATTTGACAAAGGCAAAAAATACCTACTCATACTCCTTGACCTCTCAGCTGCCTTTGACACAGTAAACCACACAATACTCCTAGAATGGCTGACTGAAATTGGTTTAACAGACACTACCTTACAATGGTTCTCATCCTATCTATCCGACAGAACCTACCAAGTATCAATTAACAACAACCCATCTAAAAGTTTAGCCTCAACACTGGAGTTCCCCAAGGATCAGCCACTCTGTTTAACATATACCTTCTTCCTATATGCCAACTACTAAAAGATAGTGGAATCACCCACTTCCTCTATGCTGATGACATTCAACTTCTAATCCCCATCCAAAACTCACTTGAAGATACGTACAAAGAAACATCTGCTCCACTTGTCTCAATTAAACATCTTCTAACATCCCTGAAACTCATAATCAACATCGACAAAACTCAAATAATAATCCTCATGGATAGAAAACCCAATCCATCACCACCACTCCAACTCATACTTGGCAATCAAATAAACCCAATACTCCCTGTCACCCACACCAGAAACCTAGGAATAATTATTGACAGAGACCTTTCCTACAAGAACCATATATCAAACAAAATCAAAGAAGGATATCACAAACTACTAACCCTAAGATGTCTGAAACCATTTCTTAATCCTTATGACTTCAGAACAGTACTACAAGTACTCATATTCTCAACCATCGACTACTGCAACTCCCTATTGATTGGACTACCTTACTCTAACATCAAACCTCTTCAGATTCTGAATTGATCACAAATCCATGACCATCATACACAAATTACTACACAACGAACATCAAGGTCAAAATGGTTTAAACATAACCCCCCAGAATCCCCAAAGAAACTTACGTTCAACCAACACAGGCTGTTTAACAGTCCCCCCCCCCCCATCAGAGATGCTCACCTGACAGCAACCAGAGAAAGAACATTTTCCATCACCTGCCCTAAAATATGGAACTCCCTCCCAAAAGATTTGAGAACCCAACCTAACCTCAAAACATTCAAAAAGAATCTAAAAACATAGCTGTTTTACAAAATCTACATTGACAATCAAGTATCCCAACAGCCAAACAAATAACAGAATTACCAACCGAAACCACGCAAAAACAAGACATCAGCCAGCACCAAGCAAACCCCTCTCATACAAAAATGATCTTATGATGGACTATAAAAATAGAATATCTTTACATTTAGCTAATTTCCCCACCCTTTTAACCCTCCTTTCCCCACTCTTCCTAGTCACCCCCCAGCTCTTCCACCCCTTCCTATCCCCTCTAATCCTAACCCATTCCTATCCTCTCTATCCGCTCTTTTTCAAATATAATATGTATCCTGTTATACCCTTAATTCGCATATGTTAAGATACTACCTTTTGAATCTTGTAAACCGTTGTGATGGCTTCACCGAACAACAGTATATAAAACTCAACAAATAAATAAATAAATATACATATAATGGCTGTCGGCTGACTATTATTGGAGCATCAGGCGAGATTGTCCACAGATTGAACACTGCCAGAAAAGCTATAAGCATAAATTTTTACCTTAATATGTATGTTTGATAGCAGAACTTTACTACTTGTACACAATTTGACTTACGGTAACAATATATAGCCTTTGTATGAATAAAATAACTCTAAATAAACAGTATATTCAGGTCATTTTTTCTTTTATTTCCTTTGTATGTACATTTTTTATGATTTTTGGGACAAAGGGAGGGTATCCTATACCTTAAAAAGGTGACGTGATAGAGAATAACTGGGGTCATTTTTTGATTCAGATGTCAAAAGTTAGTCAAAAACAAGGGTCAGATCTAACTCAACAAAAATTGTGTTCCCTAGTATTATCTTTTCATTTGGGAGACAAAAATGTTTTTCTACCCTTCCTGTTTCTTCACTCCTTTTTAGTCAAAGTCTATTTTTACTCCTTTTTGGGACTGAGTGTCCTTGGTACGTGGGACACAGTTTCCAATCCATGGGAGGAAGAGATGTCTTTCACCTAGGAAGAGCCCAAGGAATTGGAGGTTCAATCAGAAAGTAATGGATTCTTGTCTATTACCAGAGGGAAGGAGTTGAAGGTGTTCTTCAAGAGTTTATTTTTTTACTGACTCAAGTGTGCAGTGCTTGAGAGGAGAGTGCCCACTGGTACATTCAGAAGGAGATCTAAGACATTTATGAAGACTGCAGGAGAGGTATGATAATTGAGACTTGCTGTGTTCTGATAATTAATTGGGATTAAATTCTACCCATTCTAGAGTGGGGAGATTATTGCAAGTTAGAACAAGGATTCTGGGTTTTTTTTTTCAATTTGAGTAACTGGAAAGGACAAAGAGATAAATTGTTAAGGAAAGTGCCTTCCATAAATATAAAAAACTTTACTAGAAGAATGAAGTCACAAATGTATTAATTTGTATTCTTCATTATTAATCAAGTTTATTTAAACTCTAAGTGCTATAAAGAATCTTCAGTCAATGTATCAATTATCAGTAAAGGAGTTGGAAACCACATTGCCTCTCAGTATTATTTTTGCTTCTATTAGACAGTAGAGATTATCAATGCTGATAACAGGGACTGGAAAAGGGCTATGTAAATTGGTAAATGCAAAAGGTCCTTGAAGCTATTCTGCTCCCCAACAGGGAGCCCAGGACCTTGCAAGTAAATGCTATTCGTGGAAAGCTGGTTGCAGATAGGGCCTATTCTATTTCTATGTGCCTTTGGGGACAGCATTAGGGTTCCATCCCACCCAGAGGTTACAATTGTCTGTCTTTGATGAGTAAATCTGTATGTTATTCCCCATTACAAAATAGGACCTTTTCAAAGTTAGCGCAACAAAATGTAAGATCTGTGAGAAATATAAACTGGTCAATTGAAAAGTTTTTCCTGTTGCATCACTAGTGTTCTAGAGAAAAATAAGTGTGCATCACGTAAGTAGATTGTCTCTGGATTGCCTCTACTTTATTTGTATCCTTATGGATACATGATTACCAGAATTAGACTTAATGATCCAGAGGATGTTTTACCAAAAATGTAGGGAAATATTAGTTTCTGCCACTTTTCCACCAGTATACTCTTGCTGTCCTCCTGTTCTACTCACTGCCTTCCCAAACAGTTGCTAACCTTGGAGAAGTTGAGAGATATGATAACCCCCCTCTTCTGTTTAGGCAGTTGGCAGTACATTATCCCCCATCATGCACAGCTTCCCTGGGTTCTGCAAAAATAACGCTTAACCTCCACATTTTTTTTTCATAGCTGTTAAGCTAGAAAATCATTCTATGAATCAGGGCAACAATATATATGAGCATACTGGATGCTAAATATGAGATTCAAAATTCTAACCATAGATTAGCCCAGTAACTCAGCTATAGGACTGCATGCTGTGATGCGGAAGATTTGTGTTTGAATTCCTTATCTATTGGGATAGATAGGACTCAGGCACACTGCATAGCTGATGACCTGGAATTCCAAGGAAGTAGGGAAGGAGGCAGCTGCCACTGCAGTCCACCTGTCTGTCTCAAGAGCAGTGCTGGGAGAGTCCGTCTCCAGCTCTCAGGCAATGATGGATCCTGTGATGAACTGAACGGACAGTAACTTTCAAGGACATCATTCTCCTAACCAGTTTACCCCCAACTATCAGATGGGGAACTCACAAGATAGTAATGCAGGAGAATATTATAGACTTCTGTAAGTAACAGTAATGCTATAAAAGCTGCATGCACACACAGATGTTCCTCACTTATATATAGGAAACTAATGCTGGCAAGGGAGGAATTAGAAGAACTTCAAACAGATGCATTTGAAAGGAATCTTAGATATACTAAATATAAGTTTTTATGAACACTGTAATAAGGCAGAGTCCTTATTAGCATGGGTAGTTAACAGAAAACACGAATCTAATTACATTTATAGGCTCAAATCTGCTGTAGGGAATATAGTATTTATTGTTAAAGAGCTCTAGAAGACATTTGCTGATATATCTTCTGAATTATCTACTAAGGAATAAGCTTAGAAAAACAGAAGGCAAAAATTATTTTACAAAAATGGATTTTCCCAAAAATCACTAGGAAACAAGACATACTCCTCCCCTGGAAGGACAATAACAAATAAAAGTACTGCAGTAGCATTTAACATTAGAAAGGGAGATTACAATGAAAAGAGGATATTAGTTACAAGGAAACTAAAAGGAACAGTTGTGGGGGCTAAATGTCTGCATGAGACATGAACATCAAGTTTAAAAAGTCAATTACAGAAGACTGCTTTCCTTTCACATTACCAAAGGATGAAAGCAGACCAAATGACTTCCTGCATGGCTAAAAGGTACTGTGAAAGCGGCTATTAAAGATAAAATGACATTCCTTAACAAAAATGGAAAGGCAGGTCCTAATGAGGAAAATAGGAAAGAGCATAAGCACTGGTAAAGAAACTAGATGTAAAACTGTAATGCAGGTCAAGAGAGAATTTGAAGAGAAGCTTGCCAAAAAGGCAACAGTTAAAAATAAAAGCTTCCAGTGTATTAAAAAAAAAAAAAAGAGTCAGTTGTACCTTTAAATGACCAGGGGATTTAAAGAACGCTCTGGGAAGATAAGGTGGTAGCAGAAAAGCGTCATTAATTCTTTGCTTTGGTTTTCACCGCAAAAGATGTTCGAACTACACCCCTACTGACATCAATCTTTGTAGGTGATGGCTCAAATGAACTGAAGCAATTCACTGTGAATCTGGAATAGGTGTTTGAACAAACAGACATTCAAACTAAATGGCAGCAAATCACCAGAACCTAATAATATTCACCAGAAGTTCTGTAGCAACCCAAATATGAAATCTAAGACCTGCTACTGGCAATATGCATCCTATAATTAAAATATCACACTGCACTGAGGTCTGGAATATATCCCATATAACACCAATTTCTCAAAAAGGTTCTAGGGCTGATGCAGGCGAGCATGATGTTGGTGCCAGGTAAAATGGTAGAAATTATTGTTAAGCAAATAAATTCCTGAATGTAATAGTAAACTTTTGTGTGTAGTCCACTGCACACAAAAGTTAATTTAAATCCCACACTGAGGTGCTGCAATGCAAAATCATGCAAAGCAGCTCATTACTGTTGGATTTTGTGGAAACAAGTGGGTAGAAAAGGCTTCACGTGTTCATTTTCACTAAAAAGATACCTCAATGAGTTAAAGTTATCTTTGCTGCTGGGCTGGGGGAGCCGTGCTTTGCGCACATCGGCAAGCTCTGATAAAGGGGCCTTGTGGCATGGGTGAAGCCCCTCCCTGCTCTCCAAGTCTATTCTAAAATTACCTGGAGATCCCAGTAGACACCCCCCCCCCCCCCAACCGTGGATCATAACATTTGATAAACAATAGTTGAAACCACATCCCTTAAAGCACTATACTGCGTCCTCCAAAATGCATTAAAATGCTCATTAGGGCCATTTCTCCACCTCTCACTCTCCCTTCCTCATCAAAACCATAATGAGGAGGTGGTCTTCTGGGGGCAGGAACAATCACCATTTGGCCCTACCCCTCTGGCCATCAGGTTTGAAAATGGTACCCGTTAGGGATGTGCAGAGCAAAATTTTATGTTCATATTTTGTATGTCCGAAAGGGGGTCCCACTTGCGGCCAATATGGACATAAAAAAAATCCAATGAGTTGGGTATATGTACATATGTGCAAAAAAAAAATTTAAACCCCCTCACCCTCCTTAATCCCCCCCCCCAGACTTACCACAACTCCCTGGTGATCGAGCGAGGAGTGAGGACGTCATTTCTGCAATCCTTGGCGAGAAGCATGTGACGTCGGTGGCACGTCGAGTGACGCGGCGTCACGTGATTCCCGGCTCGTTCGCGCCGGACGGCTCGTTCGGCCCAAAAAGAACTTTTGGCCAGCTTGGGGGGGGGCCTCCTGACCCCCCCAAGCTGGCCAAAAGTTATTTTTGGGCCGAACGAGCCGTCCGGCGCGAACTTGCCGGGAATCACGTGACGCCACGTCTGAGTGACGCGGCGCCACGTGATTCCCGGCTCGTTCGCGCCGGACGGCTCGTTCGGCCCAAAAAGAACTTTTGGCCAGCTTGGGGGGGCCTCCTGACCCCCCCAAGCTGGCCAAAAGTTCTGTTTGGGCCGAACGAGCCGTCCGGCGCGAACGAGCCGGGAATCACGTGACGCCGGCGTCACTCGACGTGCCGCCGACGTCACATGCTTCTCGCCAAGGATTGCAGAAATGGCGTCCTCACTCCTCGCTCCATCACCAGGGAGTTGTGGTAAGTTGGGGGGGGGGGATTAAGGAGGGTGAGGGGGTTTATATTTTTATTTTGGCTCAACAATCGCGATTTCCCACATATCGAACATATCTATGTTCGATATGTGGGAAATCCGATCGTTTATGTCGAATCAATTTTTTAAGTAAAAAAAAAATATGAGTTGCGTTTTACTAATGCGGTCAATCCGAATGCACACCCCTAGTACCCGTTGACATTATGAGCTCCTGTGACATGTGGAAAGAAGCTTATGAGGTCAACTGGCACCATTTTGAAACCTGATGCCAGAGGTGCAGGAGTGAGTGGGGATTGCCCCTGCCACCAGAAGACCATCACTTTGATGGGGTAAGTTTTTTTTAATAGTAAAGGGGGTGGGAGAAATTATAATTTTAAATCATTTTGGGGATCACAGGGGTCGGGTTTGAAGGGGGCAGGGTTTTCTGTCAGTCTTGCACATAGTGTTTTTCCAAACCTGTCATCTACTGCCCCACCCATTACTTATGATCCACATCAAAAGGTTTGCTGGTTGTCCCTGATTTTAAAAATATCTGATTAGCCTAGTGTCATGACCGTATGTTTAGTGCTGCCGTCTATCAACTATGGAAAAAAACTCCCAGATGTTCTTAAGGTAGAAAATGAGTTTGAAAATGTTTGAACTCTCATCTGTATTTTTCTGCATTTCCAGTCTAATTTACCCTTTAGGTCACTTCCATGCTTGGCCACCGTGAAATATGTGGTTGAGAATAAGCCAGGATACCTTATATCAGTGGTTCTCAACCCTGTCCTGGGGACCCCCCCAGCCAGTCGGGTTTTCAGGATATCCGCAATGAATATGCATGAGAGAAAATTTGCATGTTATGGAGGCAGTGCATGCAAATGTTCTCTCATGCATATTCATTGTGGATATCTTGGAAACCCGACTGGCTGGGGGGGTCCCCAGGACAGGGTTGAGAACCACTGCTTTATATGTATGTTTTCACCCTGTTTGTTTAAATGTTACATCTTAATATTGTATTGAGTTAGGCGTCTGTTAATACTGTGAATTTTTATTGTAACCCGCTGAGATCTGTGGATTGGCTGGCTATAAATTTTATAAATAAATGTTTCTTCTGGCTTTATAGTCCACAAGTATCTTATAGGTCAGAGTAAGGGTTCACTGGGATCACTTGGCAATTTTGGGATATACTTGAGAGGGTGTGGGGGCTTCATACAGATTGCAAGTCCCCTTTAACAGTGTTTGCTGCTACATGGATCCTTCCTGAGCTGGAAACATGCAAAGTTTACAGCCATGGGAAAACATGAAAAATGCCATGCAAAAATGTAATATGGATGCAAATGAGCATCTAGCTCATTTGCATCTGTAGCTAATGCTCATGAAAATGGATCTGGTTAGTACATCTGCCTCTTAATGAGAAAGAGCCCGCATGTCTTACTAATCTAGAATTATTTGAAGAATTCATGTAAATTAACATGTGGATAAGGATGAGCCTGTTGATAATACAGTAGTGTATTTGGATTTTGAGAAGGCATATGGTAAAGTTCCTCATGAGAGACTCCTCAGGAAATTAAAAGGTCATGATATTGGAAGCAAATGTTAATTGGTTAAGGGTTAGGAAACAAAGAATAAGACTAAATGGTCTGTTTTCTCAATGGAAAGAGGTAAATAGTGGAGTCCCCCTGGGATCCATGTTGGGTCCAGTGTTGTTTAACGTAGTCATTAATGATCTGATGAATTTATTCATTAATTCTATCCCTGGGATTGCCCAGATTTAGAGCAGCAGGGAAGACATTATCACCATAGGCATATAGCTAGCTACATCCCTTTGAAGATTAAATCCCTAATAGCCCTGTGGTACTTTGAATAACAGCAGGATAATACTGATTTGGTTGTACTGCCATTCCTGGAAAGTTCCTCACATTTATCTAAGTATATAAGAAGAAATTCAAATATAGCACATACACAGAATATGAACTCAAGTACACAGACTCCTGAAAATGAATGAGGAAAATGTAACTTATCCCTTCTGACTATATTATTAAACAATCCATGATTGTAATCCCCTTCTCTGTAATCCCAGGTGGCAAAATAGTTTAGATTTCTATGGCATATGAAGATTCTAATATTAAATATTTTGAGAAACTTCTGCATAAAAGCAAATTTCCTTCCATTAATTTTCATTTCTATTTGCGAGAGAAACAATATCTCATAAAATACCCATGGTCAGTTGTACTAAGCTTTTTACCATAGATACAAAATGGGGAAAAAAGCATCTGGCCCTTAAAGATGGACTGTGCTCATCATGGACTTACAAGTCTGAACAGGATTTTATCATCCTTAGTTACAAATAAAAATTCACTCATCATTATATAGCAACTGAAAAAAAGCATGGTCCAGATACTCCTGAACCTCAAATGAATGCACAGAATGTAAAACTAAATATCCATTTAGATAAAAATGATTGGTAGGCAATCCAGACAGCTGATTAAGAGATATTAACCTGTTGCTAAAGGAAAAAAAATATAATACACATTTTTTTTTGCTAAGTCTGATGCATTTTATACATAGACACTGAAAGGATTATGTTGAAGGAGAATAACATTTAAAAAAGCATTGCAATAGTGTGTTGCGGTCACCGGCCACAAACCTCCGCAGCCGGCTTCCCTCACCCTTCACAGCAGGTGGTTCACTCCTGTTCTAACGAGGCATGGTCCACCACACCACTAGCTCCGCACTCAGGTCGCATGGCAGAGAGCCACTGACTCCTTGTCCGCCAAAGCCGTCTCTCCTGCTGGCCCTCCTATGCGCGTGCGCGTGCCTCTCTCTCCAATTTAAAGGGCCAGCAGTGGGACAGTTCCCCACAGCCCCAGCTGATGACGTCGGGCTCGGGAGGTATTTAAGCCCAGTCTTCTCACTCTTTCCTCGCCTGAGCATCAGGTCCCACTCTGCTAAGAGTAGTTGGTTGCTTCTGACTCCATATTCCAGTTCCTGACTCCGTGTTCCTGTTCCTTACTCTGCGTTCCTGTTCCTGACTCTGTGTTCCTGTTCCTGACTCTGTGTTCCTGTTCCTGACTCTGTGTTCTGGTCCCTGACTCTGTGTTCTGGTCCCTGACTCCAGTTCTCTGACTCTTGGTACATTCTGACCTTGGTACATTCTCTGGACTTCGTCTTGCCTGCAACCTGACTCAACTGCCTGCCTGTTCTTTGGTTCTTCTTACCTTCCACTTGCCCCAAACTTTGGCCTTTACCTGGATTCTGTTGCTTGCCACCAGTCCTGACCTCTGCTATGCCTGAATCTGTCTGCTGTCTTCATAGGATTTGTCACCACTGGAGACCTGTGCCTAAGTCCAGCTGGCCCCAGTACCCAAGGCCTCAACCTGTGGGGAATGAGGGCTGGTATTGGTGAAGGTCCTGTTGGGTCTCCGCACTGAGTGTACCCACCTCCTGATGATGAGGACCTGCAGGAAGTACCCTCCTGTAGGTGGCACCAACCTCATCTGAGCTTAGAGGTCTACCAACCAACAAGTGTAAGTATGATTGTTTTCTTTAGGATTACATGGAAAATGACTCTTAATAAACATGATTGGGTACAGCCAGGAGGATGGGCCATCAGCATAATTAGGTGCAATGACCTCTACAAAAAATGTTTCTGGCATGATTGTCTTCTCAAGAGAGGTATCTTGGTAGAAAGAGGGAAAAACTATTTCCTCTGAACAGGTGTCTGGTGAGAGCTCAGCTTGAGTAATGTGCTCACTTCTGGAAACTACAACTACAGAGGATTGTTGATAAGGTAGAGGCAATTCAAAGAAGGGTTACCATAATACTGCATGATCTGCACTATAAGCATTACATAGAGAAGGCAACATTGAATGCCTTTGTTGATTGCAGTGTATGTTTGCACATTTTGCCTGTGTATACTGTAGTCAGTTTTCAAAGAGAAATCGCCCATGTTGTTTCCTTTTGAAAATTATCAGAAGCAAAGTGTGCATATTTAAAGTACTGTCATATTTTTCACCTTCCATTTGTATGGCTGGCCAAGCAGGGGTAAAATAGCACTCGTATATAACCCCAGAGTTGAGGTCCTAAATATGAAAGGACAAAAGCACACCTCAATTCCTGGGCTTAAGATGTTCACAGTTCTTATACTCATTATATGCCTACTACTCTTTCCAGATTCCTTGCTGAGGGTGTGGGGGTGGGGGTCGCAGGGAGGCTTCTCTCTAAAGTCCAGAGCATTGTTTTAACAGTCTTTAAAATGTACAGTAATGATCTTGCTGAATGATGAATTTAGTTCCTATATACTTTCACTGATTATTGATTGTCAAGTGATTTAAATGACAATTTGCAAGTTCTTGTTCAATCAAAACCATTACATTCTCAATTTCCAAAAAATCTGTGTTCTGTACTGTTGGTTTAATCTGAACTTTTCTTCACATCTAATTCCAATTTCAGGGAAAGATTTGGGCTTCTTCCCAGATTAGTGGACATGATACTTTAATCTAGATGGCATAGTACAATGTCCTATTCATACATTGATTCAGATGATATGAATAGGCTTCTTACTTCCTTTCCAACCTCCTCTCAGAATATCCTGATGATATGGTACTGCCTAACACTGGATGGATACTGCAGTTCTCCTTTTTTTCAGTTTTCTCATCCTTCCAGGAATGATTGAAAATAAATTCCTTATATGACCTCTGAAGGGAACTGTATCTTTCTGAGTGAGAGACTCATCTTGAAAGAACAACTCTGCGGATGATTGTATCTAAATTCCTTTGGTCTAGGGGAATTTAATTGGCTGGCAAAAGTGGAAAGCCAGTCTTTAACATCCAAACAAAAAGGGAAGGAAGGGTGGCCAAAAAAGTCCTTCAACAAAAAAAAGCACACAAGGAAAAATATTTCTTAAAAATGGGAAAAGAGGCACCCCTTCTACCTTTCCAAAATCATGCCTTGATCTATGAGGCCTAAAGGGTCCTTTTCTTTCCCAAAAAACAAGAAAAAATAAAAAGGAGCAGATAGCACCATCCTGTCTCTTGAAAAAGCTAACTAAAAATTCTCACCCTCTCTAGATATTTCCCTCTTTTATATATATATCAGTAAGAAGCAACCAACATAGCAGCCCACATAGGGGAGCTGTAACGCACTTGAAATGCTTTGTTTTTACCTATCCTAATCGTATGTTCTTCTTAGTAGATACCAAGTAGGGTTATCTGTAATTATATTTTGAAAATCAAATGTGTGAGTGCTGTTTTACTCTCCAACCTACACACTTTCACACAAATGCCCCCTTTTTAAATCTGGCTTAAAGTAATCATATTGTAGAAACCTAAGGTGGAAGAGCACAATTCTCATGCAGACCAATTTACACAAATAAATCACTCAATACCCAAGCAAATGTACTTGAAAATTGCCCACAGACAGACTTAAGGAATAACTCTCTAGAAGAAATAAGGGAAAGGAGAGATATTAGAGAAACCTTCACATATCTAGCAGATTTCAATAAGTTACTAAAAGGATGCATTTTCCATTGAATAGAAAGTTCGGAAACAATGGATCATCGTATAAAGTTGAAGGGAGGGAGACTTAAATGAGAAAAAATATTTTTCTTACATGGGAGGCTTATAGACTTCCAGTAGAGGTGGAAGGAGCCAGAATAGTGTCCAAATTCAGATTTGCTTGGGATATACCCAAAGGGATCTTAATGAGAGAGGAAAAGAGGAGAAGACCACAGATCAAGTAGAGTCTATGGCAGCACAGTAGTCAGGCACATATTGATAGACTGGGTGGAATAAGTGGACTTCATCAGCCTATTTTGTAGAAATGTCTCTCCCTTCATATAATAACTTTGATGTCTTTGATCTGTCTCATCTTATCTGCCCATGGTTCCATCATTTTGACAAACAGCAGGAGTAGAAAACTAAGAGCATCCATCTCTGGAAACTCTCTGGAGATTAAATAACCACCAAACATACAATCCCAAAGGTCTGAGATACAGTATTCTTCCCACAGAATTGATTTCAAATAAGGACCTTCTAGTAGGGATGTGCAGACCAAAAGTTTATGTTCATAAGTCCATAAGTCGAAAGGGGGGGTCATTTGCGGTCAATATGGACATATGGAGAATTCCATAAGTTGAGACTATGTCCATATGTGCAAATAAAAATTTAAACCCCTCACCCTCCTTAATCCCCCCCCAAGACTTACCAAAACTCCCTGGTGGTCCAGCGGGGTCAGGACGCCATTTCTGAACTCCTTTGCAAGGAGCACGTGACATCGGCGCCACGTCGAAGTGACGCGGCGTCACGTGATTCCCCGCGGGTTCGCTCCGGGACCCTCGTTCAACCCAAAAGGAACTTTTGGCCAGCTTGGGGGGGCCTCCTGACACCCCAAGCTGGCCAAAAGTTCCTTTTGGGTCGGACGAGGGTCCCGGAGCGAACCCGCGGGGAATCACGTGACGTCAGCGCCACGTCGGAGTGACGCGGCGTCACGTGATTCCCCGCGGGTTCGCTCCGGGACCCTCGTTCGACCCAAAAGGAACTTTTGGCCAGCTTGGGGGGGCCTCCTGACACCCCCAAGCTGGCCAAAAGTTCCTTTTGGGTCGAACGAGGGTCCCGGAGCAAACCCGTGGGAATCAGATGACGCCGCGTCACTCCGACGTGGCGCCGACGTCATGTGCTCCTCGCAAAGGAGTTCAGAAATGGCATCCTGACTCCTCGCTGGACCACCAGGGAGTTGTGGTAAGTCTTTGGGGGGGGATTAAGGAAGTTGAGGGGTTTAAATTTTTATTTTGGATCAACAATCGCGATTTCCAACGTATTCAACATAGCTATGTTGAATAAGTTGGAAATCCAATCGTTTTCGCCTCATCACTTTTTTAAGTTAAAAAAAAAAAGTAGCATTTTACATTTAAGTTCAAAACGAATGCACACCCCTACCTTCTAGCCTATCTAATATTTTCTGCATCCAGAGAGAGCAAAATAGTTGTCCTTTGTAGTATGAACAAGGCTTACTAAACTGAGAATTCTTTCAATATTGTTTGTCCTTTGCCTAATTTTGAAAAATTTCAATAAGTCCCTCATTATAGCAGATGGGGTAACCACTTGTAATCTTCTAGGCAAAACATTTCATCACTGATACCTACTGGCTCTGCTGAATCACCTCCGCTATGGACATGAAAGTGATCTCCCTGGAGTTCGGCAGATAGGCTTTTGCCTGAGCCGTGTCTGGCAGGGCTCCTATGAAGTCCAATTGAGATGACGGGCTGAGATGGGACTTCAGGTAGTTGATGATGAACCCTAGTGACTTCAACACCCAGATGGTCAAGTGCAAGGACCGATCTGCACCAGCCTGAGAGGTGTTCTTGACCAGACACCTATCCAGATAGGGGAAAACATGCAATCCCAGTCTGTGGAGGTATACTGCCACCATGTCCAGCCACTTTGTAAAGACACGTGGGGCCGATGCTAGCCCGAATGGCAACACTGTATTGGAAGTGCTATTTTCCCACCACAAATTTGAGATACTTCCTGTGACTTGGGAAGATCTTGATGTGGGTGTATGCATCCTTTAAATCGAGGGAGCATAGAATTCTTTCATCATATTTCAATAGAGAAAGAGGCCTATAGGAGCCACAATTATTTAAAACCTTCCAACACTTATGTATTATTGTGAAACATCACACTCATCATTGTTTTGGAAAGATGAATTTCTTCAACACTGCAATAAAGACCAACAAACTTGATGGCCTATGTAATCAAAAGAACGCTAAAATCAACTGAAGCACTTTGCAGTAGATTTTAAAAGGAGCACGCAGTTCCCAGCGCGTGCACATAGATGCACCAATTTTATAACATGTGCGTGCCAGCGCATGCATGTTATAAATTCCAATTGGCTCTGCACACATGCATACCAAATTTTAAAATCAGCATGCGCATGTGGAGGCAGTGTGCAGGGGGGGGGGTGAATTTTAGTAAATTACGTACAGTGACGCAATCGGGCCTCCCCCAGTTCCCTCTCAGCCCGCTCCAAATAAGAAGCGGACTGGGAGGGAACTTCCTTACCCCCCCTGCCTAACCTTCCTTCCTTTTCCCCTCTCCACCCTGACCTCTAATCCTACCTAGCTGCTTGAATTTCTTTTTTATTTTTCTACTTACTGCTCCTCCCAAGGAGAAGTAGTTTCAGTGCACCAGCCGGCTACTTGTGTGAGCTTCCCACTCTCCCGGCCGGCCTCCATCCATCATGCCCTGCCCCGCCCCTCCCTGCCCAAACCCCATCCCTGGGCCGCCCCTTTTTTGGGTCCCGGCTCTTGTACGCATTTCGGGACTTACGCGTGTGGCCTGGCTCTTTTGAAAATATGCGCAGCACGCGCAGGGCCCAGCCACGTGCATAAGACCCGACCTTTATGTGCGTGGCCCTTTGAAAATTCTCCCTTTTTAAATTTGCCCTTTTTAATGTATTTTTTACAGGGAATGCTATCCCTATGCTTAGTAGAAATAATAATAAAGAAAGCTAATGATATGTAGAACTTGCACTCACTCAAAGTTATGTGATCCTTTGAACACTAGAGCTTCAGTTTCATTATTTGTATATATTTCCCCATGCTAATAGTGCCATTTAGCAAGTGGGAAGGGGCATGCCTTCCTGAAGCAGCCCACCCACTATTGTAGCCAACTCCTCCTTCAAGTTGACACCTCCCCCTGTTTTTTTTTCACCCTGCCTAAAGCAAATACCACCTACCCCAGGCAGTCCCTCCTCTCCCAGCTAGTCTCTACCCTCCAATGTAGCATACCCAATAGGACACCTGCCATCACGACCAATTAGACAATTAACTTTTGCTAACTGGAGCGGACTGGGAGGGAACTAGGGAAGGCCGGGTTGCATCGCTGCTCAAAGTTTGCATTAATGCTCCCCCCTTGCGTGTGCCACCTGCACTTATGCGTGCGGATTATAAAATCCAGCACGTATGTGCGTGCAGCCCACATATTTTATAACATGCGCATGCCGGCGCGTACATGTTATAAAATCGTTACGTCCATGTGCGCATGCAGGGAAGTGCGCACATGGACGCGCGTGCTTCTTTAAATATCTACCCCTTAGTCAGGAACCTGATTGCTTCTCAGTATATGCAAAAGAGAACTGCATTTGAGATATGGCCTCTGGATCCACTTTCTGGGATAAACCAGGCCAGAAGTTGACTAAGAATGCCTTATGCCCGCTGATTTTGGTACGTTGTACATTGCTACTTATGTATATAGTTTTGCTTATAGTTTTATAGTTTTTGTCGTATCTATTTATTGATTTATCAATACTACTTTGCCTAGTCAGTATTATACTCCCCCCCTGTTTAATGTATTTATTTGGTTACATGTAAGGGCTCCGCCCAAAAGTTAATTGTATTCTTCTGTTATATGTAAGGGCTCCGCCCAAAAGTTCTTGTTTTTTTGTGAACCGATGCGATGTGCAAACGGATATCGGTATAGAAGAGACTTTAAATAAATAAATAAATAATAAGTTACACAGGTATCAGGAAAGTCATCATAAAGCAATTGCTGATATTTTCCAAAGTCTTTAAACACTCAAGTGAATCTGATAATGAACATTTCTGAGGCAGAGGTGACACAGAGTTCAGATGAGATTAGTAGATGATTAGAGGCAGAAAAGTAAAACTTAGTTTCATACAAAAAGGCACTTTGTTTCTAAGCACAACATAACAAAAAAAACCCAAAAGTTTTAAAAAGCTCAGATTTTAAAACAGCCCTTAGCTGAGGCTTTAAGGTAAATTGAGAGTCAAACAAGTTCCCAGGTCACATACCTCAGTAGAAAAAAAACAAGTGGAACACCATCAATTGTTTAATTAGGGGGAAACACAATAGATGCAGATTAACACAGAGTTTTTGATGTATATAAATTTAATAGCAACTTACTCTGCTTTAATCTACTGCTTTTGGCAGGTAAGCACTTTGAAAGGGAATTCACCAAGGTGACCATGCATTCACCAACAGGACAAATCAACCATATATCAACTGGATAGAAATTGAAGTAGTTTCCAAAAGCAGCAATTATAACACAGAGTGCTAATAGTAAATATAACGGTAAATAATTCTGAGTAGTGCTGATCCATTTGGCACCCCAGCAGTAAGATATCTCCAAGAAGAACCTGATCTTTTACATTCACCTTGCTTAACAAAAGTTGAGGACTCTATTGAAGACCTATGTTTTAAATAGACTAATGTATGGCTTTATAAAATTCCTTTTCCGGGACATCTTAAAGCAAGATGTTATGTGGCACACAGGAAGTAAGAGTACTTGCAAAAGCAGTCTTGGAAGTTGAAAGCGGCCCTATTATCGTTAAATGGGCATATCAATCTCTTTAAAATGATGCTGTGGCTGCAATGGCTTTACATGTTTCAGGTGTCACCAATTTATTTGCAAAAATGTTGGGTTATGCCATGATTTCTAAGTTTCTGTGGTGGGGAAAATGGACCCAAATTTTGATTTGTTTTTTATTGGGGGGCTGACAGGAAGGAGTTTTGGGGTCCCTAGAAATGAAATGTATAATGTAGCTTGCATACTGCGTCATTTGCAGGTCTGGCTTTTTGACAAATTTATCTATACCTCTTGCACTTAGGAAGAAGGTTAAATGTGAGTGTACTTGGGGGTTCCTCTATGATAGTCTATGTTATTGTCATCAGGAATCTATCTTTATACCTATACAGGGTAATGGGGACTTTTTATCAGGTTCACACACTAAATCTTTTACTGACTGGGTAGAGAAGGGATTATGTCATGTTGTGCAAATGGTAGATGTAGAGGGGTAAATTATTTCTAGCCAAGAGAAGGAAACTCAGAGTGAGATGAATGTGGGGCAGCATTTTGCTTACTATCAATTGAGACATTACTGATGGTCATTGTCGAGTGCTAACTTTAAGGAAGACTTAAAGGTGCAAGTTGAGGAATTTTTCCAAATTGGGATGCAGAAAAAGCAATATCATGGCTCCAGGATCTACTCAAGTTAAGTTAGGTCTTTTATTAAAGAAATAGAGAGCAGTGATTCCAAGTCAGATGGTGGGGAAGCAGATGTCATTGGCCTTTGCAAGGATACCAGGGTTGGCGGGGAATGCTAATCTGAGAGAGATGCAATACAAATTTTTGATGAGAGCCTATTTGCCTCCAATTAGGCTGTTTAAAGCGGGGATGTTACGGTCTAATGTATGCCCTAAGTGTTCCTCTGCAGGGGAACTTTGTGTCATTATTTCTGGACATGCTCAGTAGCTCAAACATTTTGGGGAAGGTTGAAAAGATATATACAGCAGATCTCACAGAGTTCTCTCTCCTTTACCCCAGAAGGAGTGTTATTTGATTGTAAAGAAGCTTTTGCTGATGTGGGTAGGGGGGAGTGCCTCTTTCTTCAGAAGGTATAGTTGCTGGGGAAGAAAGCAGTACTCTCTGTGTGGTGCAACAAAGACGCTCCTGCATATTGGGCCTGGAGAAATAGTTTGCATGCTTTAATGCAGATGGAGAATATGGATACAACCAGATCATTTAAAAGTAAATTGAGATTTTTAACTATATGGGACAAGTATATTCAATCGCTCCCCCTTAAAGTGAGAAGTATGAGGCTACCTATAAACGACACTTGACCGACGTGCCGCAAATGCGCAGTAGAGACCAGCTCTACCGCGCATGTGCGGGCGAGCACGTCGGTCTCAGGCAGCGTCAGGAAAAAAATGGCGGCGTCGAGTGGCGGTTCGCAGCGGCGGCGGCGGTTCGCAGCGGCGGTAGCGACGGTGGCGGTTGGCGGCGGCGGTTCGCAGCGGCGGCGCGCGGCGGTTCGCGGCGGCGGCAGCAGCGGGCGGTGGCAGCAGCGAGGGAGGGAGGAGAGAGAGAGCGGGAGGGAGGGAGTGAGTTCAGGGAGGGACTGAGGGAGGGAGAGGGGGGACTGAGTGAGGGAGTGAGTGGGACTGAGGGGGAGAGGGATGGAGGGAGTGGGACTGAGTGAGAGGGAGGGAGGGAGAGAGTGAGTGGGAGGGACCGAGTAAGAGGGAGTGAGTGGGA
Source organism: Rhinatrema bivittatum (assembly GCF_901001135.1). Classification (NCBI taxonomy): domain Eukaryota; kingdom Metazoa; phylum Chordata; class Amphibia; order Gymnophiona; family Rhinatrematidae; genus Rhinatrema; species Rhinatrema bivittatum. The sequence goes on along the minus strand of NC_042616.1, from coordinate 555,005,877 downwards.
CTGAGTGGGAGGGAGTGAGTGGGACTGAGGGGGAGAGGGAGGGAGGGAGTGGGACTGAGGGCAAGGACAGAGGGAGTGGGACTGAGTGAGAGGGAGGGAGGGAGAGAGTGGGAGGGAGGAGAGGGGAGGGGAGGAGAGGGGAGGGAGAGAGGGGAGGGGAGGGAGGGGAGGGAGAGAGAGGGGGAGGGGGGAGAGAGAGAGGGGGGAGAGAGGGAGGGAGGGAGGGAGGGGAGAGAGAGGGGGGAGAGAGAGAGGGGGGGAGACTGAGTGGGAGGGAGGGAGGGAGACTGAGTGGGAGGGAGAGGGAGGGTGGAGAGGAGTGGGGTGGGGGAGGGGGTGGTGAAGAGTGAGGGGAGAGAGAATGAGGGGGAGGTGAGAGACAGAGGGATGGAGCCCGTTTTAACGGGCTTAACGGCTTGTTATCCATAAATTGTATGATGATTGTACCCTCTGCTGTGTGTAGATATGTTTAGATGTGAAGAACTAATTACCCTGTATCTGATGTTATTCATTTTTCTTTGCTTTATTGTTTGGCATCTATGCGGGTTATAAGAGAGGATAGGGGGAATTCGAGGGAGCAAAATAGGAAGTGGAGGTGAGTTTAAGCTGTAATTGATCTTTTTGATTGTCCTGGTGTGCATCAGAGTTGAATGTGTACCGGTGCATTGAATGTGTACCATTGCTTGTGTTGCGGTCTCCACCGCTTCCCTCCGCCTACGGCTCAAACCTGCCTACCTCCGCCTTAGGAATCGCCGCATTCCGCCCGCTCTGGACCCCGGGGGCTTCTCTCACTCCACGTGGTGGCCGCCATTACGTGCCTGCTTCTCGTCAGTCTCTCGCGCGCGCGAGGACGCCCGTCTTGAGCGCTCAACTCCCGGAAGCCTGGCCCCGCCCGTGCTGCTGATGTCACGCCCAAGCCCGGATATAACCGGCGCTCAAACTCTCTCTCATCGCCTTGCAACGAGGGTTCACAACTCCATAGTTGTTCTTAGTTGCGTTCCTGGTGATCTCCTCGTTTCCTGCTTTTGACTCCGGTCTGCTTCCGACTCCGCTTCAGCCTGCTGCCTGCCTCTGACTCCGGTTTGCCTCTGATTCCGCTTCAGCTTGCTGCCTGCCTCTGACTCCGGTTTGCCTCTGACTCTGCTTCTGCCTGCTGCCTGCCTCTGACTCCGGTTTGCCTCTGACTCCGCTTCTGCCTGCCGCCTGCCTCCGACTCCGGTTTGCCTCTGACTCCGCTTCAGCCTGCAGCCAGCCCCTGTCCCCTGCCTGCTTCCGCTTCAGCCTACAGCCTGCTTCAGCCTCCGGTTTGCTATCAACTCCGCTTCAGCCTACAGCCTGCTTCAGCTTCCGGTTTGCTACCGACTCCGCATCAGCCTACAGCCTGCTTCAGCCTCCGGTTTGCTACCGACTCCGCTGCCGCCCGCTGCCCTATCTTCAGCCAGCCCTCGGCCCTGTACAGCCGGTCCCCTGCTTCCCGGGTACCTTTGGACTTCCATTCCCCCCTGTTTGCTCTGGTCCCGGTCTAGCCTATCTCATCCCTGGACTTTCTGCCTGTATTTCCTAGTCCCGAGGTCCCAGTGCCCTACGGGCTCCTCCCGGGGGGCTCCTGGTTCTCAGGTGAACACCTCCTGCCTGTGGCTCCGCCCCCCGGCCTATCCTGTCACCCTAGGTAGGCCGGCCCAAGGGTCCACTATCTCGCCAGCAGTGTCCAACTGCAACAGCTTGTTTGTATTATTCTTGCCTACAATAAAATGAGTTCAAATAAAGAACCAGTACAAGTCCTGTGCCAGAGAAGTCAGTCACACTGGGCTTGTAGATGCACTGGTACTGAGAAATGAATGATTAGGTATGCCTTATCACCCATTTGCCTTAATCATAAAGTCAACTTCCGTTTGGATGCCCAGTAGGTATGTGAATCGTTTTTTGACGATTTAAAACAATCATCAGATATATTTTAAATTGTCAAAAATCGTTAGAGCCACGATACAATAACAATTCCCCTGATTTATCATCAAAAAATCGTAAATCGGGGGAGGGGGGAGGGCGGGAAAACCGGCACACCAAAAAAACCCTAAAACCCACCCCTAACCTTTAAAACAAATCCCCCACCCTCCCGAACCCCCCAAAATGTTTTAAATTACCTGGGGTCCAGTGGGGGGGTCCCGGCGCGATCTCCCACTCTCTGGCCATGGCTGCGTTAAGAGAAATGGCGCCAGTGGCCCTTTGCCCTTATCATGTGACAGGGCAAAGGTAGCGCCGGCGCCATTTTGGTTCCTGGCTCCCGACGTCACGCGTGCAGGAGATCGCTCCCGGACCCCCAGGGACTTTTGGCCAGCTTGGGGGGGCCTCCTGACTGCCACAAGACTTGCCAAAAGTCCAGCAGGGGTCCAGGAGCGACCTCCTGCACGCGGGCCATATTGCCAATATTCAAAATGGCGCCAGCGCTACCTTTGCCCTCACTATGTCATACGGGCGACGGTCAGATCCCAACATCAGGCCAGACTGCCGATCCCTTCTCCTAAACTAACTAAACATTCATCTACAAAAGAACACTCGCTCATCATAGCAGGAACCACAATGTGGAACAGTATGCCCTCGGAGCTGCGCCAGGAACACTGCCACCGAAAATTTAAACATAACCTAAAAACATGGCTGTTTAGAAAAGCCTACCCTTGAAGGATGGGACTTATGCAAATTACATACATCGCTGCTCAACCTCCTCCTGATTCCTCCCCCTAACCCTGCCCTTCCCTTCCCCCCTTGACTTACGTCCCCCCCCCCCCATGTTTCCCCTTTCCATACCCGTATTATTCCCTAGAATATCTCCCTATAGGGCCGACCTTAAGTTAATTATCTCAGTTATTTTTGTTACATTTATGTATATGATATTTATATACCTAGTTAACTGTTAAACAAGTGTTTGGCTTTTTCCACTTATGTTTATTGTAAAGCCTCAGGCTGAATTACTGTTTGCTGTAAACCGAGATGATGTGCATTACGTGCCACGGTATATAAAAAAAAACTATAAAAAAATAAATAAATAAATAAATAAATAAATAAATAAGGGCAAAGGGCCACCGGCGCCATTTCTCTTAATGCAGCTGTGGCCAGAGAGTGGGAGATCGCGCCGGGACCCCCCCCACTGGATCCCAGGTAATTTAAAACATTTTGGGGGGTTCGGGAGGGTGGGGGATTTATTTTAAAAGTTCGGGGTGGGTTTGGGGGTTTTTTTGGTGTGCCGGTTTTTCCGCCCTCCCCCGATTTACGATTTTTAATGATTTAAAAAAAAAAAAAAACACGACGATCAGATTTCCCTCCCCCCCAGCCAAAATCGATCGTTAAGACGATCGATCACACGATTCACACCCCTAGTATAGGGGTTAGGGGCCATTTTGACATGCAGAGTGCGACATACAAACAGAACAGTGCACTCTTGTGAAGATTTGATGACCTTCGGAGTGAGGAAACTCACCCAAAGATGAGATTTGTGCAATGTTCTCTCAACCTAGCTTGATGTCTGGGTAACATCAAGCTAGGTTGAGAGAACATTGCACAAATCTCATCTTTGGGTGAGTTTCCTCACTCCGAAGGTCATCAAATCTTCACAAGAGTGCACTATTCTATTTGTACGTCTCACTCAGAGTACCTCACCTCGAGTAGCTAGGTGGGCCTCATATAGAGGTATAAATACCTACCTAGTATGAGGACCTTATACCTAGTCTCTCTCTCTCTCTCCCTCTCCCTCTCTCTTCTGAAAACGCTATTTGCGAATGCATCGCAAGGTAAGATAAAGCCATATTGCATGGCTTAACGCAAATGAAAAAGGTGTAGTTAAAACTGTGTGATATGGCTTTGCAAATTGTGAAGCCAGCCCACTTGGCCAGAAATCCTGCCCCAAACTCCTCCCCTTCACCTAATTTGCATCGCACCATGCGCTATGGATTTTCACATGCGAAAATGCCTTAACACATGTGAAAACGCCATATAGCACTTTGATAAATGACCCCCTTACTTTGTTTTCTTTTGAAATGACATGACATGAAAGCTTATTTTGCTGATGTCATTTACAAATGAAAGCACATTCCTACAGGGCATTAATCTCCTAGAAATACTTTGTTCCATTGACTTAACTTCTCAGAATGTTCATGCTAACAGCTTCTTTTGAATATTATACATATAAACAAAATAATATTAGTGCATTTTATCTCATTTACAATAGCAATAATCTTCCTGGACAGGACATTTTGGCTGTGAAACCCAAACTGAAAGCTTCTTAAGATATAGCATCAGCTAACAGTGAAGGTACTGTATATTGGGGAATTATTTCTTAATTTTAAAGACAGAATATGCAAGATTTCAGAAAGTTATAATATATATGTTGAAAAACAAATTTGCTGTAGGCGAAGCCTATTGAACACAATAAAGGTGAAAATAGAAAAGAAAAATCCAGAAGACCAGTTTGAAGAACTGGTTGACTTTTTTTTGGGGGGGATGAAACTTGGTGAGAATCTCATATTAAAAAATGAAGACTGTGAATGCTGTATTTTTCTCTTAAGAAAGAACCAATCTTTTCCAGTACTTTAGATGAAATATTAGAAGTTAAAGCATATTTCAGATAAATCATATTGAATCTATCATTTTAGTGGTTCTCACAAACATTTTTTTAAACATCTTAGCTATTCTATAGTGTGGCCACAGAATCGGCTATGCACTTTTATTTTAGTTTTTAAGATTTCATGTAGAATAAATCTGAACGTCAGTACTATAAATTTTCAGGTTTTTGTGTATAAAGTTGAATGCTTTCTAAACCATTCTAGTATACAAAAGCACTACTTTACTATTTGAAGATCATTCTAGTCTTTACCTATTTTATGGCCATCTACAATCTCAAGTCCAAAGACAACTTGCTAAGTTCATATCCAAATTAATGCATTGCTATTTTTATTTATTTTATTTATTATTCATGTATTTATTTAAGTTTTTAATAACCCGCAGCTTCCAGCATGTCTATTATCTTTACTATTTCTAAGTATGTTATTATTGAATGTTCAATTTTGATTTTTTTTGTATGACTCTTTCTTAACAGGGGCTGTCTTCCTCGCCATGGAATGCCACTATGTACACTTAGACAATTAATAAATTATTCCTGAAGAGAATATTATTAATTGTCTATATTGGTTGTTTCCTGGCATTAGTGGATTCTTTATTTTTGTATTTACTATGTACACATAACCAGGGTTGAAGAATTTTCTCTATGGTCCATGGGTTTGGGGTAGGCTCACCTGCAAGGTCAGAACTGAGACAGGATACCTTGAAATAAATATGTCCACACTGAAATGTACACCAAAAGAAAAATGTTTTACTTCAAAATTTAACCAGTTTAGCAAGATAAACAAAAATTCACAGTTATCCATCCAGTACAGCAAAGAAGGCAAAACAAACAAACAAACAAAAAATAGCAGTTCAAATCTCAAAATCACCTTCCCTGATACTTTGCAGTACCAGAAACAATTCATAGGGGATAACTTTCACACAACTATGCACAGAGGCATATACATGCATATATGGCTGTGTGCAAATCTACAACAGTATTTTATAACCTGCATATCACATATTTGCACATTTTACGAAATATGAATTTCTCTACAGGTTTATGAATACTTACAAGCATTGAAACTTTGCCCAGTCCTTCTCCAGATCCTCTGTGGACCCAGGAACAGTTCAAAATCTATCTTTAAAAACTCCAGTTACTCACACACAGGTCAGGATTGTTTTCCTAGATAGATGCGGCTTCCTCATCCCTGTAATGAAGCTCCTTACAGGCCTCAACCACAGTTTCTTTTAACTTGTTGTAATCTCCGGTTTCTACAAGTTGTTTTCATATCAAACTCCCTTCACATCAGACTGCCTTAAGAGCTTGTGAAGGCAAGCTAAACTTGTTACAGTTTCCTCTTGCTGACTGATTCCCTCTTGCTCCTTGTGGAAAACATGTTTTTATTGTTTTATATTCACCCCTTATACATATCCCCGACTGGTCAGGACAACTTTGCACTCAAGTTAATAGCCTTCACACCCCTTGTGAATTTTATTTTCCAGCAAGTTCCACAAAATTATTCAGAACTGCTATTGTGCTAGAAAACTCTTCCTTGTAACACATACGTCCTATTCTCTTCCATTACCAATATGCAATCTAGTAACCAGTAGGGTTACATTTGTATAAAAAAACATATTCATGCTCTAGGTACACAAGAGTAAATATTCTTTAGAAAATAGAAATCACTATGCAGCTTCCATTTTTGAGGCAACCATAAACATAACGAACTTTAAAATGCCTCCCTATAGTACTTAATTACTGCAAAGAAACATAGTAGATATTAAAATGAAGGATTATTGTTAAAATAAATATTGACCAAAGGGATATTATAACAACAGAGGAAATTCAGAGCACAATAAAGACATTCATGATTTGTTTAAATATCTGTCCTCAAGGTACTTAATAGACTAAAGTCTACAATAGCTTACAACAGTATGAAGAAAATCCTAGAATAGTACTTACTATCTGTAAACAGACTTAATTAATGTTTCTTTATAAATTATGCTTTCCATTATTATTATTATTATTATTATTATTAATAAAATAATTAATGCTGCCATTTTGCTACCTCTAACTAAGATCTCATCTAAGATATTGAATTTAGAAAATGACTGTGAAGAATAGTATGACTATAACAGATCATATACATAAGAACATAAGATTTGGCTGTAATGCTATTTTGACTTGCAGATTAAGAGGACCATTTTCAATCAGGTTTAGCCATGTTACAATGAATGTCATGTGAATAGATGGGGCCAGCTGAACATTCCCCTCCCTCCCCCTTGGTGCTCTAAAGCAAGGTCAAACTAGTGCCAACATGTCTGTGAATCCTGGAGCCCAAATTTTCAAAGGGAAACCCTATGGGACTTTACCTTTGAAAATTGGCTTACAGATCCATAGTGATTTAAAGCAGTATGCATGATTTGAAAATTGCCCCCTCTCTATCCCCATATATCAATTTACAATGTGCAGTTACTTTAAAAGAATGAATAGTTGCAATCTTTCATTTTATGCAGGACTGTTTTAGCTTGTGCATATATTTTATAGGTCAAAAAAATGACCCAAATGTATAGCATGTATTAGAAACACATATATACTAAACTTTATATATTAGGAATTCTCAGTAAATAAATAAGTCAACCTTCATACGTTACCAATGAATTGGTTATCGTGCTTGTAAGTCCCCAGAAGCTGAAAGGCTTTATAATCATTAGGTGACTTGATGATATTGTTTTGGATTCTTCCAAGGAAGCAATCCGTCTGTCACACTTATCTTGATTCAAATCCACTCTCGTTGATTAATAGAGCCGCCGACATCGCAATGTTTCGGAGCATATGAACTCCTTCTTCAAGAGCTCGGCATTAATGCAAGTGGTCGATAGGTGGACTAGTTTGCATTGTTGAAGTGCCAGAAACGGAGAAACAGCCATCTGCTGACCAAGGTTTTTTAGCGGTGCAGTTGGCTATTGCTATAACTGTATTTTAGGTGCCGACAGCTACCGGTGCAAGGGGGGGTATGGTATAAATGAAAGCATCTATATTTAAAATATGTGCATGTACTTGAAATCATCAGTTTTCTAACACCTCCACCAATTCACCCTGACCATCTCTAGTTCAGCGAGTTCCTCCTAGTACTTCACCCTGAATTCTCCCCCAGTTCACCCAGACCTCATACCTAAACGTAACATAGAGATGATAATTAGCTAGAAAATTAGCAGGGGTAAAATTCTATGTATAAATTGCCTAATGTATGTGTATAAATTACTTATAAAATAGCATGTACCTCTTGACCCCCACCTCAGAACACTCCTAGACCTCTCTAGAAAGCTCCTTTTTTGTATTGATAAATATGTGCAGCAAAACTGAAAATATGCATGTAGTTTTGATGTTAGTAAAATAGCATATATATAAATGCAAGCTACTTATGCATGTGTAAATCCTTTGAAAATTTATTCAGTATTGTTTTGTGTTTTATTCTTTTCTATTTGATGTTTTGTTGTTTTGTATTAATTGTACTTGTCTTAACTGATAATCATATGTATTGCCTGGGGTGTTTTCAGAATGGTGTTTCATAAATTTGACTAATAAATTAAAATAACAAACTCACATAGGTCCCTATGAGGAAACAGCAACCAGGAATATATATAAAATGTTATGTTAAAGTCTACAAAAATACTCATAATATTTTACCAAGGTTCAAAGCAGGATGAACTGTAGTTTTGATTTGCAGACATTCATCCAACTCCACAAAATAAAGCTTTTCCCATATCTTCACACTACCTTCTATTTTTTGAAGAAAAGTTTTCTGGTCTATAAAGAAAGTAGACTGGACTGTCAGATGGCAAAGTGCATAGTTTGCTTAACTGAAACAAGCTGCACTCCATTTCCCCAGTACCTGAATAATGTGACAGTTTATACAGGCTTAAACCAAGTCAAAGTAGCAATGCTTGTACTACAGGAGCTCAATGTCTTCTGTAATGTACAAAAAATAATAATATGCAATAGAGGCATAGTTCAAATATAAATCAAACTTAGGCCTGGATTTATCAAAATGTGGTAAATATTGCATGTGATGGGAAAAGGGGCATGTTTTATGGTAATAGGGAGTTTATTACAATAATACCTATGCAAAGAGCTGTTACTGCAAATTGCAATCACTTTTTTGCACTGTGAGATAAGTGCTAGAATGTGGTATTTCCTACATGTAACCACTGGGGGGGGGGGGGCATGTTGAGAGAGAGAGAGACTAGCCATAATGCCAGCACAATAGATAGGTATTTATATCTCTATGGGAGGCCCACCTAGTAACTCGAGGTGAGGTTTAGGTATTAGTGTAGGGGTTAGAGGTCACTTTGACATTCAATGTGAGATGTATGAACAGAACAGTGCTCTCTTGTGAAGATTTGATGACCCTCGGAGTGAGGAAACTCACCCAAAGATGAGATTTGTGCAGTATTCTCTCAATCTAGCTTGATGGACTCTCTACCTGGGTAACATCAAGCTAGGGTTACTGCAGGGGGGAGAGGCACATTTATTAAAAAAAAACAAAACACCCCAACCCTTCAATTTTACTTTATTACAAACCCCCCCCCCCCCAACCATCCCGATCCCTCTCCAAGACTTACTAAAAGCCCTGGTGGTCCAGCGGGGTCCCGTGAGCAATGTCTCCCTGTCAGGCCATCGGGCCTGCCAGGAATCAAAATGGTGCCAGTGGCCCTTTGCCCTTACCATGTGACAGGGGCTACCCGTGCCATTGGTTGGCCCCTATCACATGGAAGGAGCAATGGATGGCCCGTGCCATTTTCTAAGATGGCGCTGGCCTTCCATTGCTCCTACCATGTGACAGGGGCCGACCAATGGCACTGTTTGCCCCTGTCACATCGTAAGGGCAAAGGGCAACGGTGCCATTTTGATTTGTGGTAGGCCCAATGGCCCGACTGCCCAAGAGGCAGACATCACTCGCAGGACCCTGCTGGACCACCAGGGCTTTTAGTAAGTCTTGGGTAGGGATCAGGTTGGTGGGGGGTTGTAATAAAGTAAAATTGAAGGGTTGGGGTGGTTTTTTTCTGATTCAGTTTTTTTTTTTTTCAATTCGTTTTTCGGGTTCGTTTTTCCCGATTCGTACCACCGAAAAACGACCAGCGGGAAAATGAAATTTTCCCATGAAGCACCCAAACCGAAACCCGACCCAACACGGAAAAATGATGCTCACCTCTAGCATACACCCCAGGGTTCTGAAAGAACTAAAAAATGAAATTTTAAACCTATTTCAATTAATTTGTAACCTATCTTTACAATCATCCATTGTACCTGAAAACTGGAAGACAGCCAATGTAACCCCTATATTTCAAAAGAGATCCAGGGGTGATCCAGGAAACTATACACAGGTGAACCTTACTTCAATGCTGGGAAAAATCATGGAAACTGTTATTAAGAATAAAATCACAAAACATTTAAATAGACATGGTTTTATGGGTTACAGCCAATGTGGATTTACCTAAGGGAAATCTTGCCTCACAAATCTCCTACATGTTTTGGAAGGGATGAATAAACATGTGGACAAAGGTGAACTGGTAGATTTGGTGAATTTGTATTTTCAGAAGGTATTTGACAAAGTCTTTCATGGGAGGCCTCTAAGAAAACTAAATGTCATGGGATAGGAGGTGATGTCTTTTTGTGGAATGCTAGATGGTTAAAAGATAGGAAATAGAGAGAGAGTAGGCTTATATGGTCTGTTTTCACATTGGAAAAATGAAACAGTGGAGAGCCTCAGTAATCTGTACTTGGACTGGTTATTTTTGATATATTTATAAATGTTATGGAAAGGGGTATGACAAGTGAGGTGATCAAATTTGCAGATGACCCAAAATTATGTAAAGTAGTTAAATCTCAAGCGGACTGTGATGAATTGCAGGAGGACCTTGTGAGACAGGAAGATAGGGCTTCCAAATGGCAGATGAAATTTAATGTGAACAAGTGCAAAGTGATGCATATAGGGAAAAATAACCCTTGCTGTGGGTACACAATGTTAGGTTCTATCTTAGGAGTTATCACCTAGGAAAGAGATCTAGGCGTCAGAGTGGATGATACATTGAAACCTTTGTCTCAGTGTGCTGTGATAATCAAAAAAGCAAACAGAATGTCAGGAATTATTAGGAAGGGAATGACAAATAAAACGGAGGATGTCATAATGCCTCTTTATCGCCCTATGGTGAGACCACACCTTGAAAACTGTGTGCAATTCTGTTCACCGCATCTCAAAAAGGATATAGCTGCACTAGAGAAAGTGCAGAGAAGGGCAACCAAAATGATAAGGGGCATGGAATATCTACCCTATGAAGAAAGGCTAAAGAAGTTAGGACTATTCAGTTTGAAGAAGAAACGACTGAGGGAGGGATATGATAGAAGTCTAAAAAAGCATAAAAGGACTTGTACATGTTAATGTAAATCAGTAATTTACTCTCTCAGATAGTAGAAGGACTAGGGGGTACTCCATGAAGTTAGCAAGTAGCTCATTTAAAAGAAATTGAAGAACATTCTTTTTCACCAAGTTCATAGTTAAGCTCTGGAATTCATTGCCATATGAAGCGGTTATAGCAGTTAGTGTAACTGGCTTTAAAAAATGTTTGGATAAATTCCTAGGGGAAAAAAATCCATAAACTGCTATTATGGTAATTAATGAGCAGTAGTAGCTTCTGATTTATCTTATGTTTGGTTACTTGCCAGGTACTTGTGACTTGGCTTGACTGCTGTTGGAAATAGGATACTGGGCTTGAGGGACCCTTGTTCTCACCCAGTATGGTATAACTTATGTTCTTATGTTCTATTTATCTTTGCCACTGAGCAGCTTTTGGATAATCTACTCCTAAGCTCTTTTCCTATTATGGCAAAATAATAAACCAAGCACTTAGGGCAGGCTTCTCTTTGCAACATAGACTGGATTTCTGCCACATTGCAATATAAATGATGCTCATTATTGGTTTTGGTTATGCAAAGTGGCTCTGATGAAATCAATACCCTACAGAAAAGGGTAAACAAATATCATTGGCCATGTTCAAGTGTTGTTAGTATAACACAAATCAAATAATATATAAAAATTAAAATCTAAATGCAAGAAACCAAAATTACTTGCCCACAGTTCAGTCACATTGCTACTTTATTTAAATATGCTAACACAATAGTACATAGAGCTCTATACTCTAAGCATTTTCTCATAGACACAAAATGGGGAAAATCCTTTGCAACCTTTACATTAGTCTTATTAGGTTTTTGCATTTAATTTTTGTTTTAGTTTATTCATTTGTTTAGTTTTGTGAATAATTTTAAGCAATGTTTTAAGGAAAACTTTCAAAGATATCTGCATGGTCCCCACTATAGTAGATCTCCGTGTAAATAAGCATGGAAATGTACTATAGTATTTTATAATCTGAGTGTATCTAATCATCACAGATTACATAATTTGCATATATCCCTTCATGTTAAGATTTGTGGGTATGTGGATCCTTGACCTGAGGTGCAAGTTGTTACAGCCTGTAGGGAGGAGCCCCAAAGGTCCGCACCATCAGGAGATGAGGTACCGACACAGCAGGGAGCTCTGGGTACAGTGGTGGAGAGGTCCCCAGGGACCAGGAGGTAACCCCCACAGGGTGGTAGACAATTGGTGGTTCTTGGAGTAAGACCCTGGGGAGAGCGGTGCCAGGCGAACCACGGAGTGGTAGGCGCAGGAATAGTCATGCAGAAAGTTCTCCGGGGGGACAGCCCCGAGGGGCGGAACTGCAGCATAGTGGGTGTAGATAGGAGACATAGACCACCCATGAGGCAAGAGAGCCCGGGCCTGATCCCAGCTGCAGATGTAGGCAGGAACCTGGAGATCGGAGGAATGCCAACAGTGTAGTAGAGGAACAGGCCCGAGGAGCGGGACAGCTGACAGTCGATGAATAAGCTGGAGCACAGCCCCGTTGAGTGGGGAGGCTCTAGGTAGACTCTTGAATAGAAGAGTGGCCAAAGGAGTGGGTGAGTGCAGACAGTCTTTGCTAGATCACAGGCACAATTCCGAGGAGCGGGGAAGACCAGTCAAGGAACTCACAGGTTGCCACAGTGTTCCAAGGGAAACCCGAGTAGCAGGAGTAAATGCAGAGCAGGACCCAGAGGTGCAGAGCCAGCCCAAGGAGCGGGGTAGGCCAGAGGAACGAGTCCCTGTAGGAGTACACACTGACCCCCCCAAGGAGTGGGTGCCAGACAGGGTCCAGGAGCAAGGTGAGAAGTGACATCTCAGGAACACAAGGCAGGAGTTGAGAACTAGAATGGAACTTGTTGCCAAGTTGGCTGGCTGGGGGCGAAGGTGGAGCTTAAATACTGGAGTCCGATGACATCATCAAACAGGGATGCCCCGAGGTTCCCGCCGAAGAGGCTTCAAAGGTGGGGCCTGTGACAAGCACGCGCGCCTAGGAAGGCCCGACGTCGGAATAGGAAGTAGCGGCATCCATGTCGCTGAGAGGAGTCTCGAGGAACACGGTGGTGCAGGCAGGCCTGCGCAGCAAGCAGCCCCGGGGAGGGCAGGATAGCAGTGAAAGAAATGAGTACTCGCGGTCACAGCCATCTGTGACTGACAGGCATAATATTACCCCCCCTCTTAAGGCCTCTCCCTGGGGGTTTGGGCTTGTGAGGATGGTTGTCATGGAACTGTTGAAGAAGATCCTTGTCTAGGATATTAGCCAAAGGTTCCCAGCTGTTCTCCTCAGGACCAAAACCTTCCCACAACAGAAGGAATTAACATTTCCTTCCATGCTTCCGGATGTTTTAAGGAACTTGGTACGTGACATCAACCTCGGAAGACAGCGGAACAGGGTCAGGTGGTTTCTTGAAGAATCCAGAGAGAATTAGAGGCTTGAGTAGAGAAATGTGAAAGGCATTGAGGATCGTGAGTGATGATGGCAATTGAAGCCGATAGGTAACAGGACCCAGATGATGTAACACTGGAAAGGGTCCAATGTATCTTGGAGAAAAACAGGGTGAGGGCAGCTTAAGGCAAATAAATTTAGTACTGAGCCATACTTTATCTCAGGTTGAAACTGGGGTGCAGCACGGCGATGGGCGTTGAAATCCCTTTTTGATCTCTAAGTGGCCATTTCGAGCAGCTGTTGGGTATTTTGCCACAGTTGCTGTAACTCTTGGGCAGTTGCCTGCGCTGAAGGGGAGGTGACGGACAGCAGGATAGGAAGTGGTGGCAAGGGTTGGAGTCTGTATACCAGCTGGAAAGGCGCTGAACTCGTGGAGGAGGACATGTGGGAATTCAGCTCAAACTCTGCCCAAGGCAGAAGATTGGCCCAGTCATCTTGCCGCAGACTTATGTAAGCTCGCAGGAATTGCTTAAGAGTTCTGTTGGTCCTCTCAGTCTGGCCATTGGCTTGAGCAGGGGTGGGCAAGTCCAGTCCTCAAGGGCTGCAAACCAGTCGGGTTTTCAGGATACCCCTAATGAATATGCATGAAATAGATTTGCATACAACTGAGGCAGTGTGTATGCAGGTCTCTCTCATGCATATTCATTAAGGATATCCTGAAAACCCGACTGGTTTGCGGCCCTCGAGGACCGGAAATGTCCACCTCTGGGCTTGAGGGTGGTAGGCCGAGGAAAAATCCAAGAAAATATCAAACTTCTTGCAAAGAGATTTCCAGAAGTGTGCGGTAAATTGAACCCCACAGTCATAGAGAATATGTCTGGGCAGCCCGTGAAGCCGAAACACGTTTGAAAAACAATCTGCCCAGCTGAGGTGCTGTAGGGAGACCCGGAAGAGCCACAAAGTGCGCCATCTTAGAGAAGCGGTCGACAGTGACCCAATGGTGTTATTCCCATTGGCGATGGGCAAATCTACAATCTACAATAAAATCTGTGGCGATGTGGGTCCAGGTTTTGCTGGGAATTTGGGAGTGGCTATAGAAGTCCCCATGGTTTTCCTGCCAGAGGTTTATGCCAAGCGTACATGGAACATGAATCTACATACGCTTGAGTATCTTTACACATAGTAGGCCACCAGTAGTAGCGTTGCAGAGTGCAGAGAGAGTCCTGGATTGACGTGGGTGTCCGGTCAATCAGTCGTGCGCCCATTGCAGAACCTTCTGCTGCAGCGGGCAAGAAACCACAGTCTTACGCGGAGGCACTGGAAAGGTGGCTGACAGAAGGACCTTTGCGGGGTCAATAATGTATCATGGGACATCAGGTAGATATTCAGTGATGAATGATCAAGAGAGGGCATCAGTGTAACCATTCTTATCTCCTGGGTGGTAACATAGGATGAAGTTGAATCTCGTAAAGAAGAGAGACTAGTGAGCCTGGCGGCTGTTTAGACGCTAGACCTGGTGTAGATACTAGAGATTCTTATGGTCCGTATATACTGTAATCTGGTGTTGTGCCCCTTCAAGCCAAGATCACCATTCCTCAAAAGCCAATTTGATGGCCAACAGTTCTTTATCCCTGATACCATAGTTTCGTTCAGCAGGTATAAAGCGTTGGGAGAAGAAAGAGCAGGGGTAGAGCTTATGTGTAGTGGAGAACTGACTCAGCACCGCCCCAGCTCCAACATCGGAGGCATCGACTTCCACCACGAACGGACGTGTGGGGTCCGGATGTCAGAGACATGGTTCCTTAAGGAAGGCCGACTTGAGGTCCTGAAAGGTGGTCATGGCTTCTGGTGACCACTGAGAAGGGTTGGTGCCCTTGTGGGTCATGGCTGTGAGTGGGGTTGTCAGGGTGGAATAATGGTGAATAAAAGAGCAGTAGTAATTGGTGAAGCCGAGGAATCTCTGGAAGGCCTTGAGACCCGAAGGCTGTGGCCAATCACGGATAGACTTCAGCTTCTGGGGGTTCATCCTAAACCCCTGACTGGACACCACATAACCCAGGAAAGGCCCAGTCTCTTGTTAGAATGAGCACTTCTCGAGCTTAGGGAAAATTGTATTGTCTCTCAGGCATTGAAGAACTTGGGAGTCATCTCGGCGATGACTTTGAAGGTCTTGAGAAAAGACTAAAATGTCATCAAGATATATGACATTTTATATATATATATATATATATATATATATATATATGACATTTTCCATTATTCCCTTGTACAGGTCCTTGGTGAGGCCTCACCTGGAGTACTGTGTTCAGTTCTGGAGACCGTATCTACAAAAAGACAAAGACAAGATGGAAGCGGTACAGAGAAGGGCGACCAGGAAGGTGGAGGATCTTCATCGCATGACGTACGAGGAGAGATTGAAGAATCTAAATATGTACACCCTGGAGGAAAGGAGGAGCAGAGGTGATATGATACAGACTTTCAGATACTTGAAAGGTTTTAATGATCCAAAGGCAACGACAAACCTTTACCATAAGAAAAAAATCAGCAGAACCAGGGGTCACGATTTGAAGCTCCAGGGAGGAAGATTCAGAACCAATGTCAGGAAGTATTTCTTCACGGAGAGGGTGGTGGATGCCTGGAATGCCCTTCCGGAGGAAGTGGTGAAGACCAGAACTGTGAAGGACTTCAAAGGGGCGTGGGATAAACACTGTGGATCCATAAAGTCAAGAGGCCGCCAATGAAGAGTGGGTGACTCGCCAGAATGATGGCTACTGCCTGGAGACAATACCCTTAGTCAATAAACATACACATGGTTACTGTGACTCCAACATCACTCTAAGATTCAACAGCAAGAGGAAATGTGGAAAAAAGGATTTGCACTCACAAAGACGGGAGTAGCTGGCTTGTTACGGCGGTTACTACCCCAAACCAAATATCCAAATTACTACCTCCACCTTCCTCTATTCCTGATGCCTTTCAACTAGCTTGATCACTCCATTCTTATACTTCACTTTCAATGCATATCCAGCATAGTTCTCTGCTTCAACAGCAGGGGAAAAGAAAAACTGTTACTTCACACATCCAGCAGAGCTCTCTGCTTAAACGGCAGGGGAGAAGAAAAAAGGGTTCGCACTCACAAAGCGGGGAGTAGCTGGCTTGTTACGGCGGTTACTACCCCAAACCAAATGTACCTGATACTTCACTCTCGACGCATATCCAGCATAGCTCTCTGCTTCAACGGCAGGGGAAAAGAAAAACTGATACTTCACGCATATCCAGCATAACTTCAAAGGCAGGGGAGAAGAAAAAAGGATTCACACTCACAAAGCGGGGAGTAGCTGGCTTGTCATGGCGGTTACTACCCCAAACCAAATGTGCCTGATACTTCACTTTCGATGCATATCCAGCATAGCTCTCTGCTTCAACGGCAGGGGAGAAGAAAAAAACTGATACCTCACGCATATCCAGCATAGCTCCCTGCTTCAACGGCAGGGGAGAAGATAAACAACCAATAAGGGCTGTATAACATAATCTGGGTAAAAACAAATAAGCATGGGTGTAGCTTGCTTATTGCGGCGGTTACTACCCCTACTACCTCTAACTAATCAAGCTAGATATTTCACTTGGATGCAGCTCCTCCACCGCTCTCTACATTAATGGCGGGGGTGGAAGGGAATTAGAACCAAGAGCTAAGAGAAACAGATAAGTATGGGAGAAGAAATGAGGGAAGCTTGCTGGGCAGACTGGATGGGCCATTTGGTCTTCTTCTGCCGTCATTTCTATGTTTCTATGTTTCTATGACAACGCACTAGTACAACATATCTCTGAAAACTTCATTCATCAAGTTTTGAAATACTGCGGGTGCATTGCACAAGCCGAACGGCATTACAAGGTATTCAAATTGGCCATCGCGGTATTAAAGGCGGTTTTCCACTTGTCACCCTCCCGGATCCGGAGCAGATTATAGGATCCACAAAGATCCAATTTTGAAAAAATCTTGGCCCTTGAAGCCTGTCAAAAAGCTCCAAAATGAGTGGCAGAGGATAGCGATCCTTGATGGTAATCTCGTTTAAGCCTCGGTAGTCAATGCAGGGACGCAGTGAGCCATCTTTCTTTCCACAAAGAAAAACTCTGCCCCTGCCGGAGAACTGGAGGGCCAGATGAACCTTTTGGCCAGGTTTTCATGAATGTATTCTGACATCGCTTGGGTCTCTGTCTATGAGAGTGGATAGGTCCTACCCCGTGAAGGCTTTGTATTGGGCAGCAAGTTAATCACACAATCGAAGGAGCGATGAGGTGGAAAGGTGTCTGTGGTCTTTTTAGAGAAGACGTCGGCAAAGGATGCGTACAGCGGTGGAAGTCTGGGCAGAGCAGGTGCGGTCGTCATGCAAGATAATGGTGTGATGGGCTCCAAGCAGTTCTGATGACAGGCCGAGCCCAAATGGGAGAGCTGTAGGGTAGCCCAGTTGAACTGTGGAGTGTGCTGCTGAAGCCAGGGCAATCCCAATACAACTGGGTGGATGGCCTTGTCTAAGATGTGGAATGAGATGGTCTCCACATGCAAGGTTCCAGTGCATAGCTGGATGGGAGCGGTAGTGAGTTGTTTCAAGATGAAGTTCCCTCCAGCTCCGGAGTCCACCAAGCCAAAGGTGTGGAATTCCTGGTTGTTCATCCGAATGGAAAAGGGGACATCAGTAGAGGAGACGGTGAGGTCAGGCCTAGGAGGAGTCCTCCAGCAGATCCTAGGCCTGGCAGTTTCCCGGACAGACTGGACACAAGGTGATGGCATGCCTGGGCTGACCACAGTACAAACAAAGGCCAGACTGCTGTCAGCGATGACGTTCCTTTAGAGAGAGTCTACTCCTACCCATTTGCATGGGTTATTCCTCTGTGGAGACAGGCGGACTGCTTGGTCTTGGGTAAGAGGAACGACAAGTTCACGGTGGTCCGGGAGCCGGTTACTGGGATGCTTTGGACTCATGAAAGCGTTCTTGTAATCAACGGTTGATGCACCCTGTAAGGTCAATGAGAGAGTCCAAGAAGGTGGGCAGTTCACTAGCAGCCAATTCGTCCTTTATGCGAGGAGTACAGACAGTCGGAGTCCTAATGCAACTCTGACGCGAGAGTTCAAAATTCTATGACATAGTCTATTAAAGGGCGAGAGCCCTGCTGAAGGTGGAGCAGCTTTAAACCAGAGATGGAAGGCCAGCTGGGGGTCTTCAAAGATGGACCAAAACAGGGCGAGGAACCCTGGAAGGTCCTGGATAATAGGATTTGCTCATTCCCAGAGAGATGAAGCCCATGCCAGAGCCTTGCCATCCAGGAGGGCCAGAATGTACATGGTCTTGGTGATCACATCTGTGAAGTAGGCAGGCTGTAAGCAGAAATGCATGTTGCAGAGATTCAGGAAGCCCCGACACATGAGAGGGTTTCCTGAGAAGCGTGGAGGTGCCGGCAATAGCACAGTCAGCCGAGGAGCTGGTGAAGAGATAGGGGTAATGAGTTTGATAAACATTGTGGCATTCACTGTAGCGTCTAAACGAGAGCTCAGGTTGTCTATGGCAGTGGCCAGGGACTCCAATAATTTTTGTTGTTCGCTGATCTGTTGTGCCAGGCCAGGGATGGCCTGGAGAGCCAATATCTCTGCCGGGTCCATGGACGTGGCAATCTGATAAGATTTGTGGGTAAGTGGACCCTTGGCCCAAGGTGCGAGTTGTTACAGCCTGTGGGGAGGAGCCCCACAGATCCGCACCATCAGGAGGCATATACCGGCACAGTGGGAAGCTCTTGTTATTGTGGTGGAGAGGCCCCAAGGACCCGTAGCTAACCTCCACAGGATGGTAGGCTGTAGGAGGTTCTCTGGAAGGTCGGCCCCAGGGGGTCGCAGCTGCGGCATGAGAGATGTAGGCTAAGGACATGGGCCACCCATGAAGTAGGGTGGTCTGGTCCTGACCCAAGCAGCTGAGGATGGTAGAACCCGGAGAGTGGAGGTGTAGCCAGAGAGGAAGCTGGAGCTGACTCGAAGATCACGACAGGTGATGAACTGATACAAGCTGGAATCCAGTCCCGAGGAGCAGGGCAGGACTAGGTTGAGCATAGAGTAAGCACAGCCAGAAGAATGAGCAAGTGCTGTCAGTCTTTAGATGCAGATGCGGGCCCAGCCCCGAGGAGCGAGGAGGCCTGATGAGGGAGTCATGGGAACTGCGAATCCGGAGGAGACTCAAGTAGCTGAAGCCAGGCAGGATGGAACCCAAGAGGCGCAGGGCCAGCCCGAGGAGTGGGGTAGGCCAGGGGACAAATCCACGGGTATCACACACTGACCCCCAAGGAGTGGGTACCAGACAGGGTTCAAGGCAGGCAGTAGACGACGTCCCGAGGATCCGCAGGAATTGAGTCCAGCAAGGGAACTTGTTGCCAAGTCAGTTTACTGAAGCCAAAGGCGGCGCTTAAAAAGGGAAGGCCAATGACATCATCAGAATGGGACGCCCCCGAGGTTCCCGCCAAAGAGGCTTCATAGGCGGGGCCTGGGACGCGTGCGCGTGCCTAGGAGGGCCCATCATACGAGCAGGGAGCAGTGTCGCCCATGCCGCCAAGTAGAGTCCCGAAGAATGTAGCGTTGCAGACAAGCCCTTGCAGTGAGCAGCCCCAGGGAGGACAAGAGAGCAGTGTAGGAGGTAAGCATGTGCAGTCGCAGCCATCTGCGACCGATGGGCATAACAGATAGCATGCAAGTTTTAAGATGCCTGCTTGAGCTTTTAGCTCCTGACCTTTCTTGATAAGCATTGATCCCTCTATCATTGAGTCCTTGATATTTTGCTGCTTATTAACTTTTATTTATTTTTGGGAAAGCAAACTTACCAAAGGAGAAGTGGTTGTGTTGAAATCTATAAGAGGTCTAAACATGATCTTCCTTCTACAATCAAAATGGCACCATCCAGAGACTTGAAAATATCCCTTCAGACAATCATGAGTGAATTGCTGCATGTTAAAGATATGATTAAGAAAAATGCAGGTACAATGATGGAAATTC
Source organism: Rhinatrema bivittatum (assembly GCF_901001135.1). Classification (NCBI taxonomy): domain Eukaryota; kingdom Metazoa; phylum Chordata; class Amphibia; order Gymnophiona; family Rhinatrematidae; genus Rhinatrema; species Rhinatrema bivittatum. Next base: position 554,985,413 of record NC_042616.1, on the reverse strand, counting down.
AAAAAGATGTGGGTGATCTTAAGATACAGCTTGTTGAAGTTGAAAAGAAGTCAGTTGAGCTTGAGCAAAGACCTCTGCTAAAACTTCTTAAATGCACAATCTCTATTTTCAAGTTAGAAGAATTATTACTTTAGAGAAAATCTTGGAAGTCATAAATAATAGAAGTTATCTGAATAACCTCAGAATCCTTGGTGTTCCAGAACATATGGAGAGATCTGATCCTATTGGGTTTTTGCAGTCTTTTTGTCTCATCTCCTGGATCTAAAATTCACTCACTCTTCTAAAATAGAGAGGGCTCATAGATCACTGTTACAGCAACAACAATGGGCTAAATTCCCCAGGCCGTTTGTTCTGCGCATACTACTGTACCTGCAGGTGCTGGAAATCCTACAGCTGGTCTTTTCTCCTGCAACTCATCATTATGAGGGAACAACAATCCTAATTTATCCTGATCTTAGCAAAATCATGTCACATTGCAAGCAATTTTTAGCAATGCGGCCTAAAGTGAAGGCTTTGAGTGCCAGATATGAACTATATTATCCTGCCAGAATGAGGGTAAACATCAATAATACCACACAAAATTTTGAAGATCCTAAGTCTTTATGGTATTTATTGATACTTTATCTGGGTGAGCAATGGAGATAAAGTGAGTTTATCTACTTGGAATAAAGATGTATTATCTGATTTTTGTATTATCTGAACTCCTTTGAGTTGATACATCTTAGTTTTGTACTCAGATTTCTTTTGTATTATTGGCATGCACTGCTTACTCATACAGATTCAGCTTGTGTGACTTTGCTTTCATTTTTTTAGCCAATGTTTTAGCCAGTTCACTTGCTAACACAGTTATGTGTATTTGTTTTGTTTTATTTCCAGTGCTTTGAAAAAGAAGTCTGTGATAACGTTTGATTTGTTTGAGTTGTTACTGTGTATTTAGGGGTTCCAGACTCACTGATAGCATGTGCATTTAATGTTAGTTATTCTATTTTGTTAGACAGTGCACATCACATGTTTCCATTTCCACGATGATGTCCATGCTGTACTAGCCCATGCTGAAAAGTCCTGGGATGGTCAAGGTTCATAGGCTGGCTGTGCTGGCTGCCTAGGCAGAGTGGCAAGAGAAAGGCAGCATTGGGTATTTTTTGTTTGCTTGTTTACTTCGGGGTGCAGTGTTATCTAGCAGCAGGGTGATGCAGAGAAAGAAAAAGAGAGAAAATATGCCAGGATGGTTTCCTGCCCTGAAGCTGTAAATCAAAGGCAACCATCAGCTGTTCTGAGCTGCACTGGAAAGAAAGCAAGCAGCATGTGTGTCCTGGTCCTGGAGAAATGATTGACAGGGAGGCAGGACATAGACCCCTGATGATCATGGCCAGGAAAAAGAGAAAAACAGACTCAGAGTTATCAGTGCAGCAGTGGCAGCATATGGGAGGCTGCTACTGCTTCACGAGTGATTTTTAAGTGCTGGGACCCTGAGTAAGATTCTGATGTTGCTGTGGAACTGGACTATGACCCAGAAGTGATCCTCCAGTGCATTACCGCTTTCAGCTAAAATAGGGTAAACTTCAAAAGCTCCTAAAATAAGAAGTAAGTGGTGAAATCGCTTAAAAATTAGCGATTCCGGGTGGGGGAACCTTCCTTGAACCTTGACATAATTTTCATTGACCTGGATGAAAGTAACCTGACTCTGGATTTAATAATGCCCAGAACTCACTTAAAGTTACAATTATGGCAAAACTAGTACTGGGGACAAGTCAGGGGGACCTCCTTAGGTGGTCCCTGTGGGTTCTGGAGCCCTGAAGGGACTTTAAATATCCCAAGTTAAAATTGAGAGTCCTGTCACTTTAAATCCCCCAAATTCAGGGCAACTCTTCTTAGTAGTCAAATGATGATAAGTTCTTTGGCCCCAGGATGACTTTGAATGGACTGTGGAAAAATGTAATCAGGTTCAAATTCAATGGGTTGAATCTGAGAGTAAAGGAGAGCTCCAATAAAATTTGGACAGGAAAAACTTCTCTAGTGATTATCTAAAGATATCAAAAGCTACTAAAACATTGTTGGATTGAAATGAAACTTTGGGGATTTTTTTTTTTTTTATTGTGGTGACTATTCATTTAATTTCTACCTGTGATAGTGATCTGTGGATATGGGAGAGCCTGAGAACCACTCTAAATTGGCCAAAATATTTAATTAGGAAAGCCAAATTGATGAGGAAAGCTAAATTGGTGAGGACAACTTGGACTTTAGGAAATTAATCTCTCTCAGGCAGTTCAGGATTTCAAAAGCAGTCTCCATTTTGTAACAGATCTCCTGGAAAGTGGTGTCAGTGTCTGTGCAAATGAGCTAGCTTCACCATTTTGTATGAAAGAATTCAAGAAATGCTGCAGAAAGGCTGATAGAGTGTTTCCCACTGATACAAAAATTCAGCTTCCTTCTCCATGTCATATTATGCTTTAAAATTATCAGTCATCCTTTTCTATAACTTCTTACAAAGATAGCTGTGTCCAGAGGTTAAAACTAGAATAAAACTGATCCTAAAATGCCCCTGAGAACTATTTTTTGCTGAGGTCATCACCGGAGCACTGATCTCCCTGAGTGTGGCAGTTGGAAATTTCAATCAGTCTGACATCTGACCTGTTCTCTTCAGAGACTGCTCTGTAATCCCAGAAATATACACCAGTGAAGCACAGAGAGGAAAGGCATAATAATGAGTCAGAGAAATAGTGTGAATGTCGCTACAGTGAGATTTAGGGTGGACCCAAAGGTAAGATTTAAAAGCTCTGGATTGCTCAGATAATTTTTTTAAATGGTTCATGATTGGTTCATGAAACTAGAAGTCAACCTTTACAGAATAAAGTTGGAATGAGAAAGTGAGAATGAGGTGTACAGTATCATCCATAAAATCTCCTCATCAAGAAAAGCTGTAATGGATAATTAATCACAAAGCAGTAATAAGGGTGAGAGAAAACTAAAATTCCCTCACAGTGAAAACCAACTAGAGGGAACAGATATCTGAGAAGTGCATTTCAGTAACTGGTTATTCTCTCCTCTTTGATAAACAAAGATTCAGAATAAATCTTAGGAAGCCAACTAAACACTGCTAGTACTGTAAAGTGAGCAAGAAACAGGATAATGCAGTAGAGAATAGAAATCCCTGTTTAAAGTCTGATGCCTGATTAGGCAGTAGTTTTAACTCAGTGCAACTGGACACACACAGCTACCTGTAAGTGAAATCATCCAGAGAGTCACAAGTATTGAAGTACAGTGTTGCGCCTGGAGGTGGACCCTTGTCCTGAGACAGTGAAGAGGGGCTTCCTGGTCGGACCCAGGAAGCAACTGCTACCAGGAGGCGGAGCACAGGAGGAGACAGAGGTGTGCCCACCAGGATCAAGGGTGCGCTGTCGATGTCTGAACTGGAGACTTGGGGAATCAAAGAAGGCCAGAACAGTGTCTGTGATGACAAGGCTAGGAGTAGGGCCAGGCTCAAGGAGATGTGGTCAGTGATAGCAGAGGTCACGTTCCAGAGGTCAGTCCGAGAGTAGTCAGTCAAAGCAGGGGTGAAGTTCCAAAGGTCAGTCTGAGAGTAATCAGCCAAACCAGGGGTCAGGTTCCAGAGATCAGATAAGGTCAAGGAGGCAGGCGAAGGTCAGAATCCGGGCAGCGATCAGCTTAGTCAGGAACAGGCAGAGGTCAGTAACAGAGAGTCAGTCCAAGAGGGACTACCTGAGGGAATGCAGGAACAGAAAGATGCTGGAACAGGAGGATGCTGGAAAACGAGGACGCTGGAGCAAGACTGGAACAAGCGATGAGACACTGAGGCAAACTAGTACACATACGATGTCGACCCGATTGCCAAGGCAAGGAAGTGAAGGCAGGAACTTCCTGATATACTGTGCTCAATCAGGGCACGCCGCGGAGCTAGGACCCACCCCTGGCCCTCTAAGTGACTGGGCGGTCCGTGCATGCGTGCCTAGGGGCATGGCCGATGCCATGGAGGACGCTGAGCCCCGCCTTGAGGCCTGGTGCACTGAGGAAGGCTCGGCGACCACTGCCGCGGGACGCCGAGTCCTCAAAGAGCTAGCTGCAGCCGCGGGAGAAGCTGACCTGGGACCTGGAGAGGAGTTGGGAAGGTAAGCAGGCCCGTGCGTGGGCTGAGCATGGATGGGTGAATTGAAGCTAACCTTCAGTGAAAAGGAACATTGGCATTGCTTCGCATACCAGTTTATACTGATAGCAAATTGAGAGTTCTACTCAGCATTGTGAAAACTGTCAACAGAATTTTACTGACAATACAGCTTCTGTGAAAAATAAATCTAGTTAAGGCACTGTCCGATTAGTGATAACTGTATAACAAGACAATGTTACTAAAAAAAAAAGAGAGTGATAGTGATAACTTGGTGTTTAGACTAGAAGAAAAAAAATATGTGTGAGTGAGAGTTCTTTTTTCCCCTGTACTCATCTTACTACCACAAATTCCTCTGTGCTAGCTAGGATAGGGAATCGTAAATATTATTTGTTTTTAACGTTCAACTAGCCTAGTTTTACTTAACCCTCATGGACAAACACTGAGAAAATACTCTAGCCCACTCCTGGATGATAAGCGTGGTTAGCACATTCGAGGAACACGCTACTTTTTTATTTAGAGATTAGAGAGGTTACTTCATGGCAGAGGGAATGAAGTAGTACTCCTCTACAGACTGGACCCAGCTAAGTCTTCATACACTACAGAGTCTAACTAGACTGCAACATTGTCCAATTCACAGCGCAAGAGAGAACAGAAAAAGAAAGCGACACATTTAAAAGGACAGACAAAAGTAACTGAGTTAAAGAAGTAAAAGAAAACATACGCTTCAGGAAAACTCAGATCTCACATAGTCTGGAAAAACTCACAGAGAGAAATAGCCTTTGTAAATCAGAAAAGAAAGGCAGAAACATGCAGAGATATACAAAGAGTGAGCATTTATACTTTGGTTACTTACCTGTAACCTTGATTGGCAGACCAATCCTGCAGCATCTGAAAAACAAAAATTTGAACACAAAGACTCACATTTCTTAAAGAGAAATAATAGTTGGTGTTTTGTCTTTTCTTTTTTGTTTTTTTTTTTTTAGTTTCAGGGGAAACATAACAGGATATTAGAAAATAATACCTATCTGATTGCTCATACACCAAGTGAAAGAACTTGTTCTCTTTTAGGATAACTGTTATCTATGAACTAAAAGCAACAAAATTGTGTTAATGGTAAAAGAAAATTCACAGTGCATTTATAAAGTTTCCATTGCTTGCTTTTCACTATTTAAACTTATTCCAGTAAACCTGAGATTCAGCTCAGAATGTGTAAATATTTCATCTGTTTGCATTTGAAGTTTGTTTTTCATTAGGATTCTGCCTTCCCTCTCTTCCCATGGGAGACTTGCTGGGTGCGTCCTGGACCCCTATTCCTATTCTTGGGAAACACAGTAGGAAGTTGAATTTCCTCTCTGGGTATTTACACCTTGTGATTCCTCAGTTACCACCTGAAACCCCTTAGCTGTCCAATAATACCTCAGCCACTGCAGTGGGAGGATCACTACATATTACCCTGTAAATCGCCGCCCCTGTGGGATGGGATTGCTGTTGTGACTGGGATTGGTGTTGAAAGTGTAGTCTTCAGAACCAGCAGGAAGCTCTCAGATGTTACCCACAGCAGAGTAGGGATGTGCAATTGTTTTTCCTGGGAGAACCGGAAAATGATCAAATTCATTTGTGGGTTAGTGCGCACTAACTCCAGAAAGTGCACACTAACGTGGCAGAGTTAGGGGTACATTTTAAAAAACAGTGCGTGCGCGTACTTTTGTTCGTGCAACAGCGCAAACAAAAGTACGCCGTATTTTAAAAGATACGCGTGTAGCCGCGCTTATCTTTTAAAATCCAGGGTCAGCGCATGCAAGGGTGCGCAAAATTGGCAACCTGCGTGTGCCGAGCCGCACACCCTGCCTCCGTTCCCTCCGAGGCCGCTCCGAAATCAGAGCGGCCTCGGAGGGAACTTTTTTTTGTCGTCCCCCCCACCTTTCCCTCCCTTCCCCTATCTAACCCACCCCCCTGGCCCTACCTAAATTCCCCCCCACCTTGTTTGATGGAGTTATGCCTGCCGCTGGCAGGCGTAACTTGCGCGTGCCGGCTGGCCAGGCCCCGACACAGGCTGCTGTGTCGGGGCACTCGGACATGCCCCCGGACCGCCCCGGACCACAGACACACCCCCAGACATGCCCCCGGACCGCAGACACGTCCCCTGGACTGCCCATTTTAGCAAGCCCTGGGACTTACTCGTGTCCCGGGGCTTTGCGCACGCTGGCGGCCTATGCAAAATAGGCACGCCGGTGCGTAGGGCTTTTAAAATCTACCCGTTAGTGCATACTATCAGGAGTTAGTGTGCACTAACTCCCATTAGTGCGCACTAATCCGAAAATCATGGCCCCCCCAAAAAAAACCACGAACCACAGAAAAAATGGAATTCCCGTGGGGGGGCCCTGAATCGAAGCCCGGCACGATATTTAGACCCGAAGCACATCTCTCAAGAGAGTGCAGTGCAATGCCTTCCTCCCTTCTGGGTCTCCCTTAGGATTGGGGTACAAAGGGATTTGGGATGCTACCACCCATCCAGTAAAGTCTCTTGGCGGTAAAGAGGAGAGGCAAGGATAAATAGAACAATACTGTACTATTTGATATTTTATTTAAAACACTTTTTCAAAGAAAATATCCTGTTTCTTAATAACAGTGTGCATATTTAAACAACAAGTATCCCATTAAACTTTAACATATATTTCTCTTCTTTTTCCTAAAGAATTTATAACCTACAACTAAGCAAGAAATTACAAAAAAAATATGCTCGAGTTGCTTGTACTTCAGCTACTTATCGGATAAGTTACTCTTTAATTCCCCCTTTTATCTCTGTATTAAAGTTAATGTTCCATATATTGTTTCTTTAACTGAAAAAAGAATTGATTCTTTGGGCCTCATTTTCTAAAGTACCGCAGGCCTGTGGTACTTTAGAAAACTGCGGTAATGAGGGGTGGGGGGCGCGAAATAGGCAGCAAAAAGGCCCTTACCTTTTCGCTATCCTCGCCGTCCTCGCAGAGTCGGCCCCAGTGACGCCCCGACTCCTCCTCTTCCGGGGCCGACTCCGCCCCAATGTAGGTAGCGCAGACGTGCGCTACCTTTGCTAACTATCGCAGGCTTGCGCATGCCTGCGATAGCCTTGGAAAATAAGGTCCTTTGTGTTTCCTTTTCTCTCTTTTTGCTTAAGGTCCAGTATGTCTACTTCTTTCCTTGGTATTCAGGTAAGTATTATTCTTTCAGTATAGTCTTTTCTTTTATCATTTTGTCTTAGTTTCTATTCTTTCGCTGTCTTTTCTTGTGTTTTATCTTTAGTAACACTCAATTTATGTTCGTATGTGCTCAGGCCTGGCTCAAGTGTTAAGTGTTCTTTTATGTATACCAACTTATCTGTTTCTTCTTCTGTTGATGATGGCCAGTTTTCCTTTTCATTGTCGACGTCTTCTTCTTTTCCTACTAACTTATTCTTTAAATAAATTGACCAAAGAAACTATCTCCCTGCAACCGCTCCAAGTCTTCTGTACGCTAGTTAGTATGTTCCCTTAATATAAATGTTCTTGCAGCTTATTGTCACTTGAAAATCTAACTAGAATAAATCAAAAGATAATTACAATGTCCCTATTTTTCTTTTTATATGAAAGAACAATTTCACAAAATAATAAAATTACTTTGGTCACTCAAACATTCATTCTTTGGTTCCTGCCACGTTGAACTTAGATATTCTTTGTATCCGGTATGGACTTTTATTTCTCTCTCTACATATATATCAGTGCATCTAATACTAGAGATGTGAATCGTGTCCTCGATCGTCTTAACGATCGATTTCGGCTGGGAGGGGGAGGGAATCGTATTGTTGCCGTTTGGGGGGGTAAAATATCGTGAAAAATCGTGAAAAATCGAAAAAACGTAAAATCGCAAAACCGGCACATTAAAACCCCCTAAAACCCACCCCCGACCCTTTAAATTAAATCCCCCACCCCCAAATGACTTAAATAACCTGCGGGTCCAGTGGCGGTCCGGAACGGCAGCAGTCCGGAACGGGCTCCTGCTACTGAATCTTGTTGTCTTCAGCCGGCGCCATTTTCCAAAATGGCGCCGAAAAATGGCGGCGGCCATAGACGAACACGATTGGACGGCAGGAGGTCCTTCCGGACCCCCGCTGGACATTTGGCAAGTCTTGTGGGGGTCAGGAGGCCCCCCCCAAGCTGGCCAAAAGTTCCTGGAGGTCCAGCGGGGGTCAGGGAGCGATTTCCCGCCGCGAATCGTTTTCGTACGGAAAATGGCGCCGGCAGGAGATCGACTGCAGGAGGTCGTTCAGCGAGGGTTCCGGCGCCTCGCTGAACGACCTCCTGCAGTCGATCTCCTGCCGGCGCCATTTTCCGTACGAAAACGATTCGCGGCGGGAAATCGCTCCCTGACCCCCGCTGGACCTCCAGGAACTTTTGGCCAGCTTGGGGGGGGGCTCCTGACCTCCACAAGACTTGCCAAAAGTCCAGCGGGGGTCTGGAAGGACCTCCTGCCGTCCAATCGTGTTCGTCTATGGCCGCCGCCATTTTTTGGCGCCATTTTGGAAAATGGCGCCGGCTGAAGACAACAAGATTCAGTAGCAGGAGCCCGTTCCGGACCGCTGCCATTCCGGACCGCCGCTGGACCCGCAGGTTATTTAAGTCATTTGGGGGGGGGTTCGGGAGGGTGGGGGATTTAATTTAAAGGGTCGGGGTGGGTTTTAGGGGGTTTTAGTGTGCCGGCTCACGATTCTAACGATTTATAACGATAAATCGTTAAAATCTCTATTGTATTGTGTTCCATAACGGTTTAAGACGATATTAAAATTATCGGACGATAATTTTAATCGTCCTAAAATGATTCACATCCCTATCTAATACTTGGCTTTGTCAAGTATCATTCCTACTGTTGCCATCAATAGTTTCTCTGTCATTTAACAGTATCTCTAATAACTTTTCAGCATGGAGTGTATTTCATATGATTTTTACTTCATTTGATGAATCACTGAATTTTCAATTTTCCAGTGTTCATCAAGACTAGGGATCACAACCACTCACACTCTAGCATTAATCCTACTAATTGCTAAATAAATACGCAGAACAACATCAACTTTATATTTAAACTTCCCTCACTATTACCTTACCTTTAGCAGGAACCCACATTCACTCACATTTCCTATTAGTGTGAATGTCCTTTCATTATTTATTTGGGGTTTACTCTACTTTTTATAGGCCTAGAAGTCAGAGAACCTCGACAGCACCTCTGCTTACTTAGACTTCTGGCTCACAACTGTTGGATTCTATAACTGCTTTTCCTTTATCTGAGTTCAGCAGAACCCTACTTTTACTGATGTCACCCTATTAAATAGTACTATGTTATCTACTAGCTATTTCTATTTTGTTTTATCAAGAGAATTTTTATCTGGGTTTATTATTTTCATCCTTAGAAAATTTTTGGAATATCTTTTATTAATCAAATTGTCTTTCATTTCTCCTTTTAATCTTGTACTGTGGCTTAACCATATATACCTACGCTCACCTCTTCACTGGTTTCTAGGGAAGCCATTGTCAAGGCTTCATGGTTACCTCATTATTTTTAGATGTTGTGGAATATACCACCGTCCAAATTAGGGATGTACAGACCATACCAATAGCCTTTTTAATTAATTTCCTTGCCATTTACAAACTTTTAAATTCTCTCTAAACCCACTAAAGATATTTCTTATAATTATTTTTCATTATTCCTACATTTCTCTCCCTCTAAACCCTATACAGTATGCACAATCACCTTGAATGTGTGTCTCAGTTAAACTACAAATTCAAAATTATTCTTAATTATTAAACATAAGCCCTAAAGTTTCAATAACCCTTTTCCTATATTTAAAAAAAAAAACACTTTTCCCCGAGTCTCACATGTTATTTTATCCCCAAGTGATTAGAGCTCCCAATGGGGCAATTTGCATATTTAAAACAGTTCCTGGGACTGTGGAGTTGGTCCCAGTCAGGAGGTCAGGGCCACTTTTCTTAAGCATCACTGTCATTTCATTTTAAAAGTATTTATTTTATTTTATTAAAAATTGGTAGCCCGCCCACTTGACATTGACCTCTCACTGACATCATTGATGACATAATCTAAACCACCACAACCGCAGCCTGCATCGGGACCCCAGTCTTCCAATGTCAGTCACATTTTTTATTTTTAAATTACATTTATTCCCCTTCTTTCTCTAACCAATCTCTCTCTAGCCACTCTCCTTTCCTCTCTCTCCCAATCACTTTTCCAGCCAACACTCACCCAGCAGCTCTCCGATCCTCCCGTCACCACCTCTGAGGTCCTGTGTATGGAAAGGGAAGGCCACCGGCAGCAGTTGTGACATTCAGCGCAGCTGACTTCTGCCAGTCAGCTGATCCTTCCTGCACCAGTTTCTTTGCTTCTTTTCGCAGTCATCGTCGAGGAGGCCTCCCTGCATCTCCGTCATCACTGGGCCTCCCTCTGCTTTTGGTAGCACTGCCGATGCAGCGCAGCTCTCTTGCACTGCCCACAATCTCTTTCTTTCTCTCCTCAGTCATCCCGATCGCGGCCCTCCCACAACTCTTGACCCACCCCTTTGTTTCCAGCAACTGCACCAGGCCCGACTCAGCCCTGCCGATTGGCAATGGGGCTGACAATACCGGCAGCAACAGACAAAAAAAAAACCCAAATTGCTGGCATCTACAGTGCCCACCAGCTCCCTATGAGATGACTTTTTAAAATTTTATTTACAAGTGGGCTTAGAAATGTCTGTGGTGGTTTGTATGAAGCTGTTGGCTTTGTTTAAAAGAAGTTAGAGGATCCCCTTTATTAGTTTAGATATTTCCTTTCTAAGTGTGAAAATACCTGAACTAAGTATGAAAATACCTGAATTAAGTGTGAAAACTACAATTATAAAAAACAAATTAAAATCTAATTTTCCTTGGTATAATGATAAACTATGCCAACTAAAAACAGTTTTAAGGAAAAAGGAACGTTTATTACGAAAACTAAAAAATATTGCTACTAAAAATAATTATTACTGCATTTTAAGAAAATATAGGCAAGAAACAAACTTAGAGAAAAAAAGATTTTACGCTAACAAAATAAAGTTAGCCAACAACAATCCAGCCACATTGTTCAATATTGTGAAATCCTTAACCTCGCCTCCCTCCCATGAAAATATTGATATCGATGACACTATTTGCAATCAAATTGCAGTATATTTCCAAACGAAAGTCAATACAATCACACAAGAATTCAAAGATTTGCCATACCCTAATTATAAGGAGCTAGAATCGGTTAATCACTTGTCTTCTTTTGATAATACTTCAATAGAAACAATTCAAAAAATTGTAAATAAACAAAAAATGTCCAATTCACCATTGAATCCCTGTCCTGGTCTGTTCTTTAAAAGCCTAGGAGAGGTGAGGAGATATTACCTGCTGATCTCGCTAAGTTTTCCTGCTTCCCTGCGGCTGCCTACCTGGATTAAGGTTTTTACCTTCTCTTTCCAACTGAAACGGGACTTCCGGGGGTGGACACGAGCCTGCCCCGACGGTATCCAGTACAGCTAACCATCGGCTGCAACGTCAATAGGAGGGGCCGAAAGGGATTATAAAGCCTTGCCTGCTGTGAGTTCACTTGAGGTGAGGATATATTACCTGCTGATCTCGCTAAGTTTTCCTGCTTCCCTGCGGCTGCCTACCTGGATTAAGGTTTTTACCTTCACTTTCCAACTGAAACGGGACTTCCGGGGGTAGACGCGAGCCTGCCCCGACGGTATCCAGTACAGCCAACCATCGGCTGCAACGTCAATAGGAGGGGCCAAACTTTGCATAAATTGATTTCCTGACGGTGCGTAGCTGCCGACGGCGCGCTGCCAAAGCCGCGCGCCTAAGGGGCGCGCGGCTCTGACCGGCTCCGACCAGATCCGCCAGAAGCGCCGGACACACAGGTAAAGCTTTTCTATAAGAAATATTCTGACAAAAGCCTAATTTTCTTTGTCTGCCTGGGATAATCAGGAGAAACAGCTGCAAGTAAGGTAACTTTTATTGTAATATAACTCCTCAACCTCCATAAAGAGAAGTGTATGGAATAATAAGTAAGCATAGCCTCTGCCCGTCTGGAACAGAGTTTCGCTTAATAGCTATATTTATGCCGCATACGAAACGTAAGGCCAAAATTAGGCCAATTTCAAGTACTCCAACAGTGAACTCTGTTCAAAGGACTGTGACAGATTGGCTTAGTTCCCCACAAGATACCCCTGTTGAGGGGGCCGTTGTGGGGACTGATATGGAGCATATTATATCCTCACTGGCCGAGGACATCTCTTTAAGTCCGGGGGCCCCGCACACACCAACACCTCCAGGCAAAGAAGGGATAATACCCTTCAACAAGCCAACAAATCCCCAAGGAGAAACTGGGAGTATGGAAGAAAGTGAAGTAACAAATGGAGACGAATTGGAGATTTTGAATGTAAAGACTGTATCCCCCACAAGTACAGATACAAAATCGGAACGTGACCAAACATCTGAAAAGGGTAGAAAAGGAAAAAAGGAAGTTGCAAATGAGAAGAAAATATTACATGAAATGACTGTGAGACCTAAAAATATAACACTAGAAACGTTATGGACATTCTTGACTAAATTGGACTCTTCCATAAATAATTTAACACAGGCAGTAAATGAGACTAATTCAGTTGTGAAAAGTAATGCAGAAGTAATGATAGCACAACAGAAAGATATGAAAGTTATGGAACAAAGGGTATCACAAATAGAAAAAATTCAGGTACATCAGATAAAAGGAGAGACTGAGATGTTGAGGAAGTTAGAGAATATAGAAAATTATTCCCGGATATTGAATTTAAGGATTATAAATTTCCCAATTACTAGCAAGGTAAATCCAATTGAACTGTTTAGATCTTATGTTCTACAAATATTACAGATACCGGAGGCACTTATGCCAACAATAGTTAAAGCCTTTTATATTAATACAAATATTGGTACCGCAGTAAAAGAGCAAACACAAATAATTGAACAACAAACAATAGAAAAAGCTGAGGAACAAAAGAATAATGCTGAGCTATCCCTGGACTTATCAGAATTCTTAGAAAAATCTCAGGATGAATTAGTAATTGAGAAGAGAGGTAACATGTTAGTCACATTAGCCTTTATTTCGGATAAAGAAAATATATTAAAATATTTTTTTCGAAATAGACTGAAAACTTTCTACGGTTATAAAATCTGGATATATCCAGACATAGTTAAATCAACGCAACTTAGGAGGAAAAGATTTCTCGCTCTGAGACAAACTGTACTTGAGAGAGGAGGGCAGTTTTTTGCTTCGTTATCCCTGTAAATGTATAGTCAAAATGAAAGGGCAGACCTATCACTACACTGATCCTGTACATCTCAGTACACTTGTGGGATTAGATAAGTCGGGGGAGAAGTAGAAAGGAAGGGGAACTAGCTTACTTTTACTTATAAAAAGTGTTTTCATTGTAGTTTGCTCCAATAAATTACACTTTCTCTTTATTTTCTTACAATAGATTACAGAAAATGGAAGTATAGACATATATAGTTTCATAATTTGCATTGATATTTTTCTTGTACTTGTTCTGTATTTTACAAATACAATAGTTATACTTATGTATTGTATTTAAAAATTAATAAATAAAGAATTAAAAAAAAAAAAAAGCCTAGGAGAATTGTGCCCTGATATCATATGTTCAATAATAAATCAATCATTAGAAACCGGTATATTTCCATGCTATCTAAAACAGTCATCCATTACACCAATTCAGAAGAACAAGTCAATAGCTTTTATAGACTTCACCAATCTTAGACCAAAATCTACATTAACTTCCTTTTCTAAAACACTGGAATCCATTGTTTTACACCAGTTAAATGAATTTTTATCTGACCACAATATATTACATACGAATCAACATGGCTTTAGAAAAGGTTACTCAACAGAAACCCTTCTACTTTCCTCTTTTGATTCATACATTAGGGGTTTCGATTCAAATACAGACTTCTTATTAGTCTTATTGGACATTTCTGCTGCGTTTGACATGCTAGATCATAAAATTCTTACCTCAAGACGTCAATCTATTGGTTTACAAGACACTGTTTTAAACTGGTCTAATAGTTATCTCACTAACCAACATTTTCAAATCAGTATTGGAGCTAGTACTTCCCAAATGTACACTCAATCTACAGGAGTTCCATAAGGATCCTCTTTATCACCAATACTGTTTAACATATATTTATTACCTCTGTCCCAAATCTTATCTGCGTTAAATGTTCAGTTTAAAATTTATGCAGATGATATACAGATTTTCATCCCGTACAAATCCTCATGGTCAGATACCATATCTTTAACCCAGATTTATATCAAAATCATCAAAAAATGGCTCGCTCACAGAAGGCTTAAATTAAACGCTAAAAAAACTGACATAGTATTTCTTAGTGTCATTGATAACCCAACCAATAGTCCACCTGCCCATATTACTATAGGAAACAAAAGAATACCAATAAAAAAAAGTAGCTTGAAATTTAGGAGTTCTCATTGATACTAATTTAACACTTACACCCCATATCTCCAATATCGTTAAAAACTCTTTCTATAAACTACACATCTTAAAACGACTAAAGCCATTACTTTTTACATCGGACTTCCAAACAGTATTGCAGTCATTGATTTTTTCCGGACTGGACTACTGCAATGGTCTTTATCTAAGCCTTCCAGATTATAAAATAAAGCCTTTGCAGTTGGTCCAAAACGCGGCAGCACGTGTATTTACAGGCTCTCCAATGAAAAAATCCATTACACCTATTCTACACAAACTACATTGGCTCCAAATCAAATATAGAATAAAATATAAAATACTATCACTATTACACTCATTTATAAATAACCAAGATACTGTTTGGTTATGTACTTCTCTGCGTTTTTATAAACCAACCAGAAATCTCAGATCTATGAGTAAAAATCTACTAAATGTTCCAACAATATGAATTGCCAGACTGAATGTGACAAGAGAGAGGGCCTTTTCCGTGGCAAGGCCTATATTATGGAACTCTATTCCAAATGTACTAAGGCAAATCACCAAATTCAAAGAATTCAAAAAAGCAATTAAAAGATATCTTTTCAAAGAAGCCTTTGAAACTATGAATCAATAACAATCTAATTCCCTATGGGGCAGATTTTCAAAGGGGTACTCATGTAAGATACACACGTACCCCCCGAAAACCTGCCCCAAGCTCCCTCTGCATGCGCCGAGCCTATCTTGAATAGACTTGGCGGCACACGCAAGCCCCAGGACGCGCATAAGTCCCAGGGCTTTGCTAGGAGGGGCGTGTCGGGGGCAACACGACGTTCGGAGGCATTCTGGGGGGAGTGTTGGGGGCATGGTGCCAGCACGGGGACATTCCGGGGGCATGGCCGAGGCCTCCGGACCAGTCCCCGGGTCGGGTGATGGCGCTCCAGCAGCCCACCAGCATGCGCAGGTTATGCCTGCCTCAGGCTGGCATAACTTTTCAAACAAAGGTGGGGGGGGGTTAGATAGGGCTGGGGGGGTGGGTTAGGTAGGGGAAGGGAGGGGAAGATGCGGGGGGGGGTGTGGAAGGAAAGTTCACTTTGAGGCCGTTCCGATTTTGGAGCGGCCTCGGAGGGATCGGAGGCAGGCTTTGCGGCTAGGCGTGCGCAGGCTGCCGATTTTGCTCAGCCTTGCGCGTGCCGACCCCGGATTTTAAAAGATATGCGCGGCTACTCGCATATCTTGTGGGGGTCAGGAGGGTCTTGTGGGAGGCAGGAGGGTCCTCCAAGACTTGCCAAAAGCCCCTGGTGGTCCAGTGGGGGTCCGGGAGCGACCTCCTGCACTCGGGCCGTCAGCTGCCAGTATTCAAAATGGCGCCGATAGCCTTTGCCCTTACTATGTCACAGGGGCTACCGGTGCCATTGGTCAGCCCCTGTCACATGGTAGGAGCACAAGATGGCGCCGGCCATCCAGTGCTCCTACCATGTGACAGGATCCGGCCAATGGCACGGATACCCTGTCACATGGTGAGGGCAAAGGGCCATCGGCGCCATTTTGATTAGTGGCAGCCGATGGCCTGGGATCCGGAGGATGGCCCGGAGCAGGAGATCGCGGGAGATCGCTCCCGGGACCCCCACTGGACCACCAGATACCTGTAAAAAGGTTTTGGGGGGGGTCGGGAGAGTGGGTGAAGCTAAGGGGTTACTTTTAAAGGGTAGAGGTGGGTTTAGGGGTTATTTTTGTGTGCCGTTTTTCCCACCCTCCCCCAAAATGATAAGGGAACCCCCACAATCAATATCGTGGGGTTTTCCTATCGTTTTGAGGGAGCCCCCGATTTCTGACGATTTTGAAAATATCGACGATATTTTCAATCGTCCGAAGCCCGATTCACATCCCTACCCTCACATGCTCTCTCATGCTCACATATATATGCATTCTTGCTCAAACACACACTCTCTCAAACTCACCCACATGCACACCATGCTCTAACTCACTAGCATTATCTCTCACTTTTTACCCCTTTGGCATCTGAATATTTATTTTTTGAAAAAGCTCTTTTAATTACACTGGTCCTGGAAGAATGCAGACTGCTTGCTGATAATCTGGAGGTGTCCCATGATGAGGGAAGAGGAGGGCTGAAAGACCCCAGTACTTGGTGGGGATGGGAAAGATAGTCATTTTTTGCTGTGGCAAATTATAAGGAGGGGCCAGCAGGTCTTCAGCCAGCTATGAGGCAACAACATGGGAGATCTGCTGGTTGCATCCCACTGGCCCAGGAAGCGATAAATGCAGAGGTGGGAGAGTGCTTCCTGTTACCATGGTGCTTCAGAGGGAGGGGTGCCTAAGGAGAGCAGACCCCAGGCTCTTGCTACTGCAGTGCTACTTGGGGAGGAGAGCAAGTAGCTGGCTCATGCTGCCACAGTGCTGTTTGGGGAAGAAAGTGAAGAGCTGGTCCATACTGCCATGATACTGCTTGGGAAGGAACGTGGGGAGCGGACCCATGCCACAACATTGCTGCCTAGGGAGAAGAGTGGGATGCCGGCCCATAATGTGGCGGTGCTGCTTGGGAAGGAGAGTGGGGAGCTGCCTCATAACTGTGGCTGTCACCACCTCTGTACAAATTAGAAAGCAGACCACTGGAGAAACTTAGAGGAAGCTCCAGCTCTGTGGGGCTATCTTTGTTGTAGCAGCTCTTTGAGCATGGGACGCTCTTACCAACATATACCATCCAATGTATTTGGGAAGACCGGCCCACCAGGGCATGTCCAAGGCCCTGATAGGCCAATCCACCCCTGGCTGTGAGTCTGAAGGAGAATAGGAGACCCTGTTGAGGAGGTGAAAGGAGGTGAAAGGAGGTGAAAAGAGAAATTTGTCCAAAGAGCTTTGACTTACACAAGTGAAAGAACTATGAGTAATCTGTAAACTTTAAATTTGATTCTGAGTCTGCTAGAGGATCTTCTCTGTGTTTTTTCGTGTAGTATTCTGTCATTTTCTTGTTACTTGCCAGGACTTATTTTTTGGACTCTTATACATAACTCCTCATTTCTATAACAAGGAATTCTTGTGTTTATTTGAAATGCATATATAAATAATAAAAAAAATTGTAAACTTTTGTTTCCACCTAATTGTTTATTAAATTAGGAAATCAAGAGGAAAGGGGGGGGGGGGGCGCTCATGATTGGATTGATCACAGCTTCCTATATTAGAAAAAGATACCAGGATTGGTTGACTAGGAGCCACGAATGATGTCTGTGTTCCCAGCTCTCATTTCTCTCCCTCTCTCCTCTCCCTCTTGGCCCTGCAATAATTTGAGCTGTGGGTGAGAAATTTCCTGTCATAGTTCCTAGAAACAGGAAGGAGCATGAGAATTTGGGGTGAGGCAGATGGGAGGTGAGGGATTTCTTAAGCCTGAGGCTCCAGGCCACAGTAATCTTCCAGCTCCAGGCATGAACACATTTCCTTCCAATCACCCTCCTTTCTCAAATGATTTTGAATAGAGGACTGTGCTACCGAACGTTTCATGATGCCATTATTTTAGTGTCCATATACTGTATTTTTTTTTACTTATTTAATTTTATTATGTATATTTATTACCTGGCTGTTTGAAGAAGAAATTCCCTCAAGGTGAGGTATAATATATTAGAAAGTCAGCCTACAAAAAATAAATCAGTAGCAGCGTAACAATTCTGGTCTGAAGAAGGGGGACAGTATGGACTACACTTAAAATAAATAATTAAAGATGAGTCTTGAAATAAGTAAACATCACAGCAAAACAATAGGTTATAGCAGCACATTAGTGGCACTCAAAATTATGCCAGGCAATTTATAACAGGCAGCTTAATTCTAATGCATGGTTTTATTTATCTGTCACAGCTGCTGAGCAGAGTATCTGTCTCCCTGGGTTAGGGGGAGATTTCAAAATTGATGCCAGTTAGTACCATCCACAAGGGGACCATCTGCTTCAAAGATGAGGAGGATCTAACTCACAGGTAGTTGGTCTCAAATGGACAGATCTGTTGCTCGGTTGGTTTTGTACAAACATATCTGGTTAGCAGTCTGGGCAGTGTTGAGAAATTATAGAAGATGTGGGTGGGAATTGAGTGCAGCCATGATAGAGGAGGGAAACCGAGCTTAGAATCACAGTGGAGGCCTGGAAAGAGCTCATGAAATTGTTTTATCTTGACACATAGTGGGCATGGATTGGGAAGAGGAATTATTGCCTGCTCAGCTGGTATCTGATAGGGAGGGAGATAATAGTTCCTGTTTTTGGCTCAGGTACAAAGTTTAAACATGTATTTTTTATTTTTTTTTTTTAATAAACAAAACAAAACTATAGCAGTACACTTCCAAATGTTTTCATTCCGGACAAGAGGCTATAGATTTTCTTACTGAGCACAAGTAAGCATCTGATACCTGTCTTTTAATTTAAAACGTTTTAAAAAGTTAAATATTTTGACAACTATGAAGATAATAAGTCCTCCAAATTATTGTGGAAATATATTTTTGTATAAAACCTCTATTATTTGGGATTTTTAAAAATAGAACTGTAACCATTTATTTCTACCTAATATTGTTATGTTTATTTTATTCAAAGTACAAGGGAGAAAAGGGGATGTTGCAATGGGATTAGTCACAACTACTTATGTTAATTCTGATACAAGAATGCATATTGGCGTCATAAAAGAAATGAGTCATCATATGAATATGGAAATGTGGGTTTTTTGTCTGATCTTATTGTCAGTTTCCAATTATATTTTTAGCAAAATTATGAACTGGCTTTTCCTTGCAAGTCTAAGGCAAATATTGTGAAATACACATTTGGAATAATTTCCATCATCTATCTTAAAAGAAAAGATGTATCAGAAAGCTGTTGCAGCTATATGCATCACAGTTTCTATGCTCTGAGGGCAATTATGAAACCCTGCTGGCGGACCTGTAAGCACATTTCCAAATGGAAATTCCACCTATTGTGCACACCATAGAAACTTTTCTACTTACATACTTTGTGGCTGCAAAGGACCCAATGCAAAGAAATCTCCAGAAAGGTTTTTTTTTTAGTTTATTTAAAATATTGCACATGCATTTTCATTTGAAAATGAAATCTCCACAAGTGTTAAATTCTTTACCTAACTCCTTTAGGGAGCTATCCCATGTTTAACTATTAAAATCATAATAGCCAAAGAGTGATGCTGACCATATGCTGACAAGTATGCTGGCATGCAAAAAAACACTGTCTTAACTAAAGGAAATAAACTTTGCCCAGATGAGAACTTTAAACCAGAACTAAAGGATACTAGGGATGTGCAGAGGGACGCCATACGTTGCTTTCAGGATTTGGATTCGTTGGGGGCGGATATGTTGCATTCGGTCATATGTGGCCCTGATTCATTAATACATCCATTTCGATTCGTTCCCCCGCTAAAATTAAATTAACTACAACCCCCCACCCTCCTGACCCTCCCAAGACTTACCAAACCTCCCTGGTGGTCCAGTGTGGGGTCCGGGAGCCATCCCCTGCACTCACACCCTGGGTGTTGGTTTCAAAATGGCACCGATAGCCTTTGACCTACTATGTCACAGGGGCTACCGGTGCCATTGGTCAGCCCCTGTCATATGGCCATCGGCACCATCTTGTGCTCCTACCATGTGACAGAGGCTGACCAATGGAACCGGTAGCCCCTGTGACATAGTATGGGCAAAGGCTATCGGCTCCATTTTGATTACTGGCAGCTGACGGTCTGAGTGTGGTCGGCCCCTCTGACATAGTGAGGGCAAAGGCGATCGGCGCCATTTTGAGTACTGGCATCCGACTGCTGGAGTGCAGGAGGTCACTCCCGGACCTCCGGGAGTGACCTCCTGCACTCGGACCATCGGCTGCCAGTAATCAAAATGGTGCCAATAGCCTTTGCCCATACTATGTCACAGGGGCTACCATGCCATTGGTCAGCCCCTGTCACATGGTAGGAGCACAAGATGGCATTGATGGCCATGTGACAGGGGCTGACCAATGGCATGGTAGCCCCTGTGACATAGTAGGTCAAAGGCTATCAGCGCCATTTTGAAACTGGCACCGAGTGTGTGAATGCAGGGAATGGCTCCTGGACCCACCGCTGGGCCACCAGGGAGTTTTGGTAAGTCTTGGGGGGGAGGGGTCAGGAGGGTGGGGGGGTTGTTTAAATTGGTTTCTTTAGGCAGCCAAATAATTCGGCGAAGGTTCATGTAATCATGGGGAATTGTGATATGTTTCGCTTTCCCACGAATACAACAAATATAGCCACATCCGTTGTGGATTGCCAATACGTAGGGACAAAATGCACACCCCTAAAGGATACTTATCTAGATCTGCTTGTTTTTAAGCTCCTTAGTAAATAAACCAAGGCAGCGGGACAATGCAGCAACTTTAGCTCAAAAGGCAGAAGTCACTGCCAGTCCAAGGAAGTCAATAGGGCAGAGGTTCCCCCACCCATGGATAAAAGGGGGAGCACTCTGAAATAGAGAAAAGCTGATGTGGCCAACAGCCTTACTCCAAACTGGCAGGTGCTCTCCCATGACAAAAAGGGGAGGGGGGAAAGACATGCAAAGCAGCAAAGATCATCCACCCACTACATGATTATGCATGAGCTTTATTTATCAGCTGGAAAGTATAAGATGAAGGCAAATAAGTGAAAAAGAGAGTTGACCTGAAGCAGCCCCATCACACCCTGCTATTGAGGAAGAAGAAGATTAGTGTGGCCAGAAGACCAGAGAGAGAAAATGCCCTGCTTGGGATCTGACAGTGGCGAGGAGTCTGAAATGGCAAGAAGCAGAGAGAAGCCTAGCAGCTCTGCCAGTACCAGTCCTGGAAGCAAGCCTCCTCCCCAGACAGTTCTTCAGGCCTCCAGCCAGAGGATGATTCAGAGGTAAACAGAGGGAAATCACCTGAAGTTGGGACCACAGGTAAGTAAGTTAGCCGTAAATATTAATATATTAAGGTGTATGGAATGTTTCAAACCACCCATGGTACAGAGCTTTCTTTAGAGTAAACTGGTGCTTAGTAGCAAGAACGTTAGAGACATATGTTGTTATAATCTTCTAAATGCTAATCATGTCTAATTCTGTGGAGAAAATGTTGTCTTTTCCTGAACTTAGGATCATGAAGCAAGGTAGGAGGGAAACTGGAAGTGCCTTGTAGCAGACCGGTTCCTGAACCCCTAAAACTTACAGAACTGGAGATTCCCCTAGACAGGATAAGCCATGCCCATCCACCTAGATGACATCAGATGCGTAGTTAGATTTAATAGAATTAGAAAATAAAGCATTAGTGAAGATTACACAGGTGTTCACTAAGAAGTAAAATGTGCAATACCAATCTTTAGAGCACATGAGAATTTAAGAGACACACACCTACAATTATGAAATGTCACTAATTTTTACCTGACGACACTGAGATTGTTAGTTATGTCTTAATTAACCCTTAAGACATTAGCTGAATATGCCACCATTTTGCACTTATTAAGAGAATTCTTGCAAAAGGATAACTCACAATTACAGGCAATAAATCAAGTATCAGTAAAAGATATTAATCAGCTAAGAGCAGAAATAAAAGATATCATTGAAAAATGCTTGCTGCAGGAAGGGCATCGCAAATAAATGGCAGTACAGAACTGAGAACTAACAATGAAAATACAAACTTTAGAAAAACATATCTGTGAAGGACAGCCCTCAGACCCTCATTTAGATAAACTACCTGAACACCTAGGAAAAAAAAATCAGGAATTGCCAAAGATTATCAGAGAAGAGAAAGAGGAGGCAAATTCAGTGAAGCTGGAGATCGGGTTCAGGAATTAGAAATAGCTATTAAAAACCAACAAGAAGAGTAAGAAAAAAATATAAAAGCTTAAAAAAACCAGCTAGCAGACCTACAACTGAAATTAACTGTAACTGATAGCCAAAATATTGAATTAAAAAATGGAATTTCAGATCTCTGAGAGAAAGGAGAAGAATCTGAAACTTTGAGCTACAGAGGTTGTCTTTTCAAGAGGCACACTTCACTGAAATTCAATTAGTAAAAGATGAAAATAAAATAGTAATCCAACAGCTTTTGGTAGAAAAGCGAGATAAGCAACAAAACATAGCTTGGCCTTGCCTGTTAAAAGAAAAAATATGTAATTTAGAAAAGGAGAAACAGGAAATGTTTACTTAATTACTTAATTTAAATGAATCCAGGTATCAGCAGCAACTGGCTCAAAATATGGTCCAGTTACTGAAAGAAAAGACAGCTAATATTATGCCAAGCCCTGTCTTTCCAAAGCAGAACATGCATACATTCAGAATATCATAGCACAGCACAAAGCCACAGTCAACCTTTTTCCCCAAACTGGGAGGAATTACCAGAACCAAAGAAAATGTTTTAAGGAATGGGACAAAGCAGAGGGGTTAGCTTCCAAATGCAGCCATGACCTCTCACCAGTACAAAGGCAAGAGACACATATACCTGCCCCCGCCCCCCATTATAGCCTGGGATGAAGAGATGGATATCCAACTCCCATCCTCCCAGCAGTGAAGCTAGGATCAGAAGTCAACACCCTGACCAGCTTACCACCATCCAACACTGGGGGGACAATAAGTAAATCTGCAGCTCTAACACTAAATTTTAAAAAGGGAAACTTTGATAAAATGAGGAAAATAGTTAGAAAAAAACTGAAAGGTGCAGCTGCAAAGGTTAAAAATGTTCAACAGGCTTGGACATTGTTTAAAAATACAATTCTAGAGGCTCCGTCCATATGTATTCCATGCATTAAGAAAGGTGGAAGGAAGGCAAAACAATTACCATCATGGTTAAAAGGTGAGGTGAAAGAGGCTATTTTAGCCAAAACAACATCCTTCAAAAATTGGAAGAAGGATCCATCTGAAGAAAATAGGATAAAACATAAGCATTGTCAAGTTAAGTGTAAAACATGATAAGACAGGCGAAGAGAGAATTTGAAATGAAGATGGCCATAGAGGCAAAAACTCATAATAAAAACTTTATAAAATATATCCAAAGCAAGAAATCTATGAGGTAGTCGGTTGGACCATTAGATGACCGAGGGGTTAAAGGGGCTCTTAGGGAAGATAAGGCCATTGCAGAAAGACTAAATAAATTCTTTGCCTCCGTGTTTACTAATGAGGGTGTTGGGGAGATACCAGTTCCGGAGATGGTTTTCAGGGGTGATGAGTCAGACAAACTGAACAAAATCACTGTCAACCTGGAAGATGTAATAGGCCAGATTGACAAACTAAAGAGGAGCAAATCACCTGGACTGGATGGTATGCATCCTAGGGTACTGAAGGAACTAAAAAATGAAATTTCTGATATATTAGTTAAAAATTGTAACCTATCATTAAAATCATCCATTGTACCTGAAGACTGCAGGGTGGCCAATGTAACCCCAATATTTGAAAAAGGCTCCAGGGGCAATTTGGGTAACTATAGACCAGTGAGCCTGAATTCAGTGCCGGGAAAAATAGTGGAAACTATTCTCAAGATCAAAATCGTAGAGCATATAGAAAGACATGATTTAATGGAACACAGTCAACATGGATTTACCCAAGGGAAGTCTTGCCTAGCAAATCTGCTTCATTTTTTTGAAGGGGTTAATAAACATTTGGATAAAGGTGAACCGGTTGATATAGTGTATTCGGATTTTCAGAAGGTGTTTGACAAAGTCCCTCATGAGAGGCTTCTACAAAAACTAAAAAGTCATGGGATAGGAGGTGATGTCCTTTCGTGGATTACAAACTGGTAAAAAGACAGGAAACAGAGAGTAGGATTAAATGATCAATTTTCTCAGTGGAAAAGGGTAAGCAGTGGAGTGCCTCAGGGATCTGTACTTGGACCTGTGCTTTTCAATATACATATAAATGATCTGGAAAGGAATACGATGAGTGAGGATATCAAATTTGCGGATGATACAAAATTATTCAGAGTAGTTAAATCACAAGAGACTGTGATACATTACAGGTGGACCTTGTAAGACTGGAAGATTGGGCATCCAAATGACAGATGAAATTTAATGTGGACAAGTGCAAGGTGTTGCATATAGGGAACAATAACCCTTGCTGTAGTTACACGATGTTAGGTTCCATATTAGGAGCTACCACCCAGGAAAAAGATCTAGGCATCATAGTGGATACTACTTTAAAATTGTCGGCTCAGAATGCTGCAGCAGTCAAAAAAGCAAATAGAATGTTAGGAATTAATAGGAATGGTTAATAGAACGGAAAATGTCATAATGCCTCTATATCGCTCCATTGTGAGACCGCACCTTGAATACTGTGTACAATTCTGGTCGCCGCATCTCAAAAAAGATATAGTTGCGATGGAGAAGGTAGAGAGAAGGGCAACTAAAATGATAAAGGAGATGGAACAGCTCCCCTATGAGGAAAGGCTGAAGAGGTTAGGGCTGTTCAGCTTGGAGAAGAGATGGCTGAGGGGGGATATGATAGAGGTCTTTAAGATCATGAGAGGTCTTGAACGAGTAGATGTGACTCAGTTATTTTCACTTTCGAATAATAGAAGGACTAGGGGGCATTCCATGAAGTTAGCAAGTAGCACATTTAAGACTATTCAGAGAAAATTCTTTTTCACTCAACACACAATAAAGCTCTGGAATTTGTTGCCAGAGGATGTGGTTAGTGCAGTTAGTGTAGCTTGGTTCAAAAAAGGTATGGATAAGTTCTTGGAGGAGAAGTCCATTAATGGCTATTAATCAAGTTTTCTTAGGGAATAGCCACTGCTATTAATTGCATCAGTAGATTGGGATCTTCTAAGTTTTGGGGTAATTGCCAGGTTCTTAATGCCTGTTTTGGCCTCTGTTGGAAACAGGATGCTGGGCTTGATGGACCCTTGGTCTGACCCAGCATGGCAACTTCTTATGTTCTTATGTTCATACCTCACCAAACAAATTAAGCTCCTTCAAACACTAATTAATCCCTTTAAGGAAAATTCTGGCTAAGATATTTTGCAGCACTTAATAAGGTTGCATGAAATTTTTGAGGTAGTAGGTGCCAATTCTGAAAAAGACCAGGTGGCCTTACTTCCATGGAGTTTTAGTGAAGAAGCTAGTCAAAATATAGCTAGCATTCCCTCCGATGAAAAAGGGTCCTTATACACATTTGAGTTTGCCCTAAAAGAGCACTTTGGAACATATTTTAATAGTGTTTTGGCATGACAGGTTGCCTACAATCTAATACGTGGCCCTGAAGAAAGTCCCAGAGCTTTTAGCTACTTCTTAAAGCAGACTTTCTTTTATGGGGAGCCCTCTTTTCTGAGTCTCTTTCCCTTACTCTGCAAACTCCATTATATCTCCACAGGGAGGTGCCCTTAAGTTTCCTTGTAGAGGAAGCAGAAAAGCTATGTGTCATTTGTCACAAAGGAAGGTCTGCCTCTAGGGAGCAAAAGACAGATAAGAAGAAGGAAAGGAACCAAGTGTCTCCTCTGAGTCAGAGTCCAGAGATACCCTTTGAAACTAATCCCGTATCTTCTTGTCCTAAAGTCTGTCAGGCCCTGGATGTCTCTTCCCTAGAAGCAATCCGATGGCCCAGCAGCTAATCTAGATAAGGATACAGGAGATTCACAGCCACCCAAAAGGTATCGCAACTGGGGTCAGTGGCAAAAATACAACCAGAGACCTTCTGTGGAGAATCAGCTGGCCAAGCTGACAGTCGTTGTCCAGAAATTCATCAACCAAAACCACAGTGTGCCCTCTATGCCTGAGAAAGTTCCCCATAAAAAACAGAAAAGTCTGAGGAACCTAAGAGTAGTACTGGGCCTAGCACACCTCAAGATGGTCCTCCCTAGCATGCACTGACTAACCAATCCTGTTTTTCCTCCCCAGATCTCTACCATAAGTGCCCGAGAGCCTTCCCTGTTCAAACCCAGAGATGCCCATACATCTACAGTACCAGGTAACCTCCAGCTGCAGGAGAATTCTGCACCACTGATGTATTTGGGCTCAGACTGTATTATCAGACGGAGAAACTATGTTGACCTAGTAAATGATGTTATCTGGAGCAGACTGGAAGGTAATCGGTAAGTAGCCCTGGCATTCCCAATTCGCTCACATCCAGCCAGGCAGTCCCACATGTATGCATAGTGATGCATGCTGAGAAAGCCCACATCCCTAGCAGTGTACAAAATTAACTCCTCAAAATTAGAATAGCCAAAAATCAACAAATGTTAGACAAGTTGGCTTTCTTTGAACCGAACACCATATTTTTAGAATCCGGGTTGTCTATGGGAGTCATACCTTGTATAGAGGTGTCAGACGCAGTATTATACCTGTTAGTAAATAATACCGGCCCAGCCTGAATCACACTGAGAGACAAAGAACCCCTAGGTTACCTAATCAGTGAATCCTTCCCTGATCTAGAGCTAAACCTTCCAGTCATATGTAAATTGCCTGGGAACACCGAGGTATCCTCTAGAGAAGATCCCCCTGAGTGGTGCAAAACAGTATCTAAAGGCCTTATCAACTTAGTTTATTTGGCCATATGATGATCAGGCTTCTAAGGTGCAACTGGAAAATGACTCCCTCCTACTGTCAAGGGAGCTTGACAGAAGTGAGACAGGCAAAATCCAGGCTGAAGGGGTCTGAACAGTTAGCTCAATTCAAACCCACTCTATCTTGGAGGAGAGATAAGAGTGAATAGAGATAGCTCCCAACAAACTCTTCTCCGGGTTCGAGGAGACAGTAAACCATCAACTCATGGAAGCGGATGCTTGAAGGAGCCCAGCAGAGAAAGATCAATTAAAAGAACATTTTTATAAATATAAAGATAATTTTGCCATCGATGCCTATGACTGCGGCCTGACTGACTTACATGTCATTCAAGTGCTGACAGAGCCAAAAAGCAAGCCAGTTTTCATACACCAATACAAAATATTGCTAGCTTCCTATGAGTCAGTGCAATTAATCTTAAATACCCTAGAAGAAAGAGGAATTATCAGACATTGTAACAGTACACAGTCCCATATGCCCATCTTGAAAAAGAATGGCACATGGAGACTAGCTATAGACTACAGGAAACTGAACAAAATTGTGCCCCTGTCCAGATGGCCCATGGCCCACTTGGATCAAAATTTAAGCAGAATTCAGGGAGCCAAATATTTCACCAGCCTTGATTTAGCCTCAGGGATCTGGATGGTGCCTGTAGAACCTAAGGATCTGTATAAATTGGCTTTTGAGAGGATCCAAGATGGCTGCCCCTGATGCAAGTATGCATGTTGGCGTCCTTCTTTTTGCCTGGTTCAAGTTTGTGCTTGTAGTACAATGCTACATTCAGCCCGTAAACACAGAGCTAAGGAGAAGACCTTCTCTGTGGTATCTTCAGACCCCTCTGTTTCAGGTCCTTGGATGCCCACGTCTTACACGGGATTCGATCGGGTGAGGCGTCTATGAGGGAGGAAGCCTGAATGGAGTCTCTGGCCTCTCCACCAGATCTGTCGGTATCTCTATCCCTGATCTGCAGGGCTCCACCAGCAAATCCAGCAGCCATCAGGGACTGGGAAGCCCCATCGGAGGAGCCATTTGCCGGAAGTTTTGACGATCTCCTTAATTGAGCGGGATCGAGACTCCCCGAAAAAGATGGAGGAGCAGCTGGAATAGGCCCCATTTGGGGTATAGCCGATTCATCTAAGGAGGATTCTGATCAGGTTGTATCAGTTTCTACCCCAGTATTAAGACCTCTCTGTAAAACATCACTACCTACTCCGGAGAGACCTAAGTTAATTACCTTGGATACTATTTGAGACGCAGTTGTAAATTTGGGGTCATCTATGACTTTGCAACTTAACCCTATAATTGATAAAGTTAATAATGTTGAATCTAAGGTTATGTCTTTGGAGAAATCTAATGAATCTCTTCTCAAAGAACTGGAGGTAGTGAAACAAGAAATGCTTTATTTTAAGCCATCCCAGGAACTATTGATTAAGGCAAACCAGTTAATGCAAAACAAAATTGAGAATCTAGAAAATGTCTTGTGTGGGAAGAACTTACACTTTATTAATTTTCCCAAACTTCCTCATATCTCTGCAAAGGAAATGTTTAAGAGACATCTTGTGGAAATATTGAAAGTTCCTGAGTTGGCAGTATCTCCTGTATCTAAATTGTATTATTTACCAGCTTTTAAAAGAAGTGAAAACCAAGGGTCGTCTTAGGGAATGGATCTCATATCTCCTACACTGAATGTGTCTTAGATGTTGGAAACCTCAGATAGTGCTCTGGTACAACCAGCTATAATGGTGGTCTCTTTTGCATTTGATATGTATTGGGGCAAGGTTTTGAGACTGTATTTCAAACATCGCTCAGAAGTTTTTTACCACTTGAACATTAGAATATATCCAGATTTATCAAGGTCTACGCAAAAAAGAAGACAACAGATTGGAACTTCTTTTGTATTGAAATTGAAATTCCCTTATAAATGTTGTGTTAAACATAAAGGCCTTTCTTATGTCTTCTTTAGTCCATCTCAGTTGACCTTTTTTCTCTAGGATAAACCCTTGGTGCATGCTGAGGGTAATAACACAGGTCAAGCTGATCTTCCTCTAGAAAGTTGAGTCCCCTAGTGATGTATAAGCACACTATTTATCACTGCTTCATATTTTGTTTTTTTGGGTTTTTTCCCTATATTAAGAGATTTTTCCTTGAGTAGCTATTGGAAAATCTATTGTGGACTTTTGGGATAGAAGAACTAATCTGATATTTCCTTATTGTTTTGATTGCTTTTTGTAATCTTATCTTTCTCACTCCCTTTTCTAATTCAAGATGTTTTCTTGATAATTTGTGGAAATTGAATAAAAAAAATTGGCTTTTTCCTTTGGGAAGAAACAATATACCAGGCGCAGATCACCCTTTGGGTATTTGAATTCACTAGCAGATTTCAACATTTTCCTACAGAAGGCATTACCTTATGCAGATGCTAGGGGCACCATAGTGTACATGGATGATATCCTAATTAAGAATGCCAACTTCAAGGAGCACCTGCAAAATATTGATCATGTTTTGGCCCAGCTATGGGTGGCAGGAGCCAGACTGTCTCTTTCTAAAGGGCACTGGTGTAGGAAGTCACTTAACTACTTAAGATATGAAGTCTCCACAGAGGGACTACATCCACAAAAGAAAAGAATAGAAGCCTTACAAAAAATAAAAATACCCACCCCTCTGAAAGAATTATGTTCTTTCCTGGGAATATGCATTTACTCATAGTAGTTCATAGATCAATATGGCGAGATCACACAGCCTCTGGTAAAACTCCTGAGAAAGGATGATCCCTGGTAGTAGGGACATGAGCAGCAAGTAGCCATGGATGACTTGAAGGGAATCCTGGATAAAGCTCCCTGTCTCACTTATCCAGAATATGGGAGGAGCTTCTTCCTGGAATTAGCCTTTACTCCACAGTGCATGAGTGCTGTCTTGTACCAGAAATATGGACCAGTGAGTCATAGCATATGCCAGTAAAGCTCTGACAGAGGTGGAAAAACAGTATTCAGAGTGTGAGAAATCCATGCTAACCACAGTATGGGTGCTTCAACACTTCAGCCGTTATGTGCAAAGGGAGAAAATAATAGTAGAGACCATAAACTTTTTAGCATGAGACCAAATCAAAGCTGGTCAGGTCTCCAGCAGCAAAATCGCTTCCTGGACACTCGTTCTTCAAGGTTGGTCGCTTGAGGTATGATATGCCCAAGAATATAAAAGCACTGTGGCTCAAAATTTAGCGCAGTTACACAATTGCACTGCTGAAGAAGAACGGGAGTTGATCTTCGAACCTGAGACTGAAACAACAGAACCCCACCATCATTATGCCTATGACGAGGAAACATGCAACTATTTTCCCAAAGCATATGTTGACGGTTGTGCTATACACAAGGAAACTTGACCACAAATTTGTAGCTGGAGCAGGAATAGTGTGGGAGGAGAACCACCCCTGTGGTCCCCTCAACGACGCTCTGGGATCCAAATCAAATCAATATGCAGAGCTCACTGCAGCACTGATAACTGTGCAAAATGCTGCACAGCACGATATACAAGCCATTGTAATCTGCACAGATTCTCACTATGTTAGACATAACTTCATGACATATCTGACTAAATGGAAAGCAAATTAAATGCTAAATTCTAAAAAGAAACACCATCAAGCACAACAAATTGATTCTAGCCTTAGATTAGTTAGTGCAAGAAAAGGAAATGACAGTCTACTAGAAAAAGGTAAAGGATCATTCTAAAGTCACAGGTATGGACAAGACTGGCAATGATCTTGCAGACCAACTTGCCAAGGAGGGTGCCACTCTGGCAAATAAAAGAGTTTCCCACAGTAGAAGTGAAAGCAGTCACCAGGCATCAAGTTAAACAGACCACTATCCCCACACCCCATTGATTAGGCAAAATGCCTGCATTTGACCTAGTGAATGCCCAGAAAGGAGATCGTACCCTGGGAATGTTCTATGCCTTCATTCAGGCTCCTGATGTAAATTCCCTCACTGAAGCAGATTGTCAAACAGATGAGGATTTACAGCTCCTTTATGCTTCTAGAAATCAGTTTCAGATAGTATAAAAGATTTATTGATAGAGACCAGTAAGAATGGAATCATACAGTGGGTAGTCCCATAGTTCCATGGGGGGATCATGCTGCAGCATGCCCATGATGAGCCGGGCACGAAAAGAGGATCAAATTACTTATGATGCCCTGAAACAAGTAGCCTATTGGACTCACATGTACCAGGATGGGAAATCAAATACAAAAAGTTGTCTCACCTGCTACAGGTTCCAGTCCACTTCACCCGCATAAAGAGCACCTTTACGGAACAGAGGCATTACCATGCCCTGGTCTGATATTCAAATAGATTGGGTCGGGCCTGTTGTCAGATCATCTAGAGGTAACAAATACATGATCACAGTGGCCTGCCTGTTTACTAAGTGGGTAGTGTGCATACCTGCTCCTAACAATACTGTTGAGACCACAGCCACCCTACTCGTTGTTGTAAGAACCGTCCACAGATGGCCACGGTCGGCTCCCTCCACCTCCCGCTCTCGCACCAGCATTGCGGCCAGTCCAGGGACCCTGGTGGTGGCAGGGAGCCATGGTAGACACACTCTGCCATGTGGGCCCCAAGCCAGACTTCCGCCACCAATGCGGCCTTCTCAGCATGCCCAAGCCCATCCAGGCCCTTCTGCCTCCTGGCTGCCTTAGGCATGCGCACATGCGCCTCTGAACTACATTTAAAGGGACCGCGTCGGGAGGCGCCCTGGCTCTTCTCTCCTGACCCCGGCCTTTATTAAGGCAAGCCCTGCCCCCAGACCTTGCCTTGGCTTCCTTTGACTCCCGTTCCAGTTCCTGGAGGTTCCTGTTTCTGTTTCTGCGTTCTGACCCATTGGACCTGTGACTCATGAAACCAGGACTACGAAACTCACTACCTGCCATGACCCACGCTTGACCCCGAACTATGAAATTTGCTGTCTGCCCAGACCCACGCTTGACCCCAAACTATGAGATTCGCTGCCTGCCTTGACCCAAGCTTGATCCTGGACTATGAGATTCGCTGCCTGCCCTGACCCACACTTGACCTCGGACCATGAGACTCACTGCCTGCCCTGATTCACGCTTGTATCTGGACCACATGCTCTGCTGCCTGCCACTGCCATGCCATACCAGGACCTCGAGACTCTACAGACCCAAGACTCCACGTCAGTCCAGCCAGCCCCAGTACCCAAGGGTCAATCTGAGCTGAACAAGGGCTGGTAGTGGTGAAGCCCCAACGGGGTCTCAGCCTCACTCTAGCCTCACCAACTGACAGTGGGGACCTGTGGGGCACCTCCCAATAAGTGGCACCCAACTCCCCCTCGGTCCAAGGATCTACATCCCTAACACTCTTGAATCACGTGATCAGTCGCTAGGGTCTGCCTATGAAAGTAGACTCAGACCAAGGCCCACATCTTCCTGGACAGGTATTTAAGCATATTTGGGAACTGTTGGGTGTAAAAAGTAAGATCCACATATCATATCACCCCCAATCATCAGGACAAGTAGAAAGAACATAGAAAACCATAATCAGGATTCCAAAGAAATATGTATTCACATCAGATAAGGACTGGGATGTCAAATTATTCCTCATGTTAATAGTTAACCGAGCCATGTCACACCATACTATGGGTTTCTCCCTATTCGAGATGATGACAGGAAGAGAAATGACCTTATCTGTACATTTTCTTTACGGGACACAGCATGCTAATTTGGCTTGTGCTACAACTGCACATGAATATGTTATCCATCTATGGGAACATTTGCAAAACACTTTTGCCTTTGCCCAAAAGAATTTGGAGATGAATGTCAGAGGTAGAAAGGCCTATTATGATTTAAAAGCTATCTCTAAAAAGTAAAAAATTATAGACAAGGTCTTTTACTATATTTACAGTAAAAACAAAGCCAAAGAAAGCAAATGTTTGCCTATCTGGAAAGTACCTTTCCTAATTGTGGATAAAGTCTCACCAGTTACGTATCTTATCTGAATTAAGACAAACCCTGATGTTGATGATGTCTTTAATTGGGTCCACATTAATCAGCTCAGACCTTGTCACCCTCATAAATTTGTGGATCATAACGCTGTGCCCAGTGACACTGACATTAACAATAAAACAGAGGAGTAGTTCGGTACTGTTGTTCAGATGAAAAGCCAATCCCTGAGGGTGATCATCCTAGTGCTGCTGATGACAGGAGCAGAAGCTGCCAAGCTGATCAAACCTGGTCCCTCCTCTGGCACTGTGATGCAAGACACCCCTGGCCTCCTCATTACGCAGTCCCAGAATGTCACCCAAAAGGTTTTGTGTTGCTGGACACCCAACATGTGATCCAGAAATATTTTAACCTCACTAGCATGCATTTGCCTGCAACTAAAACTTGGTTCAAGTATCATCTGAAATATGTTACCCAGAATGTTCAGAACATTCTAAGCCAACTGGACAAAATTATGATCTAGCCTGATAGAAAAGACTTAGACCAACCCAAAAGGTTTATTGTACTAATTGCTGGATCCATTATCTTTTCTGTCCTGGGTTCCTTATTTGGTGCATCGATGTCCTTTGCAAATGCAGTCCCCCCCCCCCCCAAAAAAAAAAAAATAAAAATTGAAGAGCATTGTTATAAAGGTGCAGGACAATATGAAAAGTATCTCTAAACAGATACAAGGGCAGTTAACTTCTCATGGTAAAACAATAAGTAACACTGTCACCTTGGGTTAACCTACATTCTCAAGTTATTGAGCATAACTGAAAGAACATTACCACAATTAATACAGTGCTGATCAAGGACCGCACTTTAATCCAGCCTATTCAAGTGTTCACCAATGACTTGTTTAGCGAGCTGGACAACACCATGAGTAACTTAATGAAAAGACAGATTCAAACCTATTTAGTCTCTTCAGATGTCATTACAGATGCTTTTGCTAAAATTACCAAAGTAACATCGAGCCTATCCAGGTAGGGATGTGCAGAGCAAAATTTTATGTTCATATTTTTTATGTCCGAAAGGGGGTCCCACTTGCGGCCAATATGGACATAAAAAAAATCCAATGAGTTGGGTATATGTACATATGTGCAAAAAAAAAATTTAAACCCCCTCACCCTCCTTAATCCCCCCCCCAGACTTACCACAACTCCCTGGTGATCGAGCGAGGAGTGAGGACGTCATTTCTGCAATCCTTGGCGAGAAGCATGTGATGTCGGTGGCACGTCGAGTGACGCGGCGTCACGTGATTCCCGGCGAGTTTGCGCCGGACGGCTCGTTTGGCCCAAAAAGAACTTTTGGCCAGCTTGGGGGGGCCTCCTGACCCCCTCAAGCTGGCCAAAAGTTCTTTTTGGGCCGAACGAGCCGTCCGGCGCGAACTTGCCGGGAATCACGTGGCGCCGCGTCACTCAGACGCGGCGTCACGTGATTCCCGGCTCGTTCGCGCCGGACGGCTCATTCGGCCCAAAAAGAACTTTTGGCCAGCTTGGGGGGGCCTCCTGACCCCCCCAAGCTGGCCAAAAGTTCTTTTTGGCCAGCTTGGGGGGGTCAGGAGGCCCACGAGCCGGGAATCACGTGACGCCGGCGTCACTCGACGTGCCGCCGACGTCACATGCTTCTCGCCAAGGATTGCAGAAATGGCGTCCTCACTCCTCGCTCGATCACCAGGGAGTTGTGGTAAGTCTGGGGGGGGGGGATTAAGGAGGGTGAGGGGGTTTAAATTTTTATTTTGGCTCAACAATCGCGATTTCCCACATATCGAACATATCTATGTTCGATATGTGGGAAATCCGATCGTTTATGTCGAATCAATTTTTTAAGTAAAAAAAAAATATGAGTTGCGTTTTACTAATGCGGTCAATCCGAATGCACACCCCTATATCCAGGTCCAGATTGCTTATCATATGGATAATGCTATACCACTGTATGTGGACACTGAGAATATGGAGGCTGTGTATGTTTTACATTTGCCTTTCATTTTACCTGAGAATGTTTACCAATAGAAAGAAGTCATTAATGTAGGTACCTGGCAAACAATGTATGCCTGCATGTAGACACCCCTGCCCTTCTAGCCTTTCAAAGCGACAACCCAAAGCAATATTTATTTCTTTATTTAGGCCTATGCCAGCAAGAAAGAACATACATTTGTTATGTCCCGGACAGCCTTTCCTAAAGGATACTACAGAAGCTCTGTGTGGTTTCTCCTTGGACAATGTCCAAGATAAATGTACGATTACCATGACAAAGTATGATGAATTCTCCAAAACAAAGGTTTGTTGTTGTAAATAATGTTTGGTTAGTTAGCATCCCTCTGAAAGAGATTGCTATTTATTTTTATTTTTTTTAATTCTTTATTTTCAGATTATTGAATTTTACCCAAGAATACAATCTTGTAGAGAAAGTTCAATGCATTTACAAAGAAAATATATCACAGTGATTGGAGTATAAATATAAACCATATATAAGGATTGTCTACATCTAAGATATAAGAAATCTGAAGAGGCAGAAATTAGAGTGTCATACAAGCAATTCAACAAAGAAAAGGAAAACAGGTTACATGCTCTAAGTTGTTCAGGCTCATGAAATACATAATTGACATTCAGATATCTTACACAGCATTTACATGGGTATCTTAGAATGAATCAAGCTCCTAATTGGAGAGTTTCAGGTCGCAATACAAGAACATTTTTTTGACGTATTTGAGTAGTCTTAATCACATCTGGATAAATCCAGATTTGACAACCATAAAACAAAGATTGTCTATTCCTGAAGAAAAGTCTCAATATATTATTGCGATTTGATAAGAAGGTAAAAGAGACCAACAGAGGTCTTCTTTGATTTATCACCATATGCTGTGACAATTCCAATATCTGTGATATGTCCAATGATGGTGTCTTTCTAGCAGCTGCTTCTTCTTCTACATGGCCTGCCTGCTGTAAATAGGAGGCTTTAATAATTACTGGCATAGGTGAATCAGGTATTTTTAAGATTTGTTGCATATATATTTTAAATACCTCAAAAGGGGAAATCATTCTTAATACCGGAAAATTTAATACTCTGAGATTATGTGTTCTGAGCGCATTCTCAATATTTTCTAATCTTTTATTGGCTATTATCTCAGATTGAACCAGCTTCTGTTGAATAGAATCAGTAGTAGTCATCTTATTTTCTAATTCTTCTACTTTCTTATTAAAGGTAGAAATCAAATTATTATTTAAATCAGATTGGTTTTTTTGTTTCCAACGTTACCTGAGACAAAGATATTATTGAAGATTCAATTGATTTCAGTGCAGTCCAAATTCCTTCTAAAGTTATTATTTCAGGTCATGGTAAATTAAAACCTATTAGAGCTTAAGGTTGGCCTTCCACCGATTCCACATTGGTGCTTATGCTCACCCCAGAGCCTTGCGATGAAATCGTCCCTGCTGCATGATGTTCTTCCAGTAGGGAGTCTGCTTCTAATCCCTCTGTGCCTCCTTCAGGGCTCATTCCTCTTTCTCCTTGTTGCCCCTGAATCTCCCTCGGGTTCTCACTCTGGCTGTTTGATCCAGTCTTACTCTGAGACAACGCTAGGGGAGTTCCCACAGCCTCTGAGGTGAGAGGAAGCCCGCCAGCTCTTGTATAATTTTTGGACTCATAGCTTAGGGCACAAGAACATTTCAAATCCACAAGAGGTTTTCAAATTTAGTTTATTTGGCTTCTTAAAAGTCAAATGTTCCTGTGAGATGCAATATAACTGCCCTCTATCTGTAATAACTTGCATCTCATCCCACACAGGAAGAGAGCCTTCTTTTATAATTAAAACACAGTATTGCCGAAACTTCCAGAAAAGTGTTAACCGCCCACAAACACATGATACTGTTGTCATGACAATCTATCCTGTATAGGAAATGCTTGTGAGGACCTCCCTCAACTAAGAATTCTTCTAACCCTGTTTTCTCCTCCCACTGTAAACAAGTTCCTGTATCATGCTGGCTTTGATGCACTGTATTCTTCTTGTCTTCTTTTGTTCTTCTCTGTTTATGTAAATAACTTGTAGTCTGGGTTTTGAATAGAGCTAGACTTGGATTCCACTTCTTGGCACCAGGATTCATTCAAAACTGTCACCTCATAGGATCTCCTTTTCAAATTGGTTTCTGTTGCATCTGCAAGATAAAAGCTTGCATCCTGGACTCAGTTTCTCTGCATTGTGAAGTAAATGTGGCCATTGATGCCTTCCTGGCCTGTAATTATAAGCTTTGTAGAGCTTACAAGTTTCCCAAAATCTTCTGCATCCTTTGAATCTGTGATAGTCAGAAAGTCTCTCAAAGTTCATTCACCTCTGACAGGCCAGTACAGCAGAGGAGTCTGGGTATTCTTGGTTATCTTAATCAGACATATTCTTCATTTCCCTCTATGGGACACCTTTAATGGATAGGTGTCACATCAATCAGTCTTCGATGCTAAGCCATGACAGAGGAACTTAAAATGTGTCCTAACCACTAACCTTGGTATTTATCAGGTGTAGTGCATAGGTGTGTGTCCCTCTAGATTCCCAATTAATATGAAGGATGCTCCCACAAGCATTCACTAGTTAATCAAACAATAACATCAAAACTAATTTTCACTAGGTAGCTATTAGCTCTATAATGGAGCTATACAGATACCTGCATTATAAAAAGGACCTACTTCATAATAACATGATCACATATGTTATCTTTCAGAATCAAGTAAGTACATAATAGTGGTATAACATGTAAAGATAAGTACACAGAGAGACTAGTATGAAAGTACTGTGTTTCTCATATAATACTAGGTATACTGGGCAAATCTTTTCAATGAATACTGTTGTTGTGAACAACTACCCAGGATAATATTCATTAAAATGGCAACCAGGGATATAATCAATGCACCTTACCAGAAAAGTAAAGAAACCAATAACATAGAAGAAAACCAAGAATCTATAGAAAAACTCATACTGTGTTGTGCATACATGATGTAAAAGTGTTGCAAAGCATAAGACATATTCTAGTCATATGCTGTAGTGATGGAAGATTAAATACAAAAGCATATGCATGATAGGCAAAGGCATAGCAAAAGTCTGAAACATCATACTAATTCTGTAGGGTATGTATAGTGCTATCCAGTATTATGACAATAAACTGTAGCAGTGAAAGCACTCACTGTATGGACTGTCCTAATTCACTTGTGGCAGTCATATGTCCAAGAGATAATACATCTGTGTATGGCAAGTATTAATTATTAAGGTAGATGATGGCTAGTAATACTGCTTCGTCTTCAGATACTTCTAGGGGAAATGGGGCTAATACCCTTCTCAAATGATGGTAAGTCTAAATATATTGGGGATAATCATAACAATAAATGAAAGCTAACTCTGTGAGAAAGTCTTTAACATATTATGTGAACTACTTTGCAGAATTGATAAACCATCAGTGTAAGATTTTACACAGGGAAGGAAGGAATGTCATATAAATAAAAAACAAAACTAAGGAAAATTATATCTTCCCCTTGGAATCCTAAATAGAAACCAACTAGCTTATAAGTCACAGATAGAATTTATAGTGAAAGGGCCAAGATAAGAAGAAAAGAACAATGAGCAATTAATATGCCGAAAGATATAGTAATAAAATGTTGCAGATCCCTATAGCAGAGCTCCTCATGTGTAAGGTATGTATTTGTTTCAAGGAGAACAGTCTCATAATAAGCATCACAGGCTAC
Source organism: Rhinatrema bivittatum (assembly GCF_901001135.1). NCBI lineage: Eukaryota > Metazoa > Chordata > Amphibia > Gymnophiona > Rhinatrematidae > Rhinatrema > Rhinatrema bivittatum. Next base: position 554,946,528 of record NC_042616.1, on the reverse strand, counting down.
ACTAGTAAGAAATCTTTGTGAAAGAGAGTGAAACAGTCATTAGGCAAAATCTAGTAAATAGTGTCATACGAAAAGATATTCAAAGAAGGGTTCAGCGAAAACATTAGAATAAGAGATAGAATATTGAGATATTAAAGATCAGCAAAGTGATTATCCTAAGTGCAAGCTGCAAAGCAAAAGAATAGAAATAGCTTATAACTTAGGCTGGTGTGGAAGAGCAATATAAAGAGATCTCCCTCTTGAACCCTGAATTATCATATTTGAATCACAATGAAACACATCACCCTCTATGTGATCAAAGCAGCGTCCATAGATAAAGATAGAAAAACCTAGTACATACACATTTAACTGATTCAGCATATAAGTATTATAAAATCTAAGACTGGAAAATATTACTTAACTTGGAACATACAAACTAATAAAAACAGCATCACTTCAAATAATATTATTAACTTGAACACCTAAGTGCTGACAGAGAATGAAAAAACCTAAATTCTGCATAAAGTCATTCCCACAAAACATAGAAAAAAGCAAATATCAGGTATAAATTGTAAGCCTTGCAGTCCATATAATATGTAAGAAAGTCTGCGACCAAGAATTTCTGCATTCAGTGCGTATATAGTTCTTTTAGTAGGATTCAGTGATGATGTCAAGGCAGAATCTCTTAGCTCCTTAGATTAGATGCATGTATATGAAGTCAAACCTAAATAAAAGTGCAACAAATCCGATTAAGTAGTAAGAAAATACTTTTATGTCACGTACTCCCTATATTTAATTTGCCAAATAATCCCCACATTATTTCAAAACATCATGCAATGGTCCAGACCACAAACATAAATACTCAGACTGTACATTAAAACATATATGTCACAGCACTGACTACATAATGCATTCCTTCATTCATTCCTCATTTTACACATGTAACATAGAACAAACAACATGTCAAACGTTTGAGCTCAAAAAGAAAAAAGTACTTTAAAAATATAAAAGAATTGGATCGATCCACAAAAGAAAACAAAAACTCAGGATTAAAAATAGAATAGATCTATTCAAAAATTGAAAAGGAATCAAACTGGAATAAAACTGATCTTCATCTCCCATAGAACAGAGACAGATGCGCTTTGTGCTTTGGTACCCTGGAAAGAAATCTAATATATAACAGTTAATATGATTAAAATTAAATTTAAAAATGACATTACAGGTTCCTTAAAAGTCAAACTGCTATTATACCTTAATTCAGCAAAAAGCAGTCATAAAGCTACTTTCCTTTCTATGATGGTCCACCCCTAGGAGGCACTGTCCCCTGTGATAAGAGCTACTTCCTTTTACAAATCTAAAACCTTTTTGTTTTCCTATGCTTGTAAACTCCTAACTCACCTTCTAAATGAAAAACTTAAAACAAACAACTTTGCACTTAATTAGAAGTCATTCTATTTCCATCCAATATGCATATGTTCCACAAAGTTCTTACTACCAAATCCTACAAATACCCTAAATAAAAATACGAATCATTTCCAAAAGCACAGACATATCTGCTAGAAGTCTGGAAGTCTGCAAAATAAAAGGATGGCACAGACTAATATGCATTAACCAAAAGTTTTTCTTACTGGCACATAAATAGATAATAGGCATTGCTGCTTATTTCTCTGCTGTTCACCGTCTCACAATCTTTCTCCTTTACATATCGTCTAAACAGTCCACAATACAAACGTCCAATACCTGAACTCCCATCAAAACAAGCAACCTAATTCATTTCCTTTCTTCTAAAAGGTAGCAGCTACTGAGGTATAATCAAAACTGAGAAATATTTATCATCCTTACTGCTGCATGCCGTCCGTTTATTTCTGACCTGTGTTTAAGTTAAAATAAATCCTATCTTCCCACAATTAAATGCAACTGAATTACATCTTTTCTCTACTGTTACCCAAAACATTCTAAATGTCTCAGCACACATCCTTCTGCATATTCATAAATCTCTTCCCTCTTTAACATTACGTCATCTGTCATCCCTAATATTCACTTTCCCCATACTTTCAATACAAATTTCTGTTTTCACATTAAACAAATCAATCCATTAGTCCCTCTTCTATCACCTTTGCACTCAGTCCTATAACATACTTAAACCTCAAACCTCTCAGCAGAACTGTAAAATCCATTTTAAAAGTGACTCACTCCCAGGTGTTTTTTTCTTTCTTCTCAAACACATTCCTAAGGGGGGGTTCACCTCCTCTCCCGCCAAACAACTGTTACACTCAATGAATAGGTTTGTTAAGTGATAAAACACTTAAACAGATCATTTCATTAAAATGGAGTCGCTCTCTTGTAGTATATCTATAGATTGTTTTCCTGTTCTATCTCTCTGCCTATACCCCTGACCAAAGAAAAAACAATACATCCCTCTCCAATGATACATCAAATCTAATTATGAATGGCTTTAAATAAACACAGGTTCATGCTTTCGTTCTTACCAAATGAAATAACACACCCTTCACAATAAACTCTCGTTAAGCACACAATTCTAAAAACTTAGATGCAAAATATGAGCATCTCTGCATTAATGGTGGGAATTAAAACCAAAAACTAAGAGGAACAGATAAGTAAAATATGTAAAACTACCTGGGCAAACTGGATGGACGACTTGTGCTCCTTCTGCCAGCATTGCTAAATCCTTGAAGCCAGCCAAGGCTGATGAAAAACAACATAGCACGGAAAGATTCCTTTCTCTGTTTAATGAACTGCAGCAATTAATTCAAATGTCCCTATATACCACACTGCCAGCAGTTCACTAATGTCCAGATTTAAGTTCAACTACAATCACTAAACTTTTCTTATAAGGAACCATTTTACACAAAATCTTAACTATTTCCTTGTTAAAGCTAATCAAAGAAGGAAAAGAAAGTAACCACATGTAACCTGCTATAAAAGATTAAAGCCATTAGCACCTTCCTGTAAGAACAACAACCAAAGTTTGGGAAATATTCCACTAAACAAAAACTCCTTCTTATACTAATTATAACTTTCAACTTACCAATTGTAACTTATTCCCTCTTTCTCCTTCTGAATCTACAACTGCTCTACTCAGCCGCTCCCCAGGTGTAAAGTGAAAGTGAAACTGCTGCCGAGCCCAAGCCATGCGGTCTGAGGACAAAAGACCCCAGACTGACTAGTGCTGGGTACCCCTCTGTTTTTTCAACTGTTCAATCTGATTTTAATCAAATCATCAACTCATGTCCTGTCTCCCTAACATATATTAAAGAACATTTTGCAAAAAGTATTCTAACCCCGATGTAACACACAATCTATATACACTATACAACAAATAAAATAAAATAAAATAAAAACATTGATACTTACAGATTTTCCTTTTTTTTTTTTTTTTCTTGTTACATACTCACAAAATGGATCCAACTTCATTCCACATCTGCTCTGAACTCATAATTCTCTGGGATAAGCCTCCAGTCTACCTGGGTAACTCAATCTTTGAATGACCAGCCAATTAACCATTCAAGAACCTAGTATACTTTCGTCCGCCAAAAGTAATACTACAGCTTATTAATAATTAATAATTATAATAACAACAGCTATTAGAGTCCCACCTGGGGTGCCAAATGTATAATTTTTGGACTCATAGCTTAGGGCACAAGAACATTTCAAATCCACAAGAGGTTTTCAAATTTAGTTTATTTGGCTTCTTAAAAGTCAAATGTTCCTGTGAGATGCAATATAACTGCCCTCTATCTGTAATAACTTGCATCTCATCCCACACAGGAAGAGAGCCTTCTTTTATAATTAAAACACAGTATTGCCGAAACTTCCAGAAAAGTGTTAACCGCCCACAAACACATGATACTGTTGTCATGACAATCTATCCTGTATAGGAAATGCTTGTGAGGACCTCCCTCAACTAAGAATTCTTCTAACCCTGTTTCTCCTCCCACTGTAAACAAGTTCCTGTATCATGCTGGCTTTGATGCACTGTATTCTTCTTGTCTTCTTTTGTTCTTCTCTGTTTATGTAAATAACTTGTAGTCTGGGTTTTGAATAGAGCTAGACTTGGATTCCACTTCTTGGCACCAGGATTCATTCAAAACTGTCACCTCATAGGATCTCCTTTTCAAATTGGTTTCTGTTGCATCTGCAAGATAAAAGCTTGCATCCTGGACTCAGTTTCTCTGCATTGTGAAGTAAATGTGGCCATTGATGCCTTCCTGGCCTGTAATTATAAGCTTTGCAGAGCTTACAAGTTTCCCAAAATCTTCTGCATCCTTTGAATCTGTGATAGTCAGAAAGTCTCTCAAAGTTCATTCACCTCTGACAGGCCAGTACAGCAGAGGAGTCTGGGTATTCTTGGTTATCTTAATCAGACATATTCTTCACACTTCCTGGGTAAACAGGCCTGTTCGGCAGAGTTGCTATTTCTAACAAGCATGATGTTAAAAGTAAGGTTCCCTTACCCAGTAATTTTTCTTTAGTTACAGTACCTAAAAACTCAATAGTTACTGTAGGGGCTATGTGTTCTTATACTACTTAGAACTAGACCTGGTTCCCACAGAGCTAGAAATCCTGGATGAGTTTCGGGGCCATGAAATCAAATTTGATGAAAACCTAGTATATCTTTGAGGCTATAAAGACTCGCACACTGTTGAAATGTCTGTAGACCAAGACACAGCAGAAATTGCTGAATATAACTATGATTCCAGAGTTGAAGATATTTTACAAACTTACTATATCCTGTCTTATGCCTTACCTGCCCTAGCCATGGTGATTGGGGCCCACCTGCTATTTTCAATCACCATTTTTCAAAGAGTAAGGGACCTAATAAGTCACAGATGGGAAAGGCCTCACTGTAAAACCATGCATTTATGAGACCTCCCACAACCCCCATCTCTGGAACTATATGAGGTACTAGATAATCAGTGATCACACTTTTTCACCTTCTAGACTAGGGAAAGGAAGTTTTTAAAAACACAAATATTCTTCCTCAAGTCTAAGATGTCCCTACCTCATATTTCTATAGTATACACTGCTTGAGAACTACATTATTTCCTTATTTCTTTTTACATTTTTATATATTTCCTATTATTAGTCCCCATTTATTTTCCTTCATTATACTTTTCCCAATTTGCACTTCTTCATTAAACAAAGATTTTATTCACTGTTTTTCTATCTAATATATTACTTTATTATTCCCATTCTATTACTATTATGATTCCTTACAAGCACAATGCCTATTATTATTGTTGCATTGTTCCTGCCTTAGGTTAATGAAGCCATCATTCATGGTCATACATGTCATATAGCTGAGGCCTGCATAGTAGCCTGATAGTTATGTTTAAGCAGTGATAAGCTCCCTTGCTGGCTCATCCAGCTTAAGAAGGGGAAAATGTAGGGAGATATCCCATGTTTAACCACTGAAAGCACCCAATATGAATCATAATAGCCAAAGAGGAATACTGACAAGTACGCTGATACACCAAAAACATTGTCTCAGCTAAAGGAAAGAAACGTTGCCCAGTTGAGAATTTTAAATCAGAACTGAAGGACACTTATCAAGATCTGCTTGTTTGAAAACTCCTGTGTAAATAAATTAAAGCAGAGGGACAATGCATCAACATTTGCTCAAAAGACAAAAGTCACTGCCCAGCCAAGGAAGCCCATAGGGCAGAGGTGTCCCCACCCATGGACAAAAGGAGGAGCCCTTTAAAATGGAGAAATTCTAATATGGCTGGCAGCCCTGGTCCAGACTGGCAGGAACCCCCTGATGAAAATGGGAGGGGGGAAAAGACTTGAATTGTGGCAAAGACCCTCCACTCACTACATGATTATGCATGAGCTTATGCATATTTATCAGCTGGAAAGTATAAGATGGAGAAAATAAGGATAAAAAGGGAGCAGACCTGAAGCAGCCACAGCACCTCCTGCTATCAAGGAGGGAGAAGACTAGGTGTGGCCAGAAGAATGGAGAGAGGAAATTCCCTGAGTGGGTCTAACAGTGGCATGGAGTCTGAAATGGAGAGAAGCAGAAAGAAGCCTGGCAGCTCTGCCAGTACCAGACCTGAAAGCAAGCTTCCTCCCCAGATGGTTCTCCAGACCTCCAGCCAGAGCCAGCTTCAGAGGTAAACAGAGGGAAATTGCCTGAAGTTGGAACCAGGGGTAAGTAAGTTAGCCATAAATATTAATATATTAGGCAGGCTAAGGTTTATGGATTGTTTTAAACCACCCATGGTACAGAACTTTCTTTAGGGTAAACTAGTGCTTAGTAGCAAGGATGTTAGAGACATGTGACATTGTTTTCTTCTAAATGTTAATTATATCAAATCTGATAAAAGTCTAATTATATGGACAAAACATTGTATTTTCCTGAACTTAGGCTCATGAAGTGAGGTAGGAGAAGAACTGGAAGTGTCTGTAGCAGACAGGTTCCTGAACCACTAAAACTTACCTACATTCTGCCCCTTTTAGAGGGGTAAAAATATGCACATTGTGAAACAGTGCATGTACTATAACCCACTTATGGGGAATGGGGTAAAAGTGTGTACCTGATTTCATGTGGGTAAAAGTGTGTTTTTCAGTACTAAACACACTTTTACCCACATGAAATCATTTGATTATTTTCCTCCTTATTTTTTGAGGTACAATATATTCAGCATCCCTGACACACACACACACACACACACACACACACACGCACACACACACACACACACGCACACACACACACACACACACCTCCCCATGATTCTGTTGCTGTGGAGTGGGCTACAAAATCTACCTCTTCCTACATATTTTGTCCATTTCAGCAGAACTGTCACAGGAGAATTAGGACCCTGATGAAAATGCATTCAAAGTACCCCCCACCCCCATTCTACTCTGGCAGCAGGCCATAATCAGGCCCAGCATCAAGAGAGGAGAAATCAGCTGGACATGCTGCTGCTGTTCTCCTTTTCCTGCTGTAAAAAAAAAGGGGGGGGAGGGGGAGGACAGGTAAGAAGTACTGGGGAAGGATATGAGGGGGGTTGAATTGTAAGGCTTAGGAAACATAGAAACAAAGAAATATAGAAATGACAGCAGAAGAAGACCAAACGGCCCATCCAGTCTGCCGAGCAAGCTTTCACACTTTTTTTTCTCTTCATACTTATCTGTTAAGCTTGGCTCTTAGTAGAGATGTGAATAGTGTGATCGATCGTCTTAACGATCGATTTTGGCTGGGGGGGGGAGGGAATCGGATCGTCGCGGTTTTGTTTTTTTTAAAATTGTGTAAATCGGGGGAGGGCGGGAAAACCAGCACACTAAAACAACCCTAAAACCCACCCCGACCCTTTAAAGTAAATCCCCCACCCTCCCGAACCCCCCCAAAATGTCTTAAATTACCTGGGGTCCAGTGGGGGGTCCCGGTGTGATCTTCCACTCTCGGGCCACGGGTGCATTAATAGAAATGGCGCCGGCGCTACCTTTGCCCTGTCATATGACAGGGCAAAGGTAGCGCCGGCACCATTTTGGTTCCTGTCCCCCGACGTCACGAGCGCAGGAGATCGCTCCCGGACCCCCGCTGGACCCCCAGGGACTTTTGGCCAGCTTGGGGGGGCCTCCTGACCCCCACAAGACTTGCCAAAAGTCCAGCAGGGGTCCGGAAGCGACCTCCTGCACTCGAATCGTTATGCCTTTTTGCAAAATGGCGCCGGCCATACGGCCATACGGCCAGCGCCATTTTGCAATACGACAATATGGCCGTATGGCCGGCGCCATTTTGTATTCTACAGGAACTGCCTTCCTCCTGGAGACCTGTGCCTGGTCTGACTATTCCCACCTGTGTCCCAGTTCTTATTCAAATTACAAGAATTCAACCAATCCAAAAAGACAAAAAAATGGATATCAATTCCAGTCCAAATCAGAAAGTTATCACTGATATACCAAATCTCTAGCACTTGATTTATTTCAGCTTGGAGTTTTGCTTACATATATTAAAATAAAAAAACATTACCTTGTGGATTTGGACAATTGATAAAATTTATCTCACATCTCACATTTTAATGAATCATTCCAAATTAGGATGGAGTAAGGATTGTCAGCAGGTTTTTTTGTTTGGCTATATACCCCAAACTGTATTTGGAAATATTCATAATGTTTCTACTTTGTCATATAAATGTTTTTTAATAACAATAATTGTATTACTAATGTAGATAGTAATTTGTTTTGTAGAAAAATGAAAACTGATCTCTTTGCATTTTAACATTTTAAAGAATGATAAACTTGCTCTACAGCACATTGTGGAACACAAAACATTAATAGTAATTATATTTTAGTTCATTTCTTACAATTAAAATGTCATATGATACATTACAATTGCCATTGGCCTTACAGCTAATATAATGTTAATCTAAAATAAATTGTAAAGAAAACTGCACTAAATGTTTGTTTTGTAGTTTTTTCTTTATGGAAAAATGTAGTATCCCATAGCGTATGGCTAAATGACAAGCATAAAGCCAATGAACAGCTGCTTTGCTAGATACAACAGTAATCAGCAGCTGAAATGTGCCAGCGTCTGGCTGGATCGCTGCACATCTATAGATTGATGCTCTGCCATTAAGGAGTCAAATGAAACATACAACGTTCTGAAGTACTATATCCTGGACTTCACTAGACACAAAAATTTGATTAGAAAAGATTTAAGGATCACAGAACTGTGTGTGAACAACTGCTATAAAATTCCTAAGACAGCCTAGCCTAAAGGCAAACCTTGAAACACAAGTAGAAATGTGACCTTAGAGATAATGATTAAAAATGATGCCCTAGAATCAGCTGAAAAGCATGGGGAAACCAGTGATGGTCCTGAAGATAATGCACAGGAAGACTGTGACCACTTGCAGTGATTATGTGATAATTATAAGACTTCTCTTTGATATATACAGTAGCTAATATTCCAGTTTCAGCTTAGTTAACTTCTTTCTGGCATTGCTGGCTCCTTTTGGTTTTTCCGTTATCTTAAAACCTAACTTTAATTATTCACTCTCTCCACATCATTACTAAAATCTCTGAATTAACAACAGTACCATAAAATGTTCTCCCACAGCATCTTGTTTATTTCTAATAAATATCATGCCTTGCTACTACAACTACTGCTTATCATTTCTAAAGCGCTGCTAGATATATGCAGTGCCATAAAAACACAGATAAAAACAGTTCCTATTCTATGGAACTCACTGCCTAGTCAAGACAAACTCATGATTCTACAGGAATTATATTTATTACTAGAGAAGTAGTTAGGATTTAAAAGCAGCCTCACAAAGATGAGTTTTTCAATTGGATTTAAATATTCCCAGAAGGGAGCATGACACATTGATTCGGGAAGTCTATTCCAGGAATCCAGCACAGCAAGGTTGAAAGTTGGAAGTCAGGAGAGGATCACACACAAGAACAGTTTACACAGTGAACAGAGTTAAAGAGGAAGGGTATAGGGAGAGAGAAAATACTGGGGTAGATTTTAAAAGGTGCGCGCGGGAGTAGATTTGTTCATGCAATCCGGCGCAAACAAATCTACTCCCAATTTTATAACATGTGCGCGCTACAGCGCGCATGTTATAAAATACAGGGTCGGTGCACGCAAGGCTGAGCAAAATCGGCAGCCTGCGTGCGCCAAGCTGTGCAGCCATCCTCTGTTCCCTCCAATTTCGGAGCGGCCATCCTCCTTCCCTCCAAGGAACTTTCCATCTGGCCCCCCCCCCCCCACCTTCCCCTCCCTTCCCCTAGCTAACCCACCCCCCAGCCCTAACTAATTCCCCCTCTACCTTTATTTTACAAGTTATGCCTACCTGAGGCAGGCATAACTTGCGCGCGCCGGCCGGCTGCCAGCACGCCATGTTCAGATGCAGGGGCTAGTTTGGAGGCCGCGGCCACGCCCCCGAAACACCCCTGGGCCAGAACCACACTCGCCACCCTGCCCCCGGAACGCCCCGATGATGCGCCGGCCGCGACACGCCCCCAACATGCCCACAACATGCACCCCCCAGGAAAGCCCCAGGACTTATGCACGTTTCGGGGCTTGCACGCAGCGCCGAGCCTATACAAGATAGGCTCGGCATGCGCAGGGGGTGGAAGGGGCAGCTTTTTGGGGGTTACGCGCGTATCTTACACACATAACCCTTTGAAAATCTGCCCCACTGTGATGAGGAGCTGCAGACTGAAAGCATTGCATGCATGCAGAAACAGGGATAGATTGAATGGGATGTAAGACAGTCCTTCAAAACAAGCCATTGAGCATATTTTGCATTCAACATCTTCACTGAATGCTATTCATATTCACTTTCATGAATGTTATTCATTTACCCTTATTACACCTATTGCTTCATTTTAACTTTAAAGTTATCTCCATTGTGACATATAAATAACTATTTGGCCTTTTTAATATTCTGCAGCCATACTCTTTCATCTTTTTTTCCTTCTTTTTTCCTCCCTCTCCTTCATTGAAATTCATTTAATTAATGCAGAAGTTTTAGATTAGTAATCAATTGTTTCAGTTTAAGGGGGCGAAATACTAACTCATAATATTTTCTGTGGGTTAGAAGCTTCTTTTGTGAATGTTAACATCCATAGCAAACGTTTGTGAGAAATGTTTCATACATTGCCATGGCTAGAAAATTCATGTGATGCGGGCCCAGCAAAGGGGTTCATGTGTACTGGCTCAAGGGCTTAAAAGGTCTGCACGGTCCATGTGAAGCCCTCCCCTCCGCGTATCAGAAATTCCCAGGAGATGCTTATGAACCCACTGATGGACAAAATTCAGCATTCTTGCAAGCCATAGATGTGTTTAAAATAATCTTTTAAGAAGCCCTTTCCCCTTAAAGCTCCACCCCCTTGTCCTCCTGTCCCATTCCCACTCTAGTGCCTTCCAATCCTTACTGTTGCGGAGGTGGACCCCTGACCCGAAGTGGTGTTGGCGCCACTTTTGGGGGAAACCCCCACGGATCCCCACTGTCGGGAGGCGAGGCCAAGCGGGAAGTGGAAGCCGACTGGAGCTTCGCCAATACCAGTCCTCATTCCCCACAGGTTGGGCCCATGGGTACCAGGGCCGGCTGGGCTTAGAAGGACCTCCGTGTGGTTGATCCCGGAGAAGATGTCCAAAGGCAGAGTGCCAGGTGGCAGCAGAGATGAAAGGTTCCGGTCAGATGAGCTGAGAACCGAGGTCGGGGCCAGACAGAAGGTTGAGGCTGGCAGCTAAAGGCAAGGTCATGTCCAAGCAAAGAGTCAAAGGCAGGCGGCTGAAAGCGAGGTCAAGTCCGAGCAAAAGGTCAAAGCCAAGAAGGTCCAGCAGAAGGTAAGCAGGAACAGGAAATGGAACTGGAACTGGAACAGGTACTTGATCTGGAACTGGAGCAGCAACAAAGTACATGACAGAGAAGTATGGAGACCTGTTGCCAAGGCAAGCTCTGACTGTCAGTGCCAGTGCTCCTACCATGTGACAGGGGCCGGCCAATGGCATGGATACCCTGTCACATGGTAAGGGCAAAGGGCCATCGGCGCCATTTTTATTAGCGCAGCCGACGGCCCGAGAGCGGGAGATCGCTCCCCGCACCCCCACTGGACCACCAGGTAATTTTAAAATGTTTTTTGGGGGGTCAGGAGGGTGGGGGAGGCTAAGGGGTCAGTTTTAAAGTGTCAGGGTGGGTTTTTTGATTATCGGATCGGGCGCAGCCGATAAACAAAAAACCAATCGGGCCGGACGATAAAAATGATAAGATTTGAATTGGAACTGGAACAGAACCGATTTCGGTTCCGATTCACATCTCTATCCATGATTATCCTTGTATTTAGGATTTGCAAATATAAGCAAAGATATTTACTTACCCTTTTAAAAAAATAATTAGCTATTTTTTACATACAAAAAATGAACTATCCACTATTCAAATTAGAGATGTGAATCGTGTCCTCGATCGTCTTAACGATCGATTTCGGCTGGGAGGGGGAGGGAATAGTATTGTTGCCGTTTGGGTGTTTAAAGTATCGTAAAAATCGTTAAAATCGTGAGCCGGCACACTAAAACACCCTAAAACCCACCCCCGACCCTTTAAATTAAATCCCCCACCCTCCTGAACCCCCCCCAAAATGCCTTAAATTACCTCAGGGTCCAGCGGGGGCCGGAACGGCCTCCTGAAATTGAATCGTGTTGTCTTCAGCCGGCGCCATTTTGCGCCACCATTTTGCAAAATGGTGGCGCAAAATGGCGCCGGCCATAGACCAACACGATTCGACTGCAGGAGGTCATTCCGGACCCCCGCTGGACTTTTGGCAAGTCTTGTGGGGGTCAGGAGGCCCCCCCAAGCTGGCCAAAAGTCCCTGGGGGTCCAGCGGGGGTCCGGGAGCGATCTCCTGCCGCGAATCGTTTTTCCGTACGGAAAATGGCGCAGGCAAGAGATCGACTGCAGGAGGTCGTTCCGGACCCCCGCTGGACTTTTGGCAAGTCTTGTGGGGGTCAGGAGGCCCCCCCAAGCTGGCCAAAAGTCCCTGGGGGTCCGGGAGCGATCTGCTGCCACGAATCGCAAAAATCGATTGGCGGCATTTTGCAAAATGGCGGTGCAAAATGGCGCCGGCTGAAGACAACACAATTCTATTTCAGGAGGCCGTTCTGGACCCCCGCTGGACCCCCAGGTAATTTAAGGCATTTTGGGGGGGTTCGGGAGGGTGGGGGATTTAATTTAAAGGGTCGGGGATGGGTTTTAGGGTATTTTAGTGTGCCGGTTTTCCCGCCCTCCCCCTTCCCCTCCCCCTTCCCCCGATTTATGATTTTTTGACGATAAATCGGGGGAATTGTTATTGTATCGTGGCCCTAACGATTTTTGATGATTTAAAATATATCGGACGATATTTTAAATCATCAAAAAACGATTCACATCCCTAATTCAAATACTCATTGTGAGGATAATTATATAGAGCTCACATAGGCCAAAGTACTCATGTAGAAAGTATATCCATGTAACTCTACTTTGAAAATTTGTGGGATCATGTGTACCTTAGCATGGCATAGGCATGCACATTTATGCCTGTTAGAGAGCAGGTCTAAATGTTCACATGAACTTATATGTGCATACTTTTGAAAATCAAAAGTATGTGTATAATTGATTTCCATGCCCCAACTCTACCCCTTAACATATATGTTAAAAAGTGCAAAATTGCTTCCACAAATACTTTTATATATTTTCTTTGAGCAATTTTTAAATGCTCATTTAAGTGCATAAATGCTTTTGAAAATTGCCCCTTTTATGTTTTAAAAAACACTTTTGTAGTACAAGATTTATATATAATCTATATAATTGTACCCCTTATATAGAAATATTTTTGTACTTTTTACAACTTTACTTATATCTCATTAATCTTCTCCCATCCTTTCTTCTTTCTCCTTTCTTTACAGTTTGCCTACCTTCCCCTAATTTCCCAGTGCTCTCACCCCCCACCCTCCACTCCTCTCCACCCTCCCGTCCTTCCCCTCCCACCCACCCTGTCCCTCTACCCCCCTCCTCATCGAAACTCCTCACACTCTACCTTCCTTCCCCTCTCCCCCTCCATCTGCCATCTTCACTATGTCATCGCTGCTTAATGGATATTGAATTTATTGTTATATTATTATTTTATTTCTATTTGCATAGCTTGTTATTAACATTTAATGTTATATTCGCTCCCTATATCCCACTTCTTACATCCCCTCCTCTCTTGTTCTATTTTTAACATGTTATAACTGTTCGATATAATTCTGTTCGATGTAAAATGCCTACCCAGGCGTCTGTTTGAGTTACACTGTGAACCGATGTGATATCCCTGATGAATGTCGGTATATAAAAATTTTAAATAAATAATTTAATGATTCAGGGCATTGTCTTTCCCAGTAAATGGACTTTGTTGGTGCAAACATATAAAGAAGGACTGACAACCTGGTAGAGTGTTCATCTTATTTATTGAAGGTGTTTATCATCTACAAAGAGGGATATTTGTTGCGAATGTGGACCCTTGGGCCGGTCAGAACAGGGGATGGAGCGCTGTGGAAGGCCACAGCAAGCGTCCCGACTGGGAGGCGGCTCAACGGACTTGAGGAAGGCTTGGATACTGGAACAAGGTGGAGTCCTATGCGACCAAGGACTCAGCAATAGGGAGGAGGACGGACGACATTGGGCCCTGTAGACTGAGGAGTCTTCACCCTGGAGACCGATACTCCCCCGAGAGGAGCTCGAAGGAGTCCGGCCGCTGGGACTTTTGGAGATTCACCCTGGAAACCGGAGCCCCCCCAGGAGGAGCCCGTAGGGGCCCAGCCGCTGGGACTTAGGCGAATCTTCGGGGCCGGTGAACACCAGGAACCAAGGAACAACGAAGGTCTGAGACGGGGTCCAAGGACAAAGCCAAGTCGAAAGCCAGGAATCAGAGGGGTAGCCATGCCAGGAGGTGAAACAAGAGGCAGAGTCGTGAACGGAGCCGGGTCAGAACCAGAAATCAGAAGTAGATGCCAGAACCAAGGGATGAGATGAAAAGCGGAGTCGTGGACGGAACCAGGTCAGAACCAGAAGTCAGAAGTAGATACCAGAGCCAAGGGAAGAGACGAAGGACGAGTCAGGAGTCAAGCCAGGTCGAAGGTGAAGAGCAAGCCAGGAACCCAGCAACTAATAGTCAGGAAACCTGAGGAACCTCGTTGCAAGGCAAGGGAAAGCTCCAGCTGCAGGGCTTAAATAGCCCTGCAGCGTCTGACGTCATCTGCAGGCAGATTAGGGTTTTCCCGCGCTGGCCCCTTAGTCCCTCCCACGGCTGGCCCCACCCCCTAGCTGCGTGCATGCACTAGGGCACCAGATTTTAAGGGGCCAGCCACGGGAGGACGCCAGCTGCTCCTCCAGAGCGGGAGCACCGCGTCTGAGGCCTGTGCAGGCACAACGGAGCTGGAGGCGGCCCGAACCCGGCTTGAGGGTGAGTGGCGGTCTGGGCGGAGCCAATAACAAAAAGAAAATCGAGCTGGACGATCAAAATTTTAAGATTTTGAATCGGAACCGGAACCGATCAGATTCCGGTTCTGATTCACATCTCTATTGTGCAGCCATCCTCTTTCTAAATCTTTAGGTATTCTTCCTCCTCTTACTGCTTCTTTGCTTCACTTACATTGCATTAGAGAACTCCAGACAATCCTGTAATCCTTTGACCCCTTTTCAGAGCCTTAGGCTACTTTATGACACTTTTTTGATGCCACTTTGCCATTTTCTAAAGCAGCATGTGACCCTTCTCCTTTTAATGATTTTTCTCCCAAGTTTCATTACAATTAATATAAAATTTACTATTCTAGAGCCTATTATAGACTATAATAATTATCCTATATATTTTCATAAAAAACAAATAAAACTAATTAAATGAATAAACCAAACAAAATTGTTTTGAAACTAATGAAACAAATATAGGTCCCAACAAAATGAATGAACGAACCAAAACAATTTTTTTTGGTCTGCACATCCCTACTATCTAATAAGGAATGAGGTGATCATCAGATGCTGCTTAAGGAGTTAATGTAATTAAAGAGGATTAGAAAAAGGTTTAAATCTGGGAGTAAATTCTAATTAACTTTTGGGACAATCTATTTCTAACCACCTTCAGTGGAAAGAGCTAAGATTTAAATTGGGGAATTGAAGTAGAATTGAACTATGTTCAATCTACAGGAATATTGGAGTGAAGGAATTGGAGGATGAAGGAATTCAGTATAAATACAGAGCTTCCATTATTAGTAGAGTCTTTGCTAAAGAAGTGGAGTCACAAGTTTACTGTATCTTCCTGCTGTCTTTTTACTTATTGACTTGAATTAAGAAGAAAAATGAAGTGTAAATAGCTAATCAACTCTCAGTAAAGAAGTTGGAAACCACCATTATTCTCAGTGTGTGTTTATTGGATGCAGAGACTTTTAATTATTAGTGCTGGAATAAAGGACAGAGAAGGGCTGTGATTTCAAAAAGCAGGGTATAAGAACTATTGTTTGTCCCCACAATTAGAATCCTGGAACTCAGAAATTAAAGTTTTCTGGAGAAGGGAAGAAGAAAATGAGAGAGACAGTAGAAGATTGATGTGCAGAAAAGATCCATCTCTTATCTCCCTTTTTTCTTCTACGTGCCCCTGGATCCCAGTGAAAGGATCCATCTCACCTAAAAGTTACATATAATGCCCCCAAATGCTAAAGAAAAATTTGGAGGAGAATCGGTATCTTAAAGGTGAATTTTAAAAGCTCAGCATGTGCATCAATTAGAGGATGCACAAAGAAATCGGGCTTACGCACTCCGACTGCCATGGCATTTACTCACTCATAGAAGTGAGTAAATGCCATGGCAGGCACATCCAAAAAATTTCCAAAAAGGAGTGGGGCATGAGCATTTTGAGGCCTGACCAAGATATGCATGTGTAAATACTTACGTTCCCCAGCTTGTGCCTAGGTCCCCTGCTGTGTAACTTTACTTTTGCTATGGATGATGTATAAGTCATAAAATGAAAGGATTGAGCCATTTCTGAAGGGTGTAAAGGGTTTAGGATAAACTCAGGGGAGAAAAGGCTATCAAACTTGGGGGGAGGGGGTGGGGTTTGGAGGACCTAGCCGTTAACTGGGCAAACTGGTGGATGAAATGGTAAACTGGGAATGGCGAGGGCGAACATCCCTTTTAAAATACTCCAACTTATGTGGTAAAAGCGGGATTTGTGCACCTATATGCACACCCACTTAAAATTTGGCACAAATGCGCACGTAGCCAGGCTATTTTATATTATGCATGCAGATACCCACACAATGTATAAAATACCCGCATCCCTGGCTGCAGGTCAACACACACAGGCAAATATTCTCCCATACCCTGGTTTTACATTCCATATAAAACAAATCAAACAATTTAGTCTTCCTTAGGACACTAGTTGGACCTCCTGGATCTAGCCATTTCAATAGGATGCAATGATTAGCAATAAAAATACTTTTAAACATAAACATAGGGTGTGATTTGTCAGATCCTTAATACTTCAAGATGTGGCCTAAGATATACAAATCAGATGATTTCAGTATTAATTTGCCAGAAATAGTCAACATCCTTTGTAAAACAGTGTCCCAAAAAGTGTGAATTTTGATAAAGTCCCAAAGACAATGAGAAAGAGTAGCATTATCTGTACAGCACTTCGAACATTGTCCTGAATTAATAATACCAATTAAGGGGGTGCAGGGATAAAATATTTGTTTTTTGGTTCATTTTCAGGAAGTTCTTTTCACATGAATTTGGTTCTTGGAATGTTTGACTTGTTTCATTTGTTTGAAAAAAAAACCCCAAATCAAACATTTAAAAAAAAGAAGAAAAACAAAAAAGAGGCATCCCAGTCTCACCAACTATGCCTCCCGCCCACCTGGAAAAATGCCGTGGGTACGACCTCCACTTACTTGATCCAGCAGGGTTTACCGGCGACACCTAGGCCGAGGCAGCGATAGGTTGCTGTGATTTCATCCTCAGCCTTCTCAAAGCTGAGGCTTTGATATATGCCACAGGCTAAGTACAGGGCCTGATGCCACAGCTGAGGCCCATGCAGATTTTAAATCCTCAGTCTTGCATAGGCTGAGTTCATAGTAGGTCACTGCAAATGCAGCTTCTGCAAGGTCGAGGCTTTGGCCTCGGCCTAGACTGGATCCTGGGCTCAGGCCCAATGCCGTGGCCCAGTCTGGAGACCAGGTCCTGATGCCTGGGCCTCGGCTGAAGCCCAGGTCAAAGCCTGAAGCTGTGGCCCTGCCCAAAGGCTGGGTCCCGATGCCAGGGAACAAGCTGGAGACTGGGTCAGAATACATTGGCCTTGGCCTATACCTTTGCCTTGACCCAGGTTTTACATCTTGGCCTGGCCCTAAGGCCGGGTCCTGATGCCAGAGTCCCGACCCAAACCCAGGCCAGATGCCAGAGCTCAACCAAGAGTCCAGGTGCCAACACTTGGGCCTTTGTACATGCAGGGGCCTGGGCCCAAGCCTGATGCCCCAGTGCAGCCCAGAGCTGAGTCCCAATGCCAGGGCTTCGTCCCAGAGACAGGCCTGACACTGGGAACTGGACCCGAGTCTGGTTCCCAAGGACTGGGACTCAGCCTAAGGTGGAGTCCAGACCTAGACTAAAAGCCACGGCCCAGCCCAGAGGCAGGGCCTCAATGCTGGGCCTTGACCTGGACCAAGGTCCAACACAATGAAATTAATTGGCCTTATTTGTTGCCTCTTGTGAATTCATTTTAAACAAATACACAAACCTTGCGAGTTGTATATGGCAATATAAACATTTTATGAAGTATCCTACGTTGTTGTTCATACAGCTGCACATTTTCAATACACTTGTATATCAAAAGATTGCACTTATAAAGGTCATCTTTAAGTAGTGATCTATTCATATGTTTATTCCAAAAATTTATCAGAATTTAAAAATATAAGAACATAAGAACATGCCATACTGGGTCAGACTGAGGGTCCATCAAGCCCAGCATCCTGTTTCCAACAGTGGCCAATCCAGGTCATAAGAACCTGGCAAGTACCCAAAAACTAAGTCTATTCCATGTTACCGTTGCTAGTAATAGCAGTGGCTATTTTCTAAGTCAACTTAATTAATAGCAGTTAATGGACTTCTCTTCCAAGAACTTATCCAATCTTTTTTTAAACACAGCTATACTAACTGAACTAACCATGTCCTCTGGCAACAAATTCCAGAGTTTAATTGTGCGTTGAGTGAAAAAGAACTTTCTCCAATTAGTTTTAAATGTGCCACATGCTAACTTCATGGTGAACCCCCTAGTCTTTCTATTATCTGAAAGACTAAATAACCGATTCACATCTACCCATTCTAGACCTTTCATGATTTTAAACACCTCTATCATATCCCCCCTCAGCCGTCTCTTCTCCAAGCTGAAAAGTCCTAACCTCTTTAGTCTTTACTCATAGGGGAGCTGTTCCATTCCCCTTATCATTTTGGTCGCCCTTCTCTGTACCTTCTCCATCGCAATTATATCTTTTTTGAGATGCGGCGACCAGAATTGTACACAGTATTCAAGGTGGGGTCTCACCATGGAGTGATACAGAGGCATTATGACATTTTCCGTTTTATTCACCATTCCCTTCTTAATAATTCCCAACATTCTGTTTGCTTTTTTGACTGCCGCAGGACACTGAACTGACGATGACTAGATCTCTTGGGTGGTAGCACCTAATATGGAACCTAACATTGTATAACTATAGCATGGGTTATTTTTCCCTATATGCATCACCTTGCACTTATCCACATTAAATTTCATCTGCCATTTTGATGCCCAATTTTCCAGCCTCACAAGGTCTTCCTTAAATTTATCACAATCTGCTTGTGATTTAACTACTCTGAACAATTTTCTA
The DNA here is from genome assembly GCF_901001135.1 of Rhinatrema bivittatum. Lineage (NCBI taxonomy): Eukaryota > Metazoa > Chordata > Amphibia > Gymnophiona > Rhinatrematidae > Rhinatrema > Rhinatrema bivittatum. Next base: position 554,927,147 of record NC_042616.1, on the reverse strand, counting down.
TCATCTGAAAATTTGATTACCTCACTTGTTGTATTTCTTTCCAGATCATTTATAAATATATTGAAAAGTAAGGGTTCCAATACAGATCCCTGAGGCACTCCACTGCCCACTCCCTTCACTGAGAAAATTGTCCATTTAATCCTACTCTCTGTTTCCTGTCTTTTAGCCAGTTTGTAATGCACAAAAGGACATCGCCACCTCTCCCATGACTTTTTACTTTTCCTAGAAACCTCTCATGAGGAACTTTATCAAACACCTTCTGAAAATCCAAGTACACTACATCTGCCGGTTCACCTTTATCCACATGTTTATTAACTCCTTCAAAAAAGTGAAGCAGATTTGTGAGGCAAGACTTGTCTTGGGTAAAGCCATGCTGACTTCCATTAAACCATGTCTTTCTATATGTTCTGTGATTTTGATGCTTAGAACACTTTCCACTATTTTTCCTGGCACTGAAGTCAGGCTAACTGGGCTGTGGTTTCCCGGATCGCCCCTGGAACCCTTTTTAAATATTGGGGTTACATTAGCTATCCTCCAGTCTTCAGGTACAATGGATGATGATTTTAATGATAGGTTACAAATTTTTATTAATAGGTCTGAAATTTAATTTTTAAGTTCCTTTAGAACCCTGGGTGTATTGTTGGATCCTTCTTCCAATTTTTGAATGAAGATCTTTTGGCTAAAATAGCTTCTTTCACCTCCCCTTTTAACCATGCCGGTAATTGTTTTGCCTTCTTTCCACCTTTTTTAATGTGTGGAATACATTTGGACTGTGCTTCTAGGATGGCATTTTTTAACAATGACCACGCCTCTTGCACACTTTTTACCTTTGTAGCTGCTCCTTTCAGTTTTTTTCTTACAATTTTTCTCATTTTAACAAAGTTTCCCTTTTGAAAGTTTAGCATGAGAGCCGCGGATTTGCTTACTGTCCCCCTTCCAGTCATTAATTCAAATTTGATCATATTATGATCACTAATGCCAAGCAGCCCCACCACCGTTACCTCTCTCACCAAATCCTGTCCTCTACTGAGAATTAGATCTAAAATTGCTCCCTCTCTTGTCAGTTCCTGGACCAATTGCTCCATAAAAATGTCATTTATTCCATCCTGGAACTTTATATCTCTAGCATGTACTGATGATACATTAACCCAGTCAATATTGGGGTAATTGAAGTCTACCAAAAATATCCAAGGTTTTGTACAAAATACGATTAAGTAAACACTACTGTAAAACACGTTGTACAACAATATTTCAGAGTTAACGTATGTGTATTACTAAAATTAATTTAAATTAATTTAAATTTACTTATTACCTTATTAAGGGCCATCATACCACCCGTGGCGTGCATGCATTTGATGCCTGTATTTTCAGCCACATTGGGTCACCTTTAATCATCGGTCCTATAAAATTTAAGTGCAAACAGTTTTTTTGCTTTTTTTTGCTTTTTTGGATTCAAATGGTATGTGGAAAGAAATTTTACTATCATGCAAGTCCTGCTCAGTTACCTCTACTGGTGTGTAGAGACAATACACTTGCTACTATCAAGCAAGTCCCGCTCAGATACTTCTACTGGCGTTGTAAGAACAATGCACTTGCCTCCTCGTTCAGTGTAACTGCATTCGTTGTTCTTCCAAATATCAGCGCTGCCACGCTATTTATCTAGGTCCTGCTTTGCCGCACAGGTGTCCCCCGTTAGTTGTATGCTAGCGCCGCCGCGCTGCCGCACAAGTCAGGATTAAGCGCCGCCGCGCTGGATCACAGAAGTCCGACGTACGTTTCACAGTGATTGCTGCTTCAGGGACTAAGAAGTGTACTTAGGTAATGCTTTTTAGAAATGCATTTGGGATTCCACATCTGTCATGTTTCCAAGCTTCACGCCATGTCCTAATTCTGACGACAGAATTATAAATATTTAGTCTCATGCAGGATGTTTATCTTGTTGGACTCTATGCCATCCCAGACATAAAGCACCACACTGCCTCCCGGGTGCTCCTCTCTGTCATTGCGATCTAATTTGTACCCCGGTATAGCACTGTCCCGTTGGTTGTCCTCCTTCCACCATGTCTCTGAGATGCCAATTAAGTCTATGTTATCATTCACTGCTATACATTCTAATTCTCCCATTTTACTTCTTAGACTTATGGCATTAGCATACAATTTAAGGTATTGAAAATCATTGCAGATTGAAGAAATATAGAAAGATTTGGATAAGGATGATTTAAACATTTTTAAAAAACCCTATCAACCACTGGAAGACTCCTGATGTGTATTTAGTTGTATTGAAATTGAATCTAGTACTACTAACATGCCTTATAGATAAGCCAAATGGCCTTATTTTATGGAATCCCAAACTACAATCATGGCTCTGCTCCAGCCGTGATTGCAGTTTGTCATTCTTTAAATAAAAAATCAGTGTACACTAAATAAAACAAATTCTTCTTGACCCAGAAAATATATCATAAACACATCCAAAAAAGTTGAAAACCAAAGTTGCATTTGACCCACTGGTATCATAAACAGTGTAAGTAGCTCATATTTTTCAAGGCAACTGCAACAAAAGTCCATTCATACACTAGGCTGTACCATACTATCCAAAAGTCTTAATGCCTATGTATAGAAATGTGTTTTTAATTTTTATATGCGATTAAACTTATTAGTCCATAATGAAGTCTACTCTCTTAACAAGCCATGGCTGATAGTATGAAATTCTCAAACCCACTGCGTATTGCACTTTGGCCATCGAATAGCTTATAAAAAGGATGAATAAAACTTAGCGCATATATGCATTGAAGTTAGACTCTGATCCATCTTTCCATGGCAGTCACGTTGGGGAATACTTGAAACCATGGTTCATATGAAAGGATTTAATCTGATGATCAAGCTGGTAAACCTGTTTCATTGACTAACTGCTCTCTTGTTTTTATGTAGATATGAATTGCCTGATCCCTGAGGCAGAAAATGTTCATTGTCAAAACACTGCAGTGTCGGTTGTCCAATATCCTCTGCTTCCATGGTTATAAGAATGGATTGCATTCCATTCTTATAATCATGGAAAGTTCTAGAAGTTCCAAAGTTCCAAAGTTCTAGAAGTTAAGTTTTATTCATCTTTTTTTTATAAGCGATTGAATGCTCGAAGTGCAATACACAGTGGGGTTCAGAATTTCATACTATCAGCCATGGCTTGTTAAGAGTGTAGACTTCATTAAGGACTAATAATTTTAATCGCATATAAAAATTTAAAAAAATTAAAAAAATCTATATACAGGCACAAAGACTTTTGGATAGAAGGGTACAGCCTGGTACATGATTGGAGTTTTGGTGCTGTTGCCTTGAAATATATGGGCTGCTTACATCATTTATGATACCAGTGGGTCACATATAACTTTGGTTTTGACCTTTTTTGGATGTGTTTATGATTCTTTAAATCAAGTAAGTCTTGTAATACATGAATTCCTGCTAAATTGAACCTAGTAAATACCTTATAAAGGTCCCCTGGAGGAAACAAAGTGTTCACAGTCAATGGGATACGGTAAGATTTATCTGTCCTATGGCAGTGATATTGACCATCTAAGGAATTTTTATGACTTGCACAAATGTAATAATCATAGAGTTAGACCTATTGGTAGCTCTTTTCTTACAAGATGCAGAATATATTTTAAAGTTAAAGAGAATGTCATTCCTCATACCATAATTAGATCTGAACAATCTTCTCTGTCATACTGCCATTCTAGCTAAGTTCTCAACAAACAAGCCATATTCTAGAACCTAATATTAACAAAGCACATACCTCTTTCTTGCTCAGAGTCATCAATATCCCTGTAACCATCCTCATCTTCTTCCCTTTCCAGATAAATTTAGAGCACATGGAATTTAAAAATGTTATATCCTTCTTAAGTAAAACCAAGAGACTCATTTGCAGAATGTACAGCAGTTTAGGAAGTAAAATCATTTTGATTAATGCCATCCTGCCAGTAAATAATAGATAACCAGCTCCGGTTTTATAAATGAGAGATCTTTTTTTTTGGGATGACTTTGGTCATGATCTGAGGCTGGTTTGAGAATTATTTTTGTGCATGAATCACAATATTTGTCTGAAAAAGGAACAGTATTGTTTTTGAAATATTTATGGGACTGAGACATTGTTATTGCTAGATGATGTTTATTGTAGATTGGAATATAAGAAATCAGGTACAGTATATTGGTGCAGCTTGATATATCATTAGCTTTTAACACTATATATTATATAAAATTGATTACTAGATTAAGATCTATCTGGGTACGTGAGGGTTGTATTGAAATGATTTCAATCATTTTTACAGGGAAGCATGCAGTTGGTTGCCAACAAGATGATTATTCTAACTGGTTTTCAAGTGACATTGGTGTGCCCCAAGGGTCTGCAGTATCTGCTGCATTTTTTAATGTCATTGTTCATACCTGGGAAGGATAATTTCTTCATTAGGCTTAATTTATAAATTATATGCTGATGATGCACAATTTATTTTATTCCTAGCTCAGTATGTGGTGGGTTTCATATTGAGAATTTTTGCATAGTTTCAGCATTATTGAAGATTGGTTGGCAAAGAATGGTCTGCTCCTTAATTGTGAAAAAATAAACAACCTTCTATTTTATGGTTGGGAAAGGGCATTTCTCACAGAACATCATTGGGTGTAAATATTGAAAACCTTAAATTAGAATTAAGAGAGGAGGCCCACAATCTAGAGGTGATTATTGATTCTAGAATTTCATTAAAATTGCAAATTAAGAATGTTGTGAGGCTTGCCTTTTAGAAATTACATTTATTAAGACTATTAGGAGAATGTAACGTTTAGAGGAATTTAGAATTATGGTACAGGCCATTATTCTTAGCCATTAGATTATTGCAGATCTGCATATTATGGGTTGCCTAAATATTTATAACAGGTTTTACAATTAATGCAAAATGTAAAGGTATGGGTAATTTTTTTATTATATTAGGGAGCGACTATCCATCCATATTTGAAGACACTTCATTGGTTATCAGTTTTTCAACGGATACAGTTTAACTTAATAGCCAAAACACATAAGGCAATTTATGTTAATTATTTCTGTGTGACAGGTACTATTAGGTTCTTACATTTTACATCTTAGATGTTAGTTAATATTCCAGCTATTAGTAACTTTCACCTTCAAGTAACTAGAAAGAAAGAATTTTCAATAGCATCTCCATTAATATGTAACACTTTACCTAATGAGCTAGTTAGTGAGCAGGACTATTTAAAATTCCATGAAAGAGTAAAAGCATTTTTATTTTAGCAGACTTTTTCTGATGACATATGCTAACTTTAACAAAAATACTGTCTTTTAGTGCTGCACATAATATATTGTCCCGCCGATTTTTTATTTTATTTTTTTTGTGTTTGCGTTTGTTTTTGTGATTTTATGATTATGTTTGCTTGTAATATTTTATGTATTTGCAATTGTAATCCACTATGAACATGTAGAAGAATTTGAGAAATATAAGCTTATTAACTAAATAAATATGTGAAAATCTTTTCTTGCACTTTTATATAAACTTTTCTGCTGTTCAGGGTGTGCATGGTATTTTTCATCCACACATATTTAATATATCAGATTAGAGTAGCACAGATTTCTGATAAATAGTAAAAAATAATATCCTTAACTATATAGCTCTATAAGGAAAGTAGTGGCACTTAGAGTGTTTTTAAAATTTCAATCATATTTTTCCATTCAGCAATACAATTTAGAGGTTGATATTCAAAGCCTTGTGTAGGTAACTTTTGGAGTTATCCACACACTGGCTAATTTTAAAAGGAACACGTGTGTGCCCATAAATGTGTATATTGGCATGCAAAAGAGATACGCTGCAATTTTATATCATGCATACAAGTACACGCTTATCATTTAAAATACCCCTCCCATGCATATATGCATGCAATATCTTACGAGGCAGCTCAAGCAAATGCCCCACACATATTTCCACTAGGGCTTTGGAAGCTTTTGCACACGTATGCAGGTGGATTTTAAAACATATTTGCATGAGGGAAACGCCAGTTTTCCCAATTAGTCCAGCAGTTTGTCCAGATGATACTGAGGTCTTTAATACCCCTCTAGTTCTTCATCCTGCAAGCTCCCCCAGTTGACTCTGAACCCTCATGCTATGCTGAAAGCCCAAAAAGTCAAAAACTCCAGACTTGCTCCTCATCAGGACCAGCAGTAAAGTTAGCAAATGAAATGCCGATGAGTTCCATGGTCAGCTTTTTTTTTAAATTCAGAGTTACACACATAAGTCTTAGCCCCACCCTGGAATGCCCATGCCCTGCCCTTTTTCCACCCCCCTATTCTTGAAACATGCATGCAGCTTCTTAAAATTCACGTTGCTCATGCTTGGCCATCATATGCACATATGTGGTCATTTTTGTGTGAGCAACACTTTTAAATTCTACCTCACAGAAAGCAAGATTTGTATATCTCCCCATGTTGAACACAAAAAAGTTTGTCCACACAACTCATTACCAAATTCAGACTTTATATGGATAAAAAGGTGTGTCACTGAGGGAGTTTCTTGGATGATGCTAAACTATAACCAATAAGTGCAGATATTCACCACATTCTGGCTAAAGCTACGTGTATAAGTCTGGTCTTACAAACAAGTTTATCTGGATATATTCGTAGAGATACACATTCAGTTGAAACAAATGGATAAAATGCAATGAATGAGTCTATTTTTGTTTCATGCATGGACCCTCAAAATGAATGGAGATTCCCTATGAATTTTAAGAAAAATGTTCATCTCATTCGTTTATGTTTCCTATTGAAATCTATGGCACATTCAAGTCTATTAATGTACTAAGCGAGCAGCAGGGACTAAATGGCAACTATAGTAACCGACCATTTTCTGTATGACATAGGATCCGGGGTAGTACCAAGGAGTAGACTTAGGAAAATAGACAGGATTGAGGAACAAGTAAGGTGAAGTATTTTTTTAACTCGCCTATATATGCACTTAAAGGTCTGAGCATGTGTAAAGAAATGCCACTTACTCTGCTGGATTTTGCAGAGACAAGTTATGCATACAGAAGTAGACAAAAACTTTCAAAAAGAAGTAATTGACATTGGTAATGGGCTTTATCAGATTTTCACTGCTGCAGTCAGAAATCACACAGACTATAATAGAGATACAGAGGCATAACTTTTTGTCTTTTCAGAGGGGCCAGGCAAGATTAGAGATTAAAGTAGTTCCAGACAGGGAAGACAAATACAGCATAAGTGAGCATACTGCATGCGTGTGGGTGTGGGTGTGTTTGAGAGAGAGAGAGAGAGAGAGAGAGAAAGACAGAGCCATTTTGTACACACTGGGGTAGATTTTCAAAGGGTTACACGCGTAAAATACGAGCGTAACCTCCAAAATCCTACCCCTGTGTGTTCCAAGCCTATTTTGCATAGGCTCGGCAGCGTGCACAAGCTCCGGGATGTGCGTATGTCCCGGGGCTTTCCAAAATGGGCAGTCCTGGGGTGGGGCAGGGGGCATGGCGGCAGTCCAGGGGCGGGGCCGAGTGCTCCAGCACAGCGGCCTGTGCCAGGGCATGGCGCGCTGGCATGGCCACACATATTATAAAATCAGGTGTACATTTATGCGTGCCGGGTAGCACGTACAAATGTACCCTGCACGCGTAACTTTAAAAATCTGCCCCACTGTGAGGGGCAACCCTTTGAAAGACAGAGATTGAGTTTGTGCCACTAGTAAGCTAACCCTGCTTGCCAAGTTGGCTCTGTGCTTGTTAAGCAGTGACGTGAACTCAGTCTATCAACTTAACTGAGTGTGTGACAGACACACTCAGACAGTAATAGAGTGGAATTGTGAGTGCTGCTACAGTATCAACAAATTCTATTGTGATATCAAACCCCAGTAGGCATTCCAAATGTCATTATGCCACTGTAAGGAAAGGGCAGGGATGGGAATGGCAGGAGTAGAGGATTGGGTGTTGCTGCAGAGCCAGTCCAGCCAGTGAGAAGTACAAGCAGCAAGAAAAAAAGAAAGTCTTGTCCTAAGCTTAAAGCAGAATTTTTTAGCTGCAGAAAGCCAGGAGTGGAAGCCAGCTCAATCCATATTAAATTCAAAATTGGAGAGAATGTATCACTGTCACTTGTTGTTCTCACTCTTTTTTGAAGCAGGGGCCAAATATGAGAGAGCCATCTGAGGCTGGCATTAAAAGGATAGGGGCAAGAACAAGGGCAGCAAAAATTCGTTACTCAAAGCCAGCAGTGCACTACTCCATGATTACTGCTTCTGAGGTTCAGTAATGGAGGAGGTGAGGTAGATATTCAAACCATAGCTGGCTAATTTAGAGGTAGATTTTAAAAGCGGTAGATTTTAAAAGCGTACTTGCCAGGTTCTAGTGGCCTGGATTGGCCACTGTTGGAAACAGGATGCTGGGCTTGATGGACCCTTGGGTCTGACCCAGTATGGCATGTTCTTATGTTCTTATGTTCTCGTGCAAAAATGGCCACATATGCGCGTATGCAAGCCTGGTGCGAGCAACACAAATTTTAAGAAGCCACGAAGTATGTGCCTACATACCAATGCACTTGTCAAAAATAAGGGGGCGGAAAAGGGGTGGGGCATGGGCATTCTGGGGCAGGGCTAAGACATATGTGCAAAATTCTGAATTTTATAAAAGCTGACCATGGTACGTGTCCACATGTTATCTACATAACTTTTCTGCTGGTTCTGTTGAGGAGCAAGTCTAGAGATCTCGAGTTTTAGGACTTTCAGCACAGCGTGAAGGTTCAGGGTCAAGTGGGGGGCCTGCAGGATGAAGAACCAGAGGATTCTTGAAGACCTCAATTTCAATTGGACAACCTGGTGGACAAGTCATTCCTGCACGTAAGCATGTTTTAAAGTAAGCCTGCATACACATTTAAAAGTTGCTAAAGCCCTAGCGGAAATACGCATTGGACAATTCTCGAGTCAGTTCTTAAGATTACATGCACGCATATGTGTGTCGGGGATTTTAAATGATACGCGCATACTTGCACTCGCATTATAAAATTGCTGTGTATCTCCGCTCATGCGTCGGTATGCACATCCATGGGTACATGCACATTTCTTTTAAAATTAGCATGTTAGATGGGATATTCAGCTGCATGGCTATGTAGCTGAATATCCCCAGTTATATCACTACTTAGCCAGACAAGTCTGATATGTTTAAGATTAGAGCAAGTCTAACCTAAACGAATAACTTATCCAGCAAAGTCTCAATAATGCTTCTTAGCCAGATAACTTATCCGGCTAAATAGCAACATCCCATTACACCCACTTCCTGCCAACAAGGAATCCAGGTAGAAACTTAGGCCTGGATTTATCAAAATGTGAAAATTATTGTATGTGATAGGAAAAGGGGTGTGTTTTATGGTAAGAGTCAGTTTATTGCACTAATACCTACGAGAAATGCTAACCTTTTCACACTTTGTGATACATTTCAGGATTGTTGTATTTCCTGCATGCAACCATTGGTTGCAGGTTTTGAAGCTCCTGGAGAGCCAGCTGAGAGAGAGAGAGAGAGAGAGAGAGAGAGAGAAACTAGCCATAATGCCCTCATCCTAGGTAGGTATTTATATCTCTATGGGAAGTCCACCTAGTAACACGAGGTGAGGTTTAGGTATTAGTGTAGGGGTTAGGGGCCACTTTGACATTCAAAGTGAGATGAACAAACAGCACAGTGCTCTCTTATGAAGATTTGAGGACCTTTGGAGTGAGGAAACTCAGCCAAAGATGAGATTTGTGCAATGTTCTCTCAACCTAGCTTGATGGACTCTCTTGCCCCTTGTGCTTGTCCTTGTGTTTGAGGCACCGGCTGTTCTTGTTCTGGCATGGGAGGTGGGTTAATTGTCCCCATGAATTCAGTGCACTCGCATGTCGTTCTCGGTCTCTTTTGCCTGCCAGCAGGCTGCCGTGATCGTGGCCTGACCATTGGCGCCTTGCTTGTATGTGCTGCCCTTCCCCTGGCTTTTTTCGGGATGGCTTCCATCTGCTGGTATGACCTTCCCTTTGTCTGGGTCCCGACTGGCGTGAGAAATAAAAAGACAAAAAAGAAAAGAGAAAAGCATGGAATACCTTGGCCGGCACTTAAAAAGGGGGGGGGGGGGGGGGGTTTGGACCTCTGAGCTCGAGAGCTCCAACCCCTTCCTGGCCCGGCCATTAGTTCCTGCGACCTCGGCTCTTTAAAGTGAGCCTTCCAAGGACAGTTGTTTTTTTTTTTTTTATAGGAGCAACTGGGTGGGTGCTTAAGACTCTAAACAGAGAGTCCAAATTGGGGGGGGGGGGGGGGGTTGGCTGCCGCTGGGCACCTTGCAGGTTTCCCTGTTGTGTGCAGGGTGCTGCAAAGATTTTTTTTTTTGTAAAGAACCTCTGAATGAGGCTTTATTTCCTACTCATTCCGTTCGCTGTAATCGTGCATTTTTCCACGCTCCCCCGCCCCTCTGTCTTTTTTTGGTGCTCCTTGCTTGCCGTCACTGCCAGGTGAAAAAGGGGGGATGGCGGCGACAGCATTCACTTTTATTGGCACTGTGAAATGCTCAGGAGCGCGTCACAGGCCGATGATGTCAGGCTTGTGTCGGGCAGGGCCTGCACACTCATGAGGAGCCCACGCCTGGCCTACCCCGGAAGACCAGGCGTGGAGTGGCAGGTGAGTGCGCCCACGTGCCCAGCGGCATCGCCGTTATAGGTGGGCCTGCTCGCATGGGGCATGAGCTCTTGTATGTTGAGCAATAGGCTTTACTGTGAGTTTGAGACTAATCCCTGGAGAGAGTGAGAGGGTACACAGTAACTTTTAAAAGAAAAAAACTGAATTCTGACAGTAATTGACATACCGACATACAGCTGCAGAGAAAGTGTGATCAGATCCAGGATAAAGAGAACTGGCAACAGAGTTCTGCTACCAACAGAGCACCTGAGAGGAACACTTACAAACTCTAAGTGTCTTTACATAACAGTAACCTAGCAGTTAATGTAAAGTGAGTGATTGTATCAAATGCAGTGACCAGAAAGGAAAGAGTATGTGAGAGAGTTTTTTTTTATTCTTTCTCATTTCAATTCATTGGATTCCTTTGTGCTTTAGATAGAGTAGGGGAATTTAATTATTTCTTTTGCACAAAAAATAGCGAAGTTTCAACAAGACTTCATGGGCATACATGAAGGGAACATCTAATAAGTATCCTCATAAGAGAAGTGGGAATAGAGTAGTGGAGGAACACTTTATTATTTTAATTAAAGTGTTGTGAAGTAGTCCACTCTGCACCAGCAGACAATGCTTACGGTACAGTCCAGAGACAGAACCACAAGGAGAGGTGGCTGGAGCACTTCTAGCTACTCAAGCTGCATATGCTATCTGTGCTCATCCAACAACACACACGATATGTGGTAGAGGGATAAAGAATTCTTTCCACAGGCTTTTACCAGCTAAGTGTACACTCACTTCCAAGTCTAGCCAGACTCAGGAACTGACATCATCACATAAAGCACAGAGAAAGAGAGAGAGAGAATCATTAAGATAGAAGACGTAAGTAACTGTGCTAATGAAATAGGAAGAGAGCATACACAAACAATTTATTGCTAATCCATTAAATTATCAATACATAACATAAAAAAAAAATAACTACAACATCAAAAATAACCTATATATCTAAATATAAAGCCACTTAAATATATTTTATTAATATAACCAAAAGAACAACATTGACAATGAAAGGAAATCAATGAGAGACCAAAACATATATACATATAAATACAAAGGACAAGACAAAAATCTATCAAAAAAGGGAAAATAACACCAAGGAAAATTCCAAAATTAAGAAAAAGAAATAAAGAAAAAAGGGGCATAAAAAGATGCCAGAATTGTCTACCAATCACCACTGATAAAAAGTCTCACAGACTACAAAATATATCAGAAATTCCTATGCATGAATTCTAGAAAACATATATATATATATATCACAGGATAGTGGTTGTCAGTAAATAAATTCATCACTCCTCATAAGGACCAGGCTAGCAATTGCAAGCCATTCTAGCCATTCTGGATGTGGGGAGGATTGATCCTTGAAGCCACATTCGTCCAGCATACATGCTGCCTCATATTGAACCAACTGAAACAACATCATAGTCTTAATAGTCAACCCCACAAATAACTCTCCCTCTATAGTATGAAAATATAACCTCCTTCTGCATCACTTTATGAAACAAAATTATTGATCTGTAACAGTTTGTTTTTTGAAAACATTTACCAATCACATATGTGAGTCACTTTACTACATTGGTACTTGTAGTGGTCAAGTCATGGCAAAGCCTCTACAGCTTCTTTTTGGTTCAGAAATATCCATAGTGGAGCTATGTTTCTTCAAGCAAGTCATCAAAAAAAACAGCATAGAACCTCTGAAAGGTGAAACAATATGTACAACTAACAAAACCATATGGAGAAAACCTAAATCCACCTTAACACAAATGTGTAGATTTTAAAAGAGCTGCATGTGTGCCCATCTCGCTAGGTGCTATTTTATAAAGTATGTAAGTAAGTGATAAAATACTCTTCACCTGCACATCTTACAGGGGGGAGAGAGAGGGAGAGAGGCTCTTTATAAAAGGCTCAGCTTGAGACTCAATATATGGACCATTGCAAGGGGGCACTTTGATTCGGGGTGAGTTTTCAGGGGGTGAGTTGAGGTTGGGGGGAGGGGGGTGTTACAATGCAGGAAAATTCTAAGAGGAGTTGATTTGTACACTGCAGTCTCTGCTAGCTGCATTATACAAATCAACTCCTTTTCATCACCTATAAGGACTAAAATTCTTTAGTGATGTCAATTTTACAATGAATACTTCTGAATGTGTCTGTAACCCCCCCCCCCAACCCCAACTCACCTCCTGAAAACTTACCCCCAATCAAAGTGCCCCCTTACAATGGTTCATATAGTATCGGGTTGAGTCTTCAAAGAGGCTTTCTCTCTCTCACTCTCCCAGTGTTCACCAGACACCGACTGAGGAGCTGTAGCAAAGTTACATGCGTAACATACATACACTGGTTGAGGAAAAATAAGGGTTATGTGTGTCAGTGCTAGAATGTCCATGCCCTTTTTCTGGGCATGTGTACATTGATGTATGTGCACCCTTCCCAGCAATTTTAAAATTTGTGTAGCTCCCACGCAGCCTACCTACATGCATATGTGGCCATTTTTTATGTGCAATGTTTTTAAAACCTTCTAACTATTTTAACATTAGTAGGTACCTCACTACCCAGAGCCAAGAATCAGCACAATTTAAATTCCCTTCTTCTTGGGCTTTACCTTGCAGCCATATCTTCTTGTATCTTTCTCGTGGCCTCATTCTGCCACTTCCCCTTCCCCTTCCTGGTCTGTCCTTTACCCTTGACCTTTCCGGGTAGGAAGAGTGACTCAGCGAGCCCTTTAAGTCATAAGAAGGCCCTTTGGTGGCCAGCTGCTATGGACTCAAGCATCGTATCCTCCTATTGGGAGCCACTAAGTCTCTTTACGTCCTCCTCAGTGTATCTTCCCTCCGCAGTACATCCTGCCTTCCATCCTTCCCTCCTTTTATCTCAGTATGTTCTTATAACCTTCCTCAAACAGACTGGGACACTTTGCTACTCTGTTTACTAATTTAATTCTGAGTCATGAGGAGGTCAAGAAAACCTCCATGCTCTTGAAGATCATCGTGAGTATTGTGCTCCATGTATTTCAGAGAGAGCAAACAAATGCATGGTTGGCAGTGGTGAGCAGGGTGGATTTTACAGTTCTGAAACAAGAAACAGATTCAAAATCATATAGCATTGGGGTCCTGGTTATACTTGTCTTTTATAACAAGACCTAGATTTCTGATTACCAGATGACTTCATGTCAGTTAGGACAGGCTGAAAACATTCCTGGGTTTTAAGCAGTTTACATGAATGGAAATGCAGTCCTGCCTTTCTTGTGGAAATGAGAACTAGAAGTTTCCACATGCAGGGAGGAAACTAGGAATACATCAGCCAGTCATAAATAACCTAGAATGCTAGGTTCAAATTCTTTGTCAGTTCCCAGTTTAAATGAGTTAGTTGGTCTCGGAGTGGGCACTTTTTCAAAATCAGTAAACTACAATGAAATGTAGTTCTCTGTTCGACAGATGTACTGGTTAGAATAGCAAGAAAGATTAAAGAGATCGGGGAGAAATGTGTGAAATATTACAAAACTACTCATCTTCATAGTGTCGGGCTTAAGCCAACGTTAATAGACCCTCACTTACATGAACATCAAAACTCACAAATGGAATTTTGGTTAAATGAAAAACAAGCACAAAGAATATGTTCAAATAATGCTAGATAAGAGGGTCTAAGCTTAAATAATCTGTCAAAATGGTTTTCACATTCAATCTATTTAAGAGCACCCTACCTGAATAAAGTCTGCTGGCCCCAGGCAATGTTAATACCTGCTGTGGATGAAACCACATGCTTCCCATATACTGATCAACATACATATGAATGTTATTTATTTTCTTCTATCCCCACAAGCATTTTCTGATAGTTTTAGTTGGCTAACAAGAAAATGATGATTATACTTTGCAGTATAATATATTCCACTCTTTAAGCATGAAGAAGGCCCTAAGGCCAAGATGTCACCTGCTGTATTATTTTCTACTCCCAGCATGTGCTTTAACAACTAACTTTGTTAGATGTGTTTTCCTTGCAGTCGGGATTCCAGCATTGTGCTAATTCTATGTCTCAGTCTGTGGACTGTTCTGTCATTTTTGCTGTGAAATGGGGCAAGATGTTCAAATAATGCCTTGTGTGGCAGCTGAATAGAATGAATGACAAATACAACTTTTTCTTCATCTAACAAAATGTCTTAAGGGAGGGGAAAAAAACAACAACAAAGCCTTTACGGTAAAAAGTAAAAAAGAAAGAACACATAGAAGTACAAACAACTTCAACATCACACTGTCTGGCTCAGTTCTGAGTATTGTTTATTATTTAGAGAAAAGCATATTATGTACAAGCTTGGCTATCATAACATCCCCTAAGGAAACAAAAGCTGCGTACAGTATTGCTGGCATTTACTAACTTTAAACAAAGGGAAATTGTTGTTCACATTGTTTCAAGTATTAAACATTGTAAATTTAGTATTTTTCAGTTTAGCATGGACCTTAGTGACTAATAGGATGTTGCCTCTCTGCAAGAGTACCAGGTGTTCCATAATATTTTTGAGGATCTTTGGATGGCCAGGGAAAGACTAACAGTCGGCAAGTACCATAGGGAAAGGGGATTGGGAATGGGAATGGGGAGGAAACTTGTAAATAGACAGAATGGAGGATGTCCGTCTCAATCAGAGCTATGTCTACCTGGCACATCTACAAGCCCTGTAGATATGCTAGTACAGTGAAATTGGGAATGGCCCATTGAACCAATTATGGTTCTATCTGACTATTATATAACTTCAGTAATTCTAGATCTTATACATGCCAATGAGTTTTAATCCCCAAGATATAGTGCAGGGAATTTCAAACAGCAATGAATTGTCAAACACCCTTAGGGCTGAAGCAGGAGAAAGAAAGGTAACATAAGCCTGAGCAGTGGTGCAGAAGGCCTGCAAAACAATGGATGGCCAGGGCAAGAACAAGAGGCATCATCCACTGTAGGGGAAGGAGATTTAGAAGGAACCTTTAGACAGCCAGAGCAACAGAGGAAGAATCCTAATTATTAAGACTGGTTTTGAGCAGTGGCAGTAGAAATGGTGCTGGTGATTATTAAAAACTGAAATAGTAGGATCTGCAGGGCAAGCTGCGACGACCTCCTCTGTCAATGCGGCACCGACTGAAGTGACTTCAGAACAAACCGCCCACGAAGGAAGCAAAAAAGGTGATGTAGCAACTGACGCGACACCCGAGTCCATGAGAACGGGAGCAGGAAAGGCCAAAAGAGACACAAGAGATGAGTCTCAGTGTTTACCCAGGGTTAGTAGCCACGATATGAAAGGCATAAGAAATAAAAAAATCGCAAAAAAATAAAAAAGTAAGAACAGGATCAAGATCAGACTCTAGTAGTTCTAGCTCCTTGGCATCTTCCAATACTGACTCTTCATCCAAAGATGACCGAGATAGGCCGAGTGCAAAGGATGAGGAGTCATCTCGTGGTCCCTCAGCCTTAACGGCACTATCACAACTATGGGAGAGCGTTCCCAAAGACCTGCGAAAAAAGATCAAGAAATGGACCTACATTGACATGTTTAGAGTTCTTGAAGGCAGAAGGAATCCAGGTGACAAGAAAGGAGGCAGAAAACGTAAGCACGCGACAGGACCCAACAAACCAATCACAAGAAACATCATAAATTGGACAAGGGCATTTTTGTGCATGACACGTGTCATGGGAAAAGAAGACCCATCCCAATACGGCCCTATGCTCAGCTATGTGGACACCATTTTAGACGCATATAGAGAATACAAAGGATGGGCATGGTTTAATTATGATGAATACTTCAGACACAAAATGGAAGAGAATTGCTTCATGTCTTGGGGATCAGAAGACATCAGCTTATGGCTCAGGCACATGAGGATCAAGGCGCCGGATGCAGCAAGCAGCATGCGGTTATATGCCAGATTAAGTCAACTAAACACACATGCAGGACAATCAATGATTAGCAACAACAATGGCTCTTGCTGGAGGTATAACAAATCATCATCATGTTAATTCCAAGAATGCAAATTCAAGCACAAATGCTCAATTTCCTCTGCACTGCACCCAGCCTTCAAGTGCAATAAGAAGGCTAACGTGGGGAGTAATCCCAAGGCGAAGTGACAACAGCGTATTCACCAAAGCACCATCCCCAATCAACACTGAAGCCATGCTCATTTGTAGAGATGTGAATCGGAACCGGAATTGGTTCCGATTCACATCGTTAATTTTTTTTCGTGTGGCCCGATCGCGGTTTTGTTTATCGGCTGCTCCCGAGCCGATAAACAAAAAACCCACCCCGACCCTTTAAAACTGGGGCTCTCTTATTGCTTTGGGGGAGGGCAGGAAAAACGGCACACCAAAACAATCCCTAAACCCACCCCGACCCTTTAAAACTGATCCCTTAGCTTCCCCCACCCTCCCGAACCCCCCCAAAACTTTTTACAAGTACCTGGTGGTCCAGTGGGAGTCCCGGGAGCGATCTCACGCTCTCGGGCCGTCGGCTGCCACTAATCAAAATGGCGCCGATGGCCATTTGCCCTTACCATGTGACAGGGTATCTGTGCCATTGGCCGGCCCCTGTCACATGGTAGGAGCACTGGATGGCCCGCACCATTTTTAAAGATCTATAAATACCACTACTCTTATCTATAGTTATCCGGGTCTATAGTTACCTGGATCACCCCTGGAGCCTTTTTTAAATATTGGGGTTAAATTGGCCACCCTCCAGTCTTCAGGTACAATGGATGATTTTAATGATAGGTTACAAATTTTAACTAATAGATCAAAAATTTCATTTTTGAGTTCCTTCAGTACCTTAGGATGCATACCATCTGGTCCAGGTGATTTATTTATTTATTTATTTATTTATTTATTTAACATTTTTATATACCGGGCTTCATGCAGAGTTGCATATCAGCTCGGTTTACATTGTAACTGAAAAAAGACATGCATGAAGAATGCAAGTTACATAGAACAGGGACTAAAAACTTGGAACAGAATACATGGGTAAAATAACATAAAATAATGGAAGAATGGGAAATTTAAAATTTTTGCTACTCTTTAGTTTGCTACTCTTTAGTTTGTAGAGTAGAGTAGTTTGTAGAGTTTAAAGAGTAGATTTGCTACTCTTTAGTTTGTCAATCGAGCCTACTACATCTTCCAGGTTCACAGTGATTTCGTTCATTTTGTCTGACTCATTACCCCTGAAAACCATCTCCGGAACTGGTATATCCCCAACATCCTCATTAGTAAACATGGAAGCAAAGAATTAATTTAGTCTTTCTGCAATGACCTTATCTTCCCTAAGAGTCCCTTTAACCCCTCTGTCATCTAATGGTCCAACTGACTCCCTCACAGGTTTCTTGCTTCGGATATATTTAAAAAAGTTTTATTATGAGTTTTTGCCTCTATGGCCAACTTCAATTCAAATTCTCTCTTCGCCTGTCTTAATGTTTTATGCTTAGCTTGATCCTATGTTTTATCCTATTTTCTTCAGATGGATCCTTCTTCCAATTTTTGAAGGTTGTTTTTTTAGCTAAAATATCCTCTTTCACCTCACCTTTTAACCATGATGGTAATCATTTTGCCTTCCTTCCACCTTTCTTAATGTGTGGAATACATATGGACTGCGCCAGTTGAACACTTTTAACCTTTGCAGCTGCACCTTTCAGTTTTTTTCTAACTATTTTCCTCATTTTATCAAAGTTTTCCTTTTGAAACTTTAGTGTTAGAGCTGCAGATTTACTTATTGTCCCCCTTCCAGTTATTAGTTTAAATTTGATCATGTTATGATCACTGTTGCCAAGTTGCCAAGTGGCCCCACCACCATTACCTCTCTCACCAAATCCTGCATTCCACTAAGATTTAAATCTAAAATAGCTCCCTCTCTTCTTGGTTCCTGAACCAATTGTTCCATGAAGCAGTCATTTATTACATCCAGGAATGTTATGTCTCTAGCAAGTCCTGATGTACATTTACTCAGTCAATATTGGGGTAATTGAAATCTCCCATTATTATTGCACTGCCAAATTGGTTAGCTTCCCTGATTTCATCATCTGTCTGACCATTTTGTCCAGGTGGATGGTAGTATACGCCTATCATTATACTCTTACCCAACACACATGGGATTTCTACCCATATACTGGCAAGGCTCCTAGGCAGCAGAGTAGTGGCCCCAGGAGTGGTTACAAAATGGTTAAACGTGCAACATCACTTTCCTAGAGCTTTTTCCCATTCTGGTTGCACTTGTCATATGGGGAAATAAGCTGTGGAATAAACATATAATCTTTTGATGCGACAATAAGTCAGTGGTGCATGTACTCAACAAACAATAGGCCAAATGTCAGAGAGTGGCCAAGCTGTTTAGGGAAGTGTTATTAACCAGTTTACCATTAAACTGATATTAAACATGACCATAAGGGTGCGTCATGTCCCGGGTGTACCTAATAGTGTTGCCGATGCCTTGTCAAGAGGTAAATGGAATTTGTTTTGAAAACAGGTTCCAGGAGCCAACAAGGAAGCCACAGTGGTAGCCAAGAGATTGTGGAGCATTGGGGTGATGCCGAGAGGGACCTCCTGAAGCGATCAGTCGCCCCCTCCACATGGAAAGTGTACAGCATAGAATACGACAGTGTGTCCAAATTCCTGAAGGAAAGAGGTTGGAATGCAGGACCTGTTCATCAAGATTTAATTGTCAAATTTATAGTAGATGCTAAAGAGAGCGGTAAATCAAGAGGCACAGTGACAAACCAGCTAGCTGGCTTCACTTTTTTCTTGAAGCCAAGGGGTTGGGGCAACCCATCCAGAAATTTCCTTGATAAGAGAATACTGGCAGGATAGGCCATAAAATCAGGACCGGTCATTGATGCAAGTAAGCCAACACACACGAGCTCCTCACCCAGCTGTGGTCGGTGTTACCAACAGTATATAAATCCCAATTTGAGGTAAAATTATTTAGGACCAAGTTTTCCCTCGCTTTTTTTGGAGCGCTGCTAATTAGTGAGATGGCGGCCACGTCAAAATGGAAAGTGGGTTCCGGGGGCTTATTATTGCAGAACTTTACAGTATCAGAACAAGTAGCCCAAATAACCATACAGAGGTCAAAAACTGACCAAGCCGCAAGAAGCACCAAACTGTGCCTAAAAAGGACTGGTACCTTGTTAACATGCCCCATACAAAACTTGAAGACATACCTACTGGCCCGCCCATCTGGTGGTACACACTTGCTGATTCATCACGATCATACCCCAGTCACCAGATATCAATTTGCAGAAGTCCTCGACTTGGCAATCAAAGAAATAAGACATAACCCTAAGGAATTTGGGACCCACTCGTTCAGGATATGTCTGGTTAGGAGACACGGCGGGAGGCACCCAGAACCATAAGCAGTAGTCGTTCACCTCGGGGGCAACAACCTGGGAGACATGTCGTGCACTGAATTAATAAGACTCATAAAGCACGATTAGAAAAAATTGGCTTCCTGGTTTCCCAACTCCTGCATGATGTGGTTAGACATTATATAGCGGCTGCAATGGCAGGATAGTAGGCTATGGAAAAGAGGTCGCAAAAAGGTAAACCGGCAAGCCGGGCATTGGGCTGCCAGGCTGGGGGGGGGGGGGACGGGACACATACGCCATGACTGGGCCGATGACACTTGTGAAGGGTTATTCAGGCCTGATCATATACATGCATCTGACATTGGCATCAACCTATTCAATAATTCCATCCAGGAGGCCATTAAATACTTCTTTGGTTGAGAAGGCCACAGCTTTGGGGGGGCATGAGGCAAGGGTTACTACCTCAATTTGGTGGTGTGTGCACAAGTTGGGGCCGGATTTGGTAGGCCTGGGACCGGGGCCCCCTTGCTAGTAAGAGTACAGGATGGGGAGGCGGGGCAGATGTAGGGGCCACATAAAGCCTGTGCCTCATAATTTTAGTTAAGTCTTAGCAGATTCTGACTAGGAGGGTGTGTGGAGGTGAGTGTGCTGTGCATCTGTGGTCTCGACATTAATACAAGGGATTATGCCCCATGTGAGCAGGCCCACCTATAATGGCAATGGCACCGGGGACATGGGCACACTCACCTGCCCCTCCACGCTTGGTCTTCCGAGGTAGGCCGGGTGTGAGCTCCTCATGAGCACGCACACCCGGCTCTCTGCACGCCTGACCTCATCGACCTGCGACGCATGCCGATAAAAGTGAACGCCATTGCTGCCATCCCCCCTTTTCACCTAGCGGCGACGGCAAGCAACCCCACCCACCCACCCCTGGCAACCAAAGATATACATGTATTAAGAATAGCAATAATTGTTAACTTGTTCCACTTGTCGTATCTAATTGCATTGTTAGTTGCTTCTGCATCTATAATTGCTCACTCCCACATTTGTTGTTAATTATTGCAGTGTCAACTTTGACACTGCATGTCGCAGATTTAGGTGGATGCACAAGTTGGGGCAAGATTTGGTAGGTCTGGGACTGGGGCCCCCTTGCAAGTAAGAGCACGGAAGGGGGCTGGACATGACTTGACTCGTGCATCCCATTTTATTAGATCCAGTTTGAATTGTTAATACTACAATAAAGCTGCAGCCTCTTCAATCACATAAAGCCTGCACCTCATAATTTTAGTTAAGTCTTAGCAGATTCTGGCTGGGAAGGTGCGTGGAGGTGAGTGTGCTGTGCGTCTGTGGTCTCGACATTATATATTCTAGATCAGGTAAATCCCAGAGATTATACCATCTGATACCTATTACCAGCTAAATTTGTGAGGCCGTACAGGTTTCTTCTGAGACAAAGTCAGACTCTGGGTTTTAAACCAAGGCTGTTTTAACTTAGCTAAATAGCCTGCTTCTGCCCTGGGATGTTGTGATATCAGTTCCCAATATGTTTTATCCTGATTTTCTGATCACCAATGTTAAAGAAATAATTAACGCTTATTCAGTTGCCATTCTGTCAAGGATGACTTCTAAACCCACGTGTCAGCGACACTTTAAGAATCTAATTATGCTATTCTGAATTTGTTCCTTACCTATTGTTCAATTCACTAGAACACAGTTTTCCTGAAACCACTCACATTCACTCTACCTCTAATGCAAAGTAATGTGTCTGTCTTCTCTGTGCTTATTTTTATATTTGGTTACCCTTCTCTATACTTTCCCCAATGCAATTATATCTTTTTGAGATGCAGATACCAGAATTGCACACAGTATTGAAGGTATGGTCTCTCAATGAAGCGATAAAGAGGCATTATGACATCCATCATTTTATTTACCATTCCCTTCCTAATAATTCCAAACATTCTGTTTGATTTTTAACCACCACAGCGCACTGAGCTGATGATTTCAATGTAATATCCACTATGACATCAAGATATCTTTCCTGGGTGGTAGCTCTTAATATGGAAACTAACATCATATAACTACAGCAAGAGTTATTTTTCTCTATATGCACCATCGTGTACTTGTCCTCTAGAGATGTGCATTCATTTTAAATGAACTGGACAATTTCAATGACATTGTCTAATTCATCATGGTTTGGGAGTGCTCTGACATGAAGTAAATTTTTCCAAAATTTTGGAAACATGTGTATTTCTTGTTAGTGTGCACTAACATGAAATTCAGGAACCATGAAAAAAAAAAACCCCAAACCACAGAAAAAATGAAATTACCCGTGGGGTCCCAAACTGAACCAGGAAATGAGAAAAAAACTAAAAAATGAAACATCTCTATTGTCCACATTAAATTTCATCTGCCAGTCTCACAAGGTCCTCCTGCAATTTATGTTAATCTGCTTGTGATTTAAACACACTGAATAATTTGATGTCCTCTGCAAATTTGATCAACTCAATAATCGTACCCGATTCCAGATCATTTATAAATATATTAAAAAGCACTGGTCTAAGCACAGATTCCTAAGGCATGCCATTGTTTATCTTTTTCCACTGTGATAATGGACCATTTAATCCTACTTTCTGTTTCCTGTCTTTTGTTTTAACCAGTTTGTAATCCAGGAAAGGACAGAGTTTCCTATCCCATTACTTTTTAGTTTTCTTAGAACCTCTCATGAGGGACTTTGTCAAACGCCTTCTGAAAATCCAAATATACTACATCTACTGGTTGACCTTTATCCATATGTTTATTCATCTCTTCATTAAAAAATGTAGCAGATTTGTGATGCAAGAATTCCCTTGGGTAAATCCATGCTACTTGTGTACCATTAAATAATGTCCATCTACATTTTCTGTGAGTTTATACTTTATAACAGTTTTCATGATTTTTCCTAGCACTAAAGTCAGGCTCAGTGGTCTATAGTTTCCCAGATCATCTCTGATACCCTTTTTAAATATTGGGGTTAAATTGGCAACCATCCAGTATTCAGGTACAAAGGATGATTTTAATGATAGGTTACTAATTACTTGTAATAGTTCTAAATTTTCATTTTTTAGTTCTTTCAGAACCCTGGTGTGTATCTCATCTGGCCTACTACATCTTCCAGTTTCACTGTGATTTGGTTCAGTTAATCAGAATCACCACCCTTGAAAACTGTCTCCAGAATGGCTACCTTCCCAACATCCTCATCAGAAAATACTGAAGCAAGTAATTGATTTAGTCTTTCCGCAATGGCCTTTCTATCCTAAGTACCCCTTTAACCCCTCAATAGTCTAATGGTCTAACTGACTGCCTCACAGACTTCCTGCTTTGGAAATATTTTAAAAAGTTTTTATTATGAGGTTTTGCCTGTATGGCCAACTTGTTTTGAAATTCTCTCCTAGCCTGTCTTATCAATGTTTTACAATTAACTTGCCAATGCTTATAATATGGGCATCCAGGACCTCACTCATTCGCAACCACCCTATCACATTCCAATAAATACAGCAAACAATAACTTAGGTAAATAAGGCCGCAGCTTTATTAGCAACATAGAGGCCCGAGCCCTGAAAATAAAACTTAACATTACAATTTCAGCAAACCAACCCCCTCTATCCGCCGCTCCCCGGAAGGATAGTTCGCTCCAGCCACTCGGCTCGATGTTCGGCACTCCCACGCCAGGTTCAGACTCCTGCCACCTGCCTGCAAGGAGCCAACCTGGGCGGACCCCCGCCTCAAACCTGCAAGGAGTCTGGCCATGAGACTCCCGCCGCTCTCCAACAAGGAGCCCTTAACCAACAGCCCCCAGTTGTCAACCCCCATCACATCCTGCTGAAATCCATCTTAACAGATAACAAACCCATATAACTGTCATGGCTCGGGCCATCCGCCAAAATCCCCCCCCCCCCCCGAATGCTGCGACAAGCAATTAACATCCCAACAATCAACAATCACATGGGCGGGTGGGAGGGAAGCAAGGATTCGGCCGCACGACGCCAGCAGCCACCGCGCAATCCCCCAGCTCTCACCGCGCGGCCCCGCTGGACCCCCTAGCACGCGCACGAGACTCCCCCTGGCCAATCAGAGCCGGACAGCACCATGGCAACGTGTCCGGCCCTCCAATCCCTGCTCGTCACGCACAGAGCTGCAATCTCCCAGCTCCAGCCCCCTCCTCTCGTTTCCTGCCCTCCCGGTGACCCCAACCGCCGCGCTCCTATCGCCCCCCTTCTCCTCCCCCCCCCTCCTCGACCGCGGTCCAGGGCCGCTCCCAACGTGGGCCTGGGCCCACATTATCCTGTCCGACCGGACACTAGGTCCGGTCGGCCTTCCATGCTTAATCCTATTTTCTTTAGATAGATCCTTCTTCCAGTTTTTGAAGGAAGATATTTTGACTAAAATAGCCTCTTTCACCTCATCTTTTAACCATGCCGGCAATCATTTGTTCTTCCTTTCCCCTTTATTAATGCATGGAATACATCTCCACTGTGCTTCTAAGATGGTATTTTTTAACAATGTCCATGCCTGTTGCACACTGTTAACCTTTGTAGCTGCATCTTTCAGCTTTTTTAACTGTTTTTTTTTCATTTTATCAAAGCTTACCTTTTGAATGTTTATTGCTAGAGCCATGGAATTACTTATTGTCCCCCTTCTAGTCATTATTTCAATTTTGATCATGTTATGATCACTATTGCCAAGTGGCCCTACCATCGTTACCTCTCACACCAAACCCTGCCCTCCACTAAAAATGAAATCTAAAATAGCTCCCTCTGTCACTGTTCCTGAACCAATTGCTCTATAAAACGTTCATTTACTCCAACCAGGAACTTTATCTCTCTAGCATGTCCTTATGTTACATTTACCCAGTCAATATTGGGGTAATTGAAATCTCCCATTATTACCGCAGTATGAATTTGGTTAGGTTCCCTAATTTCTCTTAGCTGTAAACACCCTTGGGCACCAAACTATCTCAGATATTGTCGCTTGTGTAGCCAGATGGTGAGGCAATCGGTAGGGATGTGCATTCGTATTGACCGCATATGTAAAATGCTACTCATATTTTTTTTTAACTTAAAAAAAGGATTCAACATATACGATCGGATTTCCCACATATCCAACATAGCTATGTTGGATATGTTGGAAATCGCGATTGTTGAGCCAAAATAAAAATGTAAACCCCCTCACCCTCCTTAATCCCCCCCCCAGACTTACCACAACTCCCTGGTGATCGAGCGAGGAGTGAGGACGCCATTTCTGCAATCCTTGGCGAGAAGCATGTGACGTCGCGCCGCATCGAGTGACGCGGCGCCACGTGATTCCCGGCGAGTTCGCGCCGGAAGGCTCGTTCGGCCCAAAAAGAACTTTTGGCCAGCTTGGGGGGACCTCCTGACCCCCCCAAGCTGGCCAAAAGTTCCTTTTGGGCCGAACGAGCCTTCCGCCGCGAACTCGCCGGGAATCACGTGAGCCGCGTCACTCCGACGCGGCGTCACGTGATTCCCGGCGAAGTTCGCGCCGGAAGGCTCGTTCGGCCCAAAAAGAACTTTTGGCCAGCTTGGGGGGACCTCCTGACCCCCCCAAGCTGGCCAAAAGTTCCTTTTGGGCCGAATGAGCCTTCCGGCGCGAACTCGCCGGGAATCACGTGACGTCGGCGTCACTCGACGTGCCGCCGACGTCACATGCTTCTCGCCAAGGATTGCAGAAATGACTTCCTCACTCCTCGCTCGATCACCAGGGAGTTGTGGTAAGTCTGGGGGGGGATTAAGGAGGGTGAGGGGGTTTAAATTTTTTTTTTTGCACATATGGACATATACCCAACTCATTTAATTTTTTTTATGTCCATATTGACCGCAAATGGGACCCCCTTTGGACATATGGACATAAACTTTTGCTCTGCACATCCCTAGCAATCGGGGTTTCCACTTTTAAAGATGGTATAGAGATAGTTTCCACACCCAGATTGTCTTCTCCAGAAATAAATTAAAATAGAAACATGATTTCAGAGGCACTTTTAGAATTAAATTAAAGGATTTTATTTTGCTGGCAAATGGATAATTTTCTAGGTTCTTCACATCTAGAAACAAGTGTAATTATTGAACAAACAAACCTTTCAATAATTTCAAAGAGAAATAATTTACTTCTGGTGCAAAAAATAACAATTTCTCATATGTGACTCTTACTCTAATTCTTAACACAGTTTGGAATAGAAATCAGCTCCTATACAAAGATTTACCAAGATACTGTCAGATAAGCATTTTCTCAGTTAGTTACTTCTTAATGAGAACAAATGTTAAATTTCAATTTTAATTTAAGAAATATGATTCTTTGTGTTAACTTGTTATTACAGGGTCTTCAGGCAATTCTGGAATTCTCCAGATAAGTATTTGTTGCGATCCTGGCCGCGAGCACCACGGCCAGGCCCTTACCTCTTGATTCCCGGACCTGCTCCCGCCTCCGGAGTCCTGGCTTGTGGCCTGTTTGGCGGCATCCCTGCTGGGGCAGCACCGCCGTGAAGGTTCCGGTGGACTCCCTGTTCCTAGGTGCGCGCGCCACTTGGGTGCCTTTATAGCCAGTTTCCCACCAGTGCTGACTCCGCCCAATTCCTGACGTCAGATGCCGCGGCCTTCATATGCCGGCCACGGCAATCCAACCTTTGCCTTGCAACGGGTTAGCATTCTGGTTTCCTGTTGCGTTGCGCCCCAGAGTGACCTGCTTGGCTATGTCACTCCATTCCTGCTACAGTACCTGCTTGGTTCCTGCCTGGTTCCAGTACCCGAGTCTTGCTACAGTTCCTGCCTGGTTCCAGTACCCGAGTCCTGCTATAGTTCCTGCCTGGATCTAGTACCTGAGCCTGCTACCATTCCTGCCTGGTTCCAGAACCCGTACCCAGTTACGGTATCACTACTGTCCTAGTCTGGTTCCAGTTATCTGTCCTGATCCACAACCCGCCTAAGTCCCAGCATCCGGGCCCCTACGGCTCCTCCCGGGGGAGCTTCAGCTTCCAAGGAGAACCCACCTATATCCCAGCGGTTGGGCTCCTACGGGCTCCTCCCGGGGGAGCACCAGCTTCCAGGGTGAAGAGCATCTACGCCCCACCTGAGCATCTGCCTCCCGGCCAGCTATTCATCAGAGACATTGTCCATCTCTTCCCAGTCTCCAGCAGGTCGGCCCAAGGGTCCACTAAACTGAGACTCCCACAACAGTATTAACATCTTTTATCTTTAACCTGTTTTAACACAATAACGTTTACCTCTTGTGTGTCCATGTGTGTTGCACTAGTGCATTTTACCAAAATTGTGTCACAGTTTATTGGTGCGCACTTCTCTTTGATTGCTGGGAAAACATTTTTGAGAGCACTGCTTGTGATCACTGGGTAGACAGTGCTGACCCAGGAATGTTGTGATGCTTTAGTGGCTTGTGATTGAGGAATAGCTCATGCTGCTTTTTTGGTGCAGACTAGGGATGTGAATCGTTTTTCAACGATTAAAATTATCGTCCGATATTTTTAATATCGTCTTAAATCATTATAGAACACAATACAATAGAAATTCTAACGATTTATCGATAAAAATCATTAAATTGTGTTAGTGCGCACTAACGGGAGTTAGTGTGCACTAACAGAAAATGATACAAATTGACACTTACTAGGTCAGTGAAGGTCAGTTAGGAATGAATATGTATTCCTATTGGATGGCTACACTCTTATCTATTGATGTTACCAAGGTTCCCACTGAGGTGATGGTTGGGGGGATGGGAAATGGAACTGGAAACTCACGAACACCAACAGAAAATGAGACAAATTGTTGACACTTCCCAGGTCAGTAAAGGTCACTTAGGAATGAATATGTATTCCTATTGGATGGCTGTGCTCTTATCTATTGATGTTACCAAGGTTCCCACTGAGGTAATGGTTGGGGGGATGTGAAATGGAAACAGTTGGAAGCTTGACAAAAAAAGTAATGTGATGATCATCACTCATGTGACTAGAACTTGTTTGTTTATTATTTTTGTTAGCAGGCACGTGAAATGCTAGTGCATGTTGAATTTGCCAATCACTGTGCATTTTAGAAAGGTGGTCCTGGCTGCAACACACAGTTCAAATATATGTGGTAATTGATTGTTGGTAAGTGTATTTTTTAAGTAGCCACACTAGCCACCAGTATGTTTACTTTTCCTCCTACTTAACTCACTAGCTCAGCTTTATAAGAAGGGCTTCTCTGCTTGTGTGTTGCTTTTGTTTGGTGTGAGGAGAGCAGAAACATCAGATCTTTATTCAATCTACTACAGTCATCTATTATATTAACCTACTCAATTTTTTTAAATGATTTATTATATCACTGAATTAATAATTAATTATTATTAGGTGGTGGTGAATGTCTGACTAGGCTACTAGTCAGTGTCACTGGTGAGGCTAGTGGCATATTAGCAGAATTATAATTTATTTTTATTAGTACTGCAGCATTAATATATTATATTCAAGCCTAGGTAGGCAGGCAGTGCACCACTCCAGCAGTCATATCATTGCTTCCTGTGCATTGCATTATGTGCACACATTGACTCCAGCTTGGGCAAAATGGCAGGTCTCCTTTACTGCACACATTGACTCCAGCTTGGGGAAAATGGCAGGTCTCCTTTACTGCACACATTGATTCCAGCTTGGGGATAAGGCAGGTCTCCTTTACTGCACACATTGACTCCAGCTTGTGGAAAAAGGCAGGTCTCCTTTACAGCACACTGACTCCAGCTTGGGGACAAGGCAGGTCTCCTTTCCTGCACCCATTGACTCCAGCTTGGGTACAAGGCAGGTCTCCTTTTCTGCACACATTGACTCCAGCTTGGGGAAAAGGCAGGTCTCCTTTACAGCACATTGACTCCAGCTTGGGGAAAAGGCAGGTCTCCTTTACTGCACACATTGATTCCAGCTTGGGGATAAGGCAGGTCTCCTTTACTGCACACATTGACTCCAGCTTGTGGAAAAGGCAGGTCTCCTTTACTGCACACACTGACTCCAGCTGGGGAAAACGCAGGTCTCCTTTCATGCACACATTGACTCCAGCTTGTGGAAAAGGCAGGTCTCCTTTACTGCACACACTGACTCCAGCTGGGGAAAAGGCAGGTCTCCTTTCCTGCACACATTGACTCCAGCTTGTGGAAAAGGCAGGTCTCCTTTACTGCACACATTGACTCCAGCTGGGGAAAAGGCAGGTCTCCTTTCCTACACACATTGACTCCAGCTTGTGGAAAAGGCAGGTCTCCTTTACTGCACACATTGACTCCAGCTTGTGGAAAAGGCAGGTCTACTTTACTGCACACACTGACTCCAGCTTGGGGACAAGGTAGATCTCCTTTACTGCACACACTGACTCCAGCTTGGGGACAAGGCAGGTCTCCTTTACTGCACACATTGACTCCAGCTGTGGAAAAGGCAAATCTCCTTTACTGCACACATTGACTCCAGCATGTGGAAAAGGCAGGTCTCCTTTACTGCACACATTGACTCCAGCATGTGGAAAAGGCAGGTCTCCTTTACTGCACACATTGATTCCAGCTTGGGGAAAAGGCAGGTCCCCTTTTCTGCACACACTGACTCCAGCCTGGGGATAAGACAGGTCTCCTTTACAGCACATTGACTCCAGCTTGGGGAAAAGGCAGGTCTCCTTTCCTGCACACATTGACTCCAGCTTGTGGACAAGGCAGATCTCCTTTACTGCACACAATGACTCCAGCTGGGGGAAAGGCAGGTCTCCTTTCCTGCACACATTGACTCCAGCTTGTGGAAAAGGCAGGTCTTTTTTACTGCACACATTGACTCCAGCTTGTGCCAGGGTTAGGGCACTGTGTGCAGGAAGATCACAACACCCCTGGTATCAGGGTTAGGGCACAAGTTCTAGTCACATTGACTGATCACATTACTTTTTTTGTCAAGCTACCAACTGTTTCCATTTCCCAACCCCCATATACTGTCAGTGGGAACCTTGGTAACATGAATAAATAAGAGGGCAGCCAATAGGAATACATATTCATTCCTAAACTGACCTTAACTGACCTGAAAAGTGTCAAATTGTATCATTTTCTGTTAGTGCGCACTAATCGGAAAAAACGTGCCAAACACGATTTTCTTCTCCTGCCAGACGATTTCGATCGTTAAGATGATAGAGCACACGATTCACATCCCTAGTGCAGACT
This sequence comes from Rhinatrema bivittatum, assembly GCF_901001135.1. Lineage (NCBI taxonomy): Eukaryota > Metazoa > Chordata > Amphibia > Gymnophiona > Rhinatrematidae > Rhinatrema > Rhinatrema bivittatum. Next base: position 554,896,896 of record NC_042616.1, on the reverse strand, counting down.
GGACCTGATCTACCTCTCTTGACCATGAAGTCTCAGGATACAATGGTCCTCCTACTACGCTATCTCAAACCAAATCATTAATAAAGACTGACTGCCTCACACTGCCAATCTTCCACAGTCCATAATGTTGCTAGCATGTGTGTATAAATGACTCTGGAGTTCTTGCTATTAGAAATAAAAAAATAATTATTTCAACCCTGTCTAAGGATGCTTGCTTTGAGAGAACTCACAAAGAAAATATTCAGCCACACTCTCTCAATAAGGAAACAATACAGAGATAGGTTTATTTACAGGTCCTGTGATTAAACACTACAGCACCTTTACCTACAGGTGGAGTGTACACCATCTGAAGTCTGTGAGACTTAATGAAATTTTTTCTTTCTTAGGTAGCATGTATTTCAACTAAATTTGCTCAGAATCAGACCATCAATCATCCACTTTTCTCATATCCACTTATCTATCAAAGCTGGCAAAAATACCATGGACCAGCTAGAGGAAGTTATCCTAATTTTAACAAATTTCTTACCTCAGAAAAGGATTAGAATTACAATGAGCACACATCCACACACTGTTACAAACAGCTCTGCTTGCCTGCAGCTTCTAACACACAGCTTTCTCTGCAGTCTCTAACACAGCCCTGCCTCAGGCTCCACGGGTTGTCTCTGCAATCTCCAGAGCAGCCGTGCTGCAGATTTCTAGCACAGCAGCTCTCCCTGCAGTTTCCCACATCATTCTCTGCAGCCTCTAGCACAGAGCTTTCTCTGCCTCAGTCTCCACATGCATTCTGAAAAAATCCTCAGAAGAGATCCTTACTCCTCTGAAGTCTCTTCAAAAAATAGTTCTTATCTACTTTAAAAAATAAAAGCCTTCTTATTCATCAAGAAACCATTCAAAAACATCTTGACTAAGGAAAACAGCTTTCAAAAGAATTTTTAGTATGTTCAAAATATTCTTTTAGGCAAATTACTTCATAAATCTTTCTATGCTTTGCCTTAACTTGGTGTTACTACACAGACCTGATCACCCAGCTGCCTTGCATAGATCCTAGGATGGGCTAGCATTATTATGGCGTTACCATGGCATTGTCTATGGGATGGTAAAGAGTCTTTTTTTTTCTCTTGAGAGCTTTAAAACTAAACCAATAAGAAAAATCCACTTGCACAGTTCAAAATCACACCAAACTTTCAGGTTAGCTTCTAAATAAATGTAACAGCAATCCTGTGTCTTTTCATGACTTACCTGTAACTTACATAATAAACATTTTTCCCTAAACTAAGGGTTAAATCCATATTTATATGATCTCACCTGGTGACCACCACCACCAAACCCCAGTCTCTGACAGGTTTTTATTAACTTTTAAAGTTTAATTTCCCTACAGGCACTGTATAGGCAATCTCTTGCTGACATCACTGTGCCAAGTCTGTGAGGACCCCTTGGCCTTCACTGTAATCATGCCACAGATGTGATTGCAGTCCTGACACTTCTACTGGCTTAAGCTGGCAGTGGCAGCATTTCCAGTGTTGCTGCTCCAGTGAGGCACCAACCGTATTGAGCAGCATTTATCTATTTTAAAAAACTCATCACAGCATTTCTGGGTTCTCTCTGGTTACCAGAAGCTCCCCAGGCTCCCATGGCCTCAACAACAATCAGGCAGGTATTTATTTTAATTTTATTTACCCCATTTATATAGCATTTCATCATACATCTCATCATTTTGGCCAGTTAGTTGGTAGTATACTTCTATCGCTAAACTCTTCCCCAATACACAAAGGATTCTACCCATAAAGATGTGTTTGTACATTTAGTCTCTTGTAGGATCTTTATCCTGTTGGACTCTATGCCATCCTGGACATAAACCACCAACTCACCCCCTCCCCCCTTGCAACAAAGTTGCTCTTCTGTATCATTGCAATATAAATTTTACCCTGGTATAGCACTATCCCATTGATTATCCTCCTTCCATCATGTCCTCCTATACATGCTAACTCATCCATCTTATTTCTTAGTCTTCTGGCATTGGCATACAAACATTTCAAGTGTTTTTTGTTTATATTACTATTCTGCTTATCATTTGACAGAGATAATTTGGAATCTTTTAACTCAGATGGTTCTTTACTTATAGTCAAATGGACTACTTTTCCTTTTATTGGAACCATGCACTGCTGAGTGACTGTCAGCTTTCCCCTTTGTTCTAGTTTTAAAACTGCTCTATCTTCTTTTTAAAAGTGAGCACCAGTAACAAGGCTCCACCCTGGATAAGGTGGAGCCCAACCCTTTGTAAAAGACTCCCCCTTCCTCAAAAGGTTACACAATTCCTTGCATACTGGATCCCTCTTCCTTGCACCATTGTCTCATTCTCTCATTGGGACTCCGTAGCTCTGCCAACATCTGGGTACCTGTGCATGGAACAGGGAGCATTTCAGAGAATGCTACCCTAGAGATTTTAATGTGTTGCACCCTGCAAAAATTAGGAATTGGTCATGGTGGAGTCCATTTTTCAAAGCATGTGGATTGATGCAAAGTTTGCAATGATTTTCAAAGAAAGATATGTGTACACTTTCTGTTTGAAAATTGCCCAAAAAAAGTGCCCACAGAAATCTAAGGGGTAGATTTTCAAAGGGGTTCGTGCGTACGATATGTGCTACCCCCTGAAAACCTACCCCAAACCCCCCACCCTGCGTGCGCTGAGCCTTTTTTGCATAGGCTCGGTGGCGCGCACAAACCCCGGGATGCGCGTAAGTCCCGGGGCTTGCATGGAGGGGCGTGTCGGGGGCGTGCCACGAGTGACGCGGCATTTCAGGGCTGGGCCACGAGTGACGCGGCATTTTGGGGGTGGGCCCGGGGACGTGGCGCCGGCCCAGGGGCGTGGTCGAGGCCTTGGGTCAGGTGATGGCGCGCCAGCAGCCTGCTGGCACGCGCAGATTTACGTCTGCTTTCAGCAGGCGTAAATCTGCCAACAAACGGTAGGGGGGGTTTTAGATAGGGCTGGGGGGGTGGGTAAGGTAGGGGAAGGGAGGGGAAGGTGTTGGGGGGTGGAAAGAAAGTTCCCTCTGAGGCCGCTCCAATTTCGGAGCGGCCTCAGAGGGAACAGGCAGCGCGCGCCGGGCTCGGTGCGCCCAGGTTGCACGAATGTGCACCCCCTTGCGCGCGCCGACCCCGGATTTTATAAGAAAAGCGCGTCTACGTGCGTATCTTATACAATCCAGCGTACGTTTGTTCACGCCTGGTGTGCAAACAAAAGTATGCGCTCGCGCAAAATTATAAAATCTACCCCTAAGATAATATCCCACAAAACAAAGGCAATTAGGAACAAAGTGTCCCAATAATCTTTTATTTGCAACCTGTTTTACAACTTACAATTTTGTATTCATAGCGACCCAAACGTTTGCTATTAATTTACATACAGTTTATCGATACATTCTTAAAACACTAACTTCAACATTTAGGAATGTAATTCCCAATAACCTTATTCATACAAACCCCTCATCCATGCCTCATATATACATCACCCACCATATTACCATCCCCACGTTTAAAACATATATTAAAAAATTCCTAATCTCAAAATGCCGGATATTGTATATCTCTTAAACATATAGGGACAGATTTTAAAAACTATGCGCGGGTGTAGATTTGTGCGTGCAACCCGGCGTGCACAAATTTATGCCCGATTTTATAACATGCGCATGCAGCCGCGTGCATGTTATAAAATGCAGGGTCGGCGTGCATGCAAATCGGAGCGGCCTTGGAAGGAACTTTCCTTCTGCCTCCCCCCTACCTTCCTCTCCCTTCTCCTACCTATACCGCTCCCCAGACCTACTTAAAAAACCCCTTACCTTTAATTTTTAAGTTGTGCCTGCCTCCGGGCAGGCATAGGTTGCGCGCGCCAGCGACGGCCAGCCCGCGATCCCGGGCACAACGGCAAATGGCCACTGTGCCTGTATGCTCCGGCCCTGCCCCCACCCCGTCCCCAGACTGCCCCACCTATGCCCTGCCCCCTTTTTCAAGCCCTGGGACATATGCGCGTCCCGGGGCTTGCGCGCATCACTGAGCCTTTGTGAAATATGCTCGGCACGTGCAAGAGGCATTTAAAAGGGTTACACACGTATATTACGCGCGTAACCCTTTTAAAATCTGCCCCATATTTTATATCATTCAAACATATGTAAATTTTCCTTCACTTTGCATATAATTTTGTTTCTTTTTTACACACAATTTTATCTTTAAACATAGGTAAATTTTCTTTCACTTTACATACGATATTATTTCCTCCTTTTATCCTCAAATGCTGATATATTTTCTTTCACTTTACATGCAATCTTATTTCCTCCTTTCACTTTACATACGATTTTATTTCCTCCAATGAGAACCTCGTTTTGATTTGTACCACAAGGCTTCTTCAGGGAGATTCAATAAACCAACCCTCTTTTTTCACACAAATCACCCCTGTATTCTATTTATATATATTACCAATCAATTTCAGTGTGTGTCCCCTATTCTTTGTTATTTTCAAAAAATTAAACAACTCATTAATATTTAATTATTCTATTCCACTCATTATTTTATAGGCATTTATCATATCTCACCTCAGCCATCTCTTCTCCAAGCTGAAGATTCCTAACCTCTTTAACCTTTCTTCATAGGGGCATTGTTCCATCCCCTTTATCCTGTTGGTCATCTTTCTCTGTACTTTTTCTAATTCTGCTATATCTTTCTTGAGATGTGGCGACCCAAACTGCACATAATACTCAAGACGAGGTTGCATGATGGAGCGATACAGAGGCATTATGAAATTCTCTGTTTTATTCTCCAGTCCTTTCCTAGCATTCTATTTGCTTTCTTGGCTGCTGCTGCACACTGTGTAGAAGTTTTCAATGTATTTTCAATCATGATTCCTAAATACTTTTCCTGAGTGGTGACTCATAATGTGAAACCTTGCATTATGTAGCTATAATTTGGGTTACTCTTCCCTAAGTGCATCACTTTGCTCTTGTCTATATTAAATTTAATTTCCCATTTGCATGCCCAGTCCCTCAGTTTTGCAATGTTCTCTTGCAATTTCTCACAATCCTCTTGTGATTTAATATCTTTGAATATTTTTGTGTCATCTGCTAATTTGATCACCTCACTTGTTGTTACCATTTCCAAATCATTTATAAATATATTAAAAATCATTGGTCCCAGAACAGATCCTTGGGTCACTCCACTATTCAACTTTTTCAATTAGGAAAATTTACTATTTAGATGCACTCTGTTTTCTTTCTTTTAACCAGTTGGCAGTCCACAATTGGACACTGCCCTCTATCACATGAGGGACTTTTTCAAATGCTTTCTGGAAATCCAAATACACTATATCAACTGACTCACTTTTATCCAAATGTTTGTATTCACCCTCAAAAAAATGTAGCCAATTTGTGAGGCAGGACTTCCTTTGGCTAAATCCATATTGGCTTTGTCCCATTAAACTATGCTTATCTATATGTTCATCAATTTTGTTCTTTATGATAGTTTCTACCATTTTGCCTGGTACAGACTTCAGACTCACTGGCCTTCTATTTCCTGGATCACCCCTTGATCTCTTTTTAAAAATTGGCATTACATTGGCAACCCTCCAGTCTTCAGGTACCATAGATGATGTCATTGATAGTTTACAAATTTCTAATAGGAAGTCCTCAATTTCATTTCTTAGTTCTTTCAGCACTCTGGGATGTATACCATCTGGTCCAGGTGATTTGCTACTCTTTGGTTTGTCAGTTTACCCTAGTACATCTTCCAGCTTCACTGAGATTTTTTTTCAGTTCCTCTGAATCATCACCTTTTCTTGTGGGTACCTTTTCTTGCCAAAGCTTTGCATATATTTGGCTCCCCATTCCTAACCCTGCTTAGGAAGGTCTCCAGGAGCAGAAATATGCAGGCAAAAGTGTTCATGTTATGAAACAACATACATGCTTTAACCCATATACAAAGTGGTCAATTTTCAGACAGCCTTTTTACCCTGTTAAATGACTTAAAAACTGCCCACCCTGTGTTTCAAGAAGATTTTCCTGAGAAACACCTGCATAAACCATTACCATTCAGTTCTATACTCCCATCCTCCTTAGAAGGAATAAGACAGCAGCTTGTGGTTATTTTTTTTTTTCACTGGTATGTATTACTTTAACAGCTTACTTTGCAGAGAGCCTGTCACACTTTAAGAGAACAAAGTTCCAAACCAACTCCATTTTCATTTTTTGGCACCATGACAATGTGAATGGAAAAAGCTACCTATTTGCTTCATATGGTGGTCTACTCTCACCTCACCTCACCTACTCTATTCTTTTCCCCTTCCCTTTGCCTGAGTTACTATTGCTTCCTTTTCTGGATTCACAGAGGAAACAGCCCATGTTTTTTTCTCCAAATGCACTACCTTTTTCATTTGTCCGCATTTCCACGCAGCTCTTTAGTTCTATCTCCCCTACAGTCCTCTTTTTCTTCTGCCATGCCCTCATTTTATCACATTCTATCACAAATGTTCCTGCTGCCTTGAAACAAGCTATGTTCACACCACTCCTTAAAGCACCTTCACAGGACCCTACATAGTCTATAATCTCATCTTCATCCATACTTTTACTGTGTAGCCCAGCTCCTCAAATATACCGTGTGACTCCATTCTCTTGGCTTTCTTACATTTTGAGAAATCTGGATCCATTCCAATTTGACTTCAATACTTGCTAAAGTCTCCTGCCAACTTTGATCATCAAAGGCAGAAACTTTTACTTGATCCTCATTCTCCTTGCCTTGTTCACTGATTTTTACACTGTTGATCAACATCTTCTCTTTGGTACTCATCCTTGGTTTTGATATTACCTGTCTCATTGCGCTTTTACAGCTTGATTTTTTCTCGCATATATGTGGGCTTTGCTACATAGATTTAAAAAGCTGCCAAATATTCGCATATATACCTATGCATGTGTGAGGAATAAGGGGGTGGAAAAGGGGTGGGGAATGGATGTTCCAGGGCCAGGGTCAAGACTTATGCGTATACCTCTGTATTTTAAAACCAAAAACTGCAGCGCACACACTCTAGATATCCATGCATCTTTACTGCTGCTCTTGATGAGGAGCAAGTCTGTAGATCTCGAGTTTTAGGGCGCGAGGTCTGGGTTAATTGGGCAGCATGCAGAATGAACTAGAGGTTCTAAAAGATCTCAATATTAATTGGACAAATTAGTGGACTAATAGGATAACTAGGAATGTGCTTTTTGTGAGCATGTTTTAAAATCTACTGAAATACGCTTGTAAAAGTTGAAAATGTCCTATGGAGGACACACGCATGCTAGCTGTGCTCAAGTAACTTCTTAAACCTAGGAGCATACTTATGCATGGTTGGTGTATTATGCAAGTGTGTGCACCATTAAAAATTTTAGCATATCTTTGCTCGCATGCAGATTGTGGAAAATCTCAAAGGAAAGACCCTCAGGAGATTTCCTGGAGGCCTGTAAATTGGCTTTGTATACCTCAGCTGGAATTTATTTTAAAATCTTAAAGAAAACTCTGTAGTACCATGCAATCAGCTGAGGCCAATTAAAATTCCTCTTTTATTGATCTTATCAATTTCCAAGCAAAATAATGCACGGAGCGGCAGTAGCCACAGAGGCATTCACGGAGCGGGATGCCAGTGGCCAGTGGTAGGTGTCCATATAAAGAGCAGGTAGTAAAATACTGCACAGAGCGGGCAGTAGCCACAGAGGCATTCACGGAGCGGGATGCCAGTGGCCAGTGGTAGGTGTCCACCTTCACGGAGCGGAAGGATGGAGGGCTGTCATCTCCCAATTAAATAAATAATAAAAAAACCCAGGGATGGGATCCATCAGTTCTAGAGGACGCATATAAAGAGCAGGTAGTAAAATACTGCACGGAGCGGCAGTAGCCACAGAGGCATTCACGGAGCGGGATGCCAGTGGCCGGTGGTAGGTGTCCACCTTCACAGAGTAGAAGGATGAAGGGCATCCATCTCCCAATTAAAAAAAGAAAAGAAAAAAAGAAAAAAAAACAGGGATGGGTTCATGGGCTTATAGGTATTACCAATTATTAGGCTTTTCAATATTTGATGATAGTTAATGTGACTTTCAAGGCATTCTTCACTTCGGTGCATGTCCGGCATGACTCCTTGCTTCAATGACAGGGGAAAAGAAAAACTGATACTTCACACATTTCCAGCATTGCCCTCTGCTTCATGGCAGAGAGCTATGCTGCCGCTTACCCAACTAATCAAACTTAATATTTCACTTGGAAGCAGCTCCAGCACTGCTCTCTACATTAATGGTGGGGGTGAAAAGGGAATTAGAACATAAGGTTACTAAGAGCCAAGAGAAACAGTTAAGTATGAGAACAAATGTGTGAAGCTTGCTGGGCAGACTGGATGGACCGGTTGGTCTTCTTCTGCCGTCATTTCTATGTTTCTATGTTTCTATGTTTCTATGAACAGGTTACAGTCATTGACCAAACCCAGAGAGCTCTGAGTGTGCAATTGAAATTAACACTTTAAATATGATCTAGAAACATTGATAACAAGCTCTCAAACTATCAGCATCCAAATACCTCACTATTTATTAGATTCCAAGAATTTATGCTTAATTCCTTTAGCTAATACCTATGCAAAAGTTAATGCTTTGTCTCCATGTCCTGGCGCTCAACTTAACCAATAAATACTTAGTTCTTTCTATATAAGGTAAAAATTTAGCTCTTAATAAATATATATTTAATTAAACCCTAGCTTGCAATAGCCATACATCATTTTTGGTTCTCTAGCCTTTAGCTGTCACTGCTACTTTGTCTTACATGAGGAAAAGAGCAAGTTTCTTTATCTAACTGCATACCCAGGGCCTTGTTAGCCACAACACCTTAATAGAGGTGGGATCTAACCAGAAAATCCCTCTAGATTACTGGTGTATGTTAGCTTCATCTTTAGCCTACTTTATCAAATGTCCAGACCCAAGCAGCTTCTACTATATTTCCTAGCTTAAACAGCGCAGTCTCAAACCTTATGACAACTGTCTGAACAACTAATAAAGGAATTCAAAGCTGAAATACCTGAAATATTTCACAGATCCCTTCTTCTTTGCAGGCAGTTGCATTAACCCTAAGATAAACTACAGATCATAAACCTGGGGAGGGCTCCATGCATCCATCAGGCAACCATTCAGCTCTATATGAGTCCCTGAAGAAAAACATTTTCGGAATCTCAAAGATGGTGCACACGCTGGATAGGTACGCACAGCAACAAGGGTGATAGAGGATGTTTATTGTAGAAAGACATACATTGAACAAAAAAAAACACACATACAATATCATAATCAATCCAAGCCCAATAAGAAGTATGAAATAAGTACATTTCTTAAGTTTGACAACCTCCAGGCTTGGGAGAAAAGTATGCACAAATTTACTCCACCCATCTTGTTTCAGGGAAGTATGCATTCTTCTCTTGACTCGGTGATGAAGATGAATAGCATGGTGGTAAAGAGAGGCCATGCTGTGGTTATGATGAACAGCAAACTGAGGAACAACAGAGCCCATGGTGAACCAAGTAGTAATATTAGCCTATAGTCTTTTAAAGGCCCTTCTCCCATTGTCATTGCCAAAAGTTATGCAACCCCTTTCATCCCCAGGGTTATCAAATCATCTTCCCCCTTTCAGTCTGTGTTTTGTCTTTGGTATCATTGTCCAGCTTCACATATGGGTCATCCATACAGGTCCACAAGCTGAGGAACAAGGAGAGGGGTTGTAAATATGTCTTTGCTGGTAAAGTACAATTTGCAGTCATGGAGGTAGTATTCAGCAAGAGCAAAAAGGTGTTTGAAGTCATAAAAGTATGGTATATAATATAATTGCAAAGAGTATTTAATCAAGCTGATTACTGGCCATATTTTTTAACATGGAATATCAATGGAGTGAAAGAGGACCACTTCACATAAAGACCAAAGACAGACCTCTGAGAAAACCATATCAAGCAGGAGTAAGTTTCATCTGGGTGTCATCAAGTGTAATCCTTCCATCAGGGTGCACATAAAGAATGTTATGGCACAGGGGATAATCATCAGAACTATTCATATTTAAATTAGAAGTCATTGAATCATTGGGCCACAGTTTTAAGCACCAGTCAGCAGACTCATGGATATTATGGATGGAGTCCTTCATTTGACAGATGGCTGGCAACTTACCAAAATCTTCCCTGTCTGCAAGCGTAAGATTATCAGGGAGAACAGTGAACATGTTGGCAAAGTCAGTCACAGTCACAGGCATGTTGGTGCAAATTAAGCTCTGAGTGAGATTTATACCAGAGCTGATGGAATGGAACAGCTGGATGACTTGATTATGACATCAGTAAAGATTAAAATCAGAGAAATCAGCAGATAATACAAACACAAACTTGAATATAGACAGCATGTTGACCTGGTCTTTGATCTCACAACAAGGCAAGACAGCAGATCTATCCCAAGGATCAACCTATGGACCAGATGGGAGGACCTGGACCTTATACAAAGGATACCAATGGTCAGAGGATGAATTGGGAGACACTAAAGTGGTAGTCAAATAATAAATCAGATCCAGAAGATGCCTCAGCTCACTGAAGCTCTGATGAGGCAACATCTGACTCTATGGGATACCCGGCTGTGTCTGGGCAAAAGTGTGGACTAGATATTATTCAGATCTCTGCAGGGCCAGGCATGCCTCACTGTTGTCGACGATGTTCTCACTGGCTCCACTAGGTTGCAAAAGGACCACTTCCATGGACTATATAGAAACAGTCTCTGGTTTGTACGTCTTTTTACAGTGACAGGCATGCACCTAATGATAAAGACCCTGTAATTTTAAGGCCAAGTGACTGACCAACAGCACTTGGTATGGACTTTTTCATCTAGGCTGCAAACAATCCTTCCTCTGGAACACATTATAATATACAATGTTGGAACACTTTTGTAATAAACAAAATCACCAGGTTAGAAATTGGGGAGAACTTAGGGCCTCATTTTCCAAGCACTTTACCGCGTGCAATAAATTCTGTTAATGCGAATTAGTCATTTGGTATTCAGGGGGCGGAGCATATGTAAAGCAGGAACCTGTGTATCGTGTGCGGCGAAACAGCCGCAGTGTTAGCGTGGCTGCTAACTACAACTCCAACCTCGCCGTTATGGACTGCGTTACGGGCCTGAAAAGGATTACCGCCATCCACGATAGTCCCCAGACAGGCTGTGAGAGAGAGAGAGAGGAGAGAGCGAGAAGAGAAGAGATAGGAGACAGACGAGAAGAGAGATGCGAGAGAGAGAGGAAGACAGAGAGAGCTGAGAGAGAGAGAGAAGAGACGAAGAGAGAGAGAGAGACGAGAGAGAGGAGAGAGAGAGAGAGAGAGAGAGAGAGAGAGAGAGAGAGAGAGAGAGAGAGAGAGAGAGAGAACCTTACTATAGTGCCTATGCCCTATATAGGTATTTTAACCCCTATGGGAGGGCCACCTAATAAAATGTGGTGGGGATTAGGTATGAGCGTCGGGGGTTGGGGGCCACTTCGCATTCCACATGAGACCTACGGACTGAACAGTGGTCTCTAGTGCAGATTTGCTGGCCGTCGGAGTGAGGACGCTCACTCCAAGCGGAGATTTGGCCAACATTCTCTCCACCTAGCATGTTGTTGCCCAGGTAGAGTGTCCATCAAGCTAGGTAGAGAGAACGTTGCCCAAACCACTTCTTGGAGTGAGCGTCCTCACTCCGACGGCCAGCAAATCTGCACTAGAGACCACTGTTCTGTCCGTAGGTCTCATGTGGAATGCAAAAGTGGCCCCCAACCCCCGACGCTCATACCTAATCCCCACCCCGAGTTAGTAGGTGGCCCTCCCATAGGGGTTAAAATACCTATGTAGGGCATAGGCACTATAGTAAGGTTCTCTCTCTCTCTCTCTCTCTCTCTCTCTCTCTCTCTCTCTCTCTCTCTCTCTCTCTCTCTCTCTCTCTCTCTCTCTCTCTCTGGGAAAACATCACGTGCGGCGCTAATGTTTTCGTGAATGGCGAAAACATCGCCGCATGCGATTTTTCCCCACTGCACGAAAGAAGCCTCATTTGCATTGGTAACGCCCCTAATGCGTTACCAATGCGATATTGGAAAATAAGGCCCTTAGCTAGAAGGACTCTGAAATACTGGAGCAACTTTCTGATTCATCTTCTTGACATGCTGACATAGTAGTTATGAAAATAAATCAAAATCAGTTAATCTTGAACAAAATCCATATCAACTGGGAGACTGGGTATAGAAGGAGGTGGTATAAGGCAGCCCATGAATATTCTGTGGGGAATGAGACCATCCTTACAATTGAGCATTCTCATGAGAACAAGTGGGAGAGCAAAGAATCAATTCAAGGAAGTCTCATCTTAAAGAAAATAAGTAACTAAAACCTTGGTTGACCAAGGGGATTGTCTCTGTGCAAAAAGCAGAAGTTAAAACTGATGCATCCTGAAATGCAGAATGAGATTCTTTGGATCTTTTCAAAAGGACTACAAAATTAGCGGTAAAATCTTGGCAGTTTTTGTAAACACCTAGTATGTATAGTATTAGTTATGTGGTTTTTGCTAACAACTTCTGAAAAAATACAATTTATTCTGCTTAATTTGCTAGCTGAAGAATTTACATATATATGTGTTTTCAAGGAGATGAAGTCTGTGCTCTTTTCTTTTTTCTGACATTTAGAGTGTTTGTTTCAATTTTAGAAAGCTTAGAAAGTATTCTTGCTTATAAAAGAATTATACAAAAAGGGAGCTGTTAGGTAATTACTAGAATTATAAAGAAAATAAAATAGTCAATGATTTATGATGCAGTTTGTTCAGAACAGGAAGCAATTTCCTGAATGTTTTTTCAGATTAACCAGTATTTAAAGGTATCATGTAAACATATGAAACTGAAATTATTATGCAACTGTAAATAAATTTTGCAAGAAAAATAACTGCTTTTTCTTCCTGTGAATTCCACTATAAAGAACAGAAGAAATTGCCATGCTGGATCAGACCAAGGGTCCATCAAGCCCAGCATCCTGTTTCCAACAGAGGCCAAACCAGGCCACAATATTGGAATATATTGGAATTCACATCTGACTTCCAGGTATTCAAAACAAAAGGACATTCATAATTCTTGATAACTAATATGATCATAATTATAACCTGCACCGGGCTGTCTTCCTAAACTGTACATGTGCCGTATGTGTGTTTCACAGGGGTTTAACTGTCATCTGTTGAAAATAGAACTTTGCATGCTGGAAAGCAGAATCCCCGTTTCACTTCCGGTATCTGCAGCATCGGGCTAGCAGTATTACTGCTCCTTTTATTCTGTGAAGGCACCAGACTTAAAGGGAAAAAACTGGTAACTTTTCATCTGAGCTTTTTTCTGATTGACTTAGGAAAATCTCTAAAGTGTTTTAAACCAATATTTTTTCTCATGGTTTGTAGGGAAATCTGACTGATATGTACATCCTGGGATGCAATACAAACTTCGCCATGTAGCAAGGAGCACACTGCTGGGATACATTTTGTGTTAGAGGTAGTAAGCGCTCTAGAATGGCTTAGGTATGTCATAAAACACATCAGGGAACTAAAGCAACCTCTGTTTGACCCTCACAGAGGTCTCTCTCTTGCTCCGTGCACATCAGCCCTTCACCCCCCATCAAATACAATTCTTTCGGATTTCCACACCCCATACACATTTTTTTTAACCTCCATTGAAGTCTTCTAATTTTTCTAAAATAGAAAATTAATTGCTTAAGGTATTTGACATTTGGGTGGCGATACTGCTGCCAGAGAAATATATTGGTGTTCGGCAGGAGCTCTAGTATCAAAGTTCCCAGCACCCCTTGTAGTAAAAACCTACTGCAACATTCACTCCCTAACATTTAACAGACTTGCCAAAAAATAGGCATTCAACATCCTACTAAAATTGCCAGTTGCTAATGGTGAAGCAGAGTATCCCCTCCCCCACTATGTGGCTCCACTTTTCTCTATCTGCAAAACAAATTCTATCAAAAACTTAAGACTTCAAAGAAACAAACCCAAAGACATCTCACACCCAGTGCCTACTAATTCCTGAGATCCCGAGCAGGGACTTTAACCCAGGCAATGGGACTCCATGCTTCAGAGACCATCAATTCACAAGCTGCACTCTCCTTCCACTGGGAGGGAAGGGAGTTTCCAATTTCCAGGTGCCTCTAACTTAATTCAAAAGGGACTTCAACCCTTGTTTGCTCTATTCACTCCTAGGCAGAGATTCCACTCTAAAACTGTAATATATTAAAACCTATATCTATACTATAACCTGTCCCAGTACCATAACCCTCTTATTTCTAAAGTCTCAGCAGGGCAGCAAAACTGACCCACAGCTACATAAGAAAGCGTAAAAGAAGAAACAAAAAGCAAACATTTACCACAGAAAGCTACTATATTTTATGAGATAGGGAGAGAGAGTAAAAGGTCCAGGGGCAAAATCAAAGCTAGTCCACCAGAAGAGCACAAAATAAAATAAAAGGCAGCAAGTTATAACTATTCAGTCAAAACCTCATCAGTCCTGAGTAAGGATGGGCATTCAGGAGATACAAAATAGGAAATTGGAAGAAATTAGCTATTTTATTCATTTTGTTATTAAAGTGAAATGATTAAAATCTGATGAAATTTTGTTGGTTTTCACCTTTCATTTTGAAAACAAAATTGATCCATCAGCTCTAGGCCCAAGACTGAATCAGGAGCCTCACCTATTCCATAGGCTGAGACCTAGAGTACGGTGCCATGGCCTGGACTGAGGCCAAGGCCTAGTGCTGGGGCCATGACTGAGATCCAAAAAATATAAAAAACTTACCTGGTCCGGGGATCCAGTGTCATGGTCCAGGCCCAAACCCAATGTCTAGGCCTAGGCTTTGGCCTAGACCCAAGCCCTACTCTGGGACCCAGCTCGGAGGCCAGGTCCCAAAGCCTGGGACTCAGCCTAGGCCAAGGCACAATCCCAGGCACGACTTTATGACCTACTCTGGAGACTGGGTCCCGATGCCAGGGTCTCAGCTGGAGCACAAGCCCGACTCCGGGAATAGACCAGACATGAGGTCCTGATGCCTGTGCCTTGGCTGGAGCCCAGGTCTGATGCTGGGACCTGAAGGTAGGGTCCTGATGACTAGGCCTTGGCCTATGCTGTGGTCTGGGCCAGTCCAATCCCACAACCTGATCTGGAGACTGGGAAATGACACTTGGGCCTTGACCCAAACTAGAGGCCATGTCCTGATACCGGGTCTTTGGCCTGGATCCAGGCCCGAAGCCACAACCCACCCAGAGGTCGGGTCCCAATGCCAGGGCCTCAACCCTGACCCAGACCCAAAGCTGGGGCCTCAGTAGGGAGGCAGGGTCCTTACCTCTGTACCTCAACCTAGAGTCAGGCCCAGGCCTTGGAACCCAGGCCTGGGAGTTCATCTTTTTCAATGTATTCTTTGTTTGGCACTTGAATGCCAAATAACGTTATCTGCTGGGATCGTGCTGGAGCCGTACAATGCTGTACATGAAAATGGCACCATCCACTGGGGTGAATGCAGTAGAGTTAATTAACTCTTATGTCACCCAGAGCAGATGGCGTCATTTGTAGGGATGTACAGTAGGGACGGATTCGTCCCATTCGGTATTCGTATTCGTCGGGACCCAAATCCGTTGCATCTGTTCTCAGGGGACCCCGATCCGTTCATTTGATACATATGTATTAATTTCCCAAAAAAATCCCCATCCCAACCCTTTAAATTTAATTAGCCTTTGCCCTTACTATGTCAGAGGGGCTTCCAGTGCCATTGGTCGGCCTCTGTCACATGGTAGGAGCACAGCTATTTTATTCATTTTGTGATTAAAGTGAAATGATTAAAATCTGATGTGACAGGGCCGACCAATGGCACCGGTAGCCCCTGTGACATAGTAAGGGCAAAGGCTATCGGTGCCATTTTGAATACAGGCAGCCAACAGCCCGAGTGCAGGAGATCACTCCAGGAACCCTGCTGGACCACCAGGGACTTTTGTCAAGTCTTGGGGGGGTCAGGATGGTGGGGGTTTATTTGTTAGTGATTCCTTAGTTGTATTCGTGGGGGTTCGCCATATTTTTCGTGACTCCCACGAATACAATGAATATGGCATATACGTTGCGGATTGTCAATATGTTGTAAACGAATGCACACCCCTAGTCATTTGATTTTCAAGTGCTGAAGAAAGAAGACATCAAGGAAGATGATTTCCCAGACCTGGGTTCCAAGGCCTGGACATGATTCTGGGCTGAGACCTAACCTCGGGCCCCAGCCTAGGCTGAGGCCCTGGCATCAGGACCTGGCTTCCGAGTTGGGACATGGCATTGGGGCTGGGTGCAGGCCAAGGCCCCAGCATCAGGACCTGGCCTCCAGATTGAGGCACAGCATCAGGACAATGCTTGGGCCCCAGCCTAGGCTGACACCCAGGCATCAGGACCCAACCTCCTGATTGGGTCATGACATCGGGCCTGGTTCTGGTCTGAGGATCTGGCATTGGGACCTGGTCTCTGGGTTGGGTCATAGCATCGGGCCTGAGCTTGGGCCCCAGCCTAAGATGAGGCCCAGACATCTGGTCCTGGCCTTAAAGTCTAGGCCATGCATAAGCCATAGTCATGGCGACCTATCATGACCTTGCATAGGCCTAGGCCACGGTAGGTTGCTGCAATATCAACCTATGCCATACATAGACCATTGTGTCCAGTTCCCCCCAGATGCATAAGTAAGGGCCAGAGAGGATCCTGGCCCCAGCGATTTTTCAGGTGGGCGGGATGGATGGGGGAATTAGGAGGCCTCGGGAATCCAATATTTCATTTTGTTTTTTTGGGTTTTTTTTATTTAAATGTTTATTTCACTTTTTTTAGCTAAATAAATGAAATAATCATTTAACAAACAAATTTGTGGAAAATCATAACCCTGAAAATTAAATGAGAAATGATTATTTTTTTCTTCCCACCCCTTATCCTGAGTACTTTCGGCAAGAGGTGTTTTATCTACCATGAATAAAAGGAAAAATAGGAAAAGAAAAAAACCCGAGAGAATAAAACTGCCACAAGTTCTGAGGAGAAAGAATATTTCTCTACCCACCTGGGCCAATGCAGAACAATTGTGGAAAATCTCAAGGGAAAGGCCCTTAGGGGATTTACCGGAGGCCTCTAAATTGGCTTTGTATACTTCAACTGAAGTCTATGTTTAAAAACTTAAAGAACAATTTGTAATACCATGTAATCAGTTCAGGTCAATTTAATTTCTTCTTTTATTGATCTTATCAATTTGCATGTAAAGTAATAAAAGGATACAGGCATTGAACAAATCTGGAGAGCTCTAAGTGTCGCAGTTGAAATTAACACTTTAAATATGATCTAGAAACATTGATAAACTCTCAACCAATCGGCATCCAAATATCTCAATATTTATTTGATCCCTAGAATATGTTTAATTCCTGAAAAGAATTCCTATGCATAAGCTTACATTTTGTCTCCATGTCCTAATGGTCAACTTATCCAGTAAATACTTAATTATTTCTGTATAAGGTATCTTATACCTTATACAGATTACCTATATAAGATTACCTGTATAAGGTATCTGACCATATTACCCCTATCCTTAAAGACCTTCATTGGCTCCCGATCCCCTCGCGCATCCTCTATAAAACCCTTACTATTATTCACAAATCCATCTACAGACACAACTCCAACTGGCTTGATGAGCCGTTCTGTCTCACACCCTCTAACCACCCTACCAGAGCAACCAATAAAGGACCTCTCCACATCCCATCCCTCAAGAAGGCACACCTCACCTCCACGAGGGACCGAGCCTTCTCCATTGCTGGTCCCACCCGCTGGAGCTCACTACCCACAAACCTCCGACTTGAGCCTTGTACCATCAAATTCATAAATAAATTAAAGACCTGGCTTTTCAAACAGGCTTACCCAGATTAGATCCCCTGCATCTTAACTCCATTGCTGCATCAGTATGTTGCTTAGCTATTATCTGTTAAATTATGTTACATTGTTTAACATGTTATCTTCTACGATCTGAATTCTTGTTTGTCAGTTTCCTTCTATTCTTCTCCCCTGTTCTCTGTATTCCCATCCCCTTTCCCTGTTTGATGTATTTTCCACCTTCAGTTTGATGTAAACCGGTATGATGTAACCACTAATCCCTGTATAAAAAATCCTTAAATAAATAAATAAGGTTAAACTTTAGCTCCTAATAAATATATGTTTAAATAAAACCTAGCATGCAATAGTTATACATCTTTGGTTGTCTAGCCTTTAGTTGTCACTGCTACTTTGCCTTACATGAGGATAAAAGGAAGTTTTTTTTCCTAACTGCATACCCATAAGAATATAAAAATATAGGATACAGCAAATTGGGACAGACAAAGGGGGTTATTTACTAAAGCTAGCGCACACGAAAAGGGACTTTTTGCAATAGCAAAAAAGGGGCAAAGTCAGGGTAGCATCTGCGCAGGTAGAGGAGGAGTCGGGGCGGATGCCGCGAGGATATCGCTGCCCATTTCGTACCCAATAGCACCACTTTTATGATGGCTCTATTGGGTGCGAAAGCCGGCAGCAATTGCGCCACAGAGTGCGATCGCTGCCAGCTTTCGCAGGCCCGCCCCCCACATCACCTCCCCCCCCCCCCCCCATTAGCTCGCGATTCAGGGAGCCCTGCGACATTGGTAAATCTAGGCCAAAGGGTCCATCAAGCCTAGTATACTTACTGTCTCCAAAAGTGGCCATTCCAATTCACAAATACCTGAGAAGTACCCAAACATTAACAGATGCTATGCTACTAATGCCGACAATAAGCAGTGGATATTCCCTCTATCCTGGAGATTTTGGATTTCAGCTTTCTATCTATAAGCCTAAATTTGGCCTCCAGAACCTCCATCCCAAATTTTCCTATGTCATTGGGCACCAGGATAGCTTTCGCTGAAATACTGCCGGTTCCATATGCAGATATCCAGACATCCAGAATCTCAATACATGGATGAAACAATGGTGCAAGAGAAAGGGATTCAGTTTTGAAAGGAACTAAAGAAACTTTTGGGGAAGGAGGAGTCTTTTACAAAGGGACGTGCTCCACCTTAACCAGGGTAGAATCAGGTTGCTGGCGAGAACCTTTCAAATTGAGATAGAGCTGATTTAAAGTAGAGCAAATAGAAAAGCCAACAGTTTCACAGCAGTGCATAGTTTAGAGGGAGGTATCTTTCAAGGATACTAAAAAAGCAGACTATTAATAGAACAACAGCCAGTTACTCCCCAGCACTGTCTAAAATATTATCTAGGAGATGCGTGAGGTTCACCACCTTCACATTAGACAGGTATGTTACCAGGCGATCCTCATGCCAAACAGCCACCCAGCTATCATCATTTCTAATAACTGAATCATCAACTTTGATGGTTGACTTAAACCTCCTTTCCTGGTCAGTAGCCCTGGGAGACACATCCTTAGTTGGAGAGGTCAGGACAATACATCCTATGAAGAGCAGGTCCTTTCTATAGGATCATATCCTGCTGTACCAGGTTGAGGCTCTCTGACCATGAGACCATCCTCCTCCAAGGCAGCAGCAGGACTGCCAGACTAGAGTTGGGACCTGGCTACACTGTCCCTGAAGGTCTCATCTATAAAACTCTCTATCTGCCTCAGTATCTTCAGGGTCAGCCACTCTAGCCTCCAGAGATCAGACTCATTCTCTGAGAGTCAGGAGCTCTTTTCATCGAATGCACACAAACAACCTGGAACTGGCAGGTAAAAAAAACATACATGTGGCATTTGATGCAGAAGACTGGAAGGCCCCACTCTTGCTGTTGAATTGCTGCCTTCATCTTAATTTTGTTGCATTTTTAGTTAAGTTTAGGTTGCTAAAGGACTAGAAATGTGTAAATAAGAGTCTTTTAAATTTATTGGTATATTTACAATTAATCTGGTTCTCCACCTTACTGTTTTGTTGTATCCCTCTAGGAAACCAGCCTATTTCTCCCACTCTGCTTCTTTTTTGTTTATACTGGGGTATTTTGTCCCTGAGAAGACATAATGTTAAAAAAATGTGTCTCCTCTCAACGCACCTCTTTTCCAGTGATAGGCATTATTGTCTAAGACTGCCACTGTTATTGTCCCTCTTGTTTCTATCTCTTTCATGGTGCCTTGGAAAACACCTGTCACTAGTGTTACCATTTTGCCACTTTGTGTTTACTTTTGGGATATTTATGCTACTGTTGTTGCTGCAATTTCTGCTCTTTTTGTGATTTCACTGCCGTGGGATAGTTTTACAACTATTGTAGGTTCCTTTGCCCTGTCATGATGCCTTGGGGGTTTTGATGTCGCTGCACTGTTTATGAATCTTTGCATTGTACACCTTGGTCTTTATGATGCTGCTGAGCTGTTTACAATTTCCTGCATCCTGTGCCTTGGAGGATTTGATACCTCTGTTCTTTTTATGATACCCAGAACTCTACCACTTAGTTGTTTGGGATATTACTCTGTCTTTCTGTCTCACTCTG
This sequence comes from Rhinatrema bivittatum, assembly GCF_901001135.1. Classification (NCBI taxonomy): domain Eukaryota; kingdom Metazoa; phylum Chordata; class Amphibia; order Gymnophiona; family Rhinatrematidae; genus Rhinatrema; species Rhinatrema bivittatum. The sequence continues at coordinate 554,876,334 of NC_042616.1, read as the reverse complement.
TATGCTGCTCTCTTGTTTTCTAATCTGCCCCTCTATTAACTCAGACAAATTGCAGTGAACACCAGCCAGAGCTTGTCTGTTTCTTTGATGTCTCACAGTTTGTTTGTGTTCACAAGAAGTCAGTACATTTACACATATAAAGTGAATGAGAAACATTTTTACACACCCTGAGAGAGGTACTGGATGAAATATTGTACTATATAATTGTAGTATATCACATAGGCATAGCCAGTCAGTAGAAAGTGTGCTTGACACTGCAAAGCATTCCAACTCTGCTTGCTACTACATTTTTTGTACTTAAAGTTTATGATTTCAGTTGCTAGTGCCACTATCCTTCTGCTGATCAAAACCACCATTGGTACCTATGAGTGGTTCCTCCTCTACTCTGGCTATCTTTGAGGTTCTTTCCAAAATCCCTTCCCTTCCCTTAGAGTACATGCAGGCTCTTGGTCTTCCTCTGGCAATCTGATGCTATGCACATATTCTGCACCATGCATGGACCCTTTGGCCTTTCATGTCATTCCTCTAACACTAGGTACCTTGGGCTTTTGATTACATTCTTGTTACTGCCTAATCTCTTACTGTATATTTTGATCCTCACTACCACTCTTTTTGCTGCATTGCTGTGTACCTATCATTTGTGTTTTTAATTTCCAGTGCAGCAGCAGCTACTGCTGCAGCTGCTGCTGCTGCTCCAAGCCATTCTCTCTACCTTTTGGTGTTTCCTCCACTGTTCTGGGCATCTTTGAGTTTCTCTTTAAATTCCCTTTGCTTATAGTACTTTCCAAGTCTTGTTCTTGCCCTGGTGATATGATGCCTTATGCAGACCTTACCCAATTTCATGCCTTTCTGTAGTTGTTCTTCAAAGTCCCTTCCCTTACAGTTCATACTGACTATTGGTCTCTTCCGGTATTTGGTAGGGATGTCCATTCATTTGAAATGAAATAGGACATATTGTTGACATGTCCTATTTCATTTCATGTTTTTTTCAAAATGGAAGAAAAGAAAAAATAACGAGATTTCATTGGTTTTACTTTTGCTTCATTTTAATTTAATATCATTATTAATTAAAAATTCATGCAAATCATGCAAACAACACAAGAAAAGCACAGCATATTATATAACAATATAAACAAGAAAAATCATTTATAATTAGTAATACATATAACTGCCATTATTTAGTCCACATTTGCCAGAGAATTTAAAGAAAATTTAACATAAGAAATAATACAAGATTTAAACAATTTAACCATAAGCCCAACAGTTTTATTAGAAAATCTCATCCAGCAAACTATTATTCTGACTGTATTGGATTAAGAAAGACAAATTAGATTCCATTAGATTTTATGAGAAATTTATCTGGAAGTTTTAATAAACAGCTAGCACAAAGAAGTAAGAACAGTTAATTTCTGTTTCTTTAAAATAAATTATTTCCTTCTTTGTTGTGTTTAATTATCCACATCTTGAAAAATAGATACATTCTGCTCTAAGAAACAAATATTTTTAATAAATATTTTTGACATTCCCTACCTAATGGGATTCTAAGCATCCTGTGCATTTTTTTCTATATAAGAAACTGACAAAGATTTGTGGTGAGATAAAGAAGCAAAAATATAAAACAGTTACCAGCTGCACATTTAGGGGTCTTGCACCAACAACAATCCAACATCAGTGGCCCGCCATGCTGTCATCTATCTCTTTGGCAGATTGTAATTATTTTAAGTTTTCATCTGTAGGATATGCAGCTAAATGAAAGTCAGATATAGCTATGTATATGAAGTGGTTCAGTATATTCTCCATAAAATCATGTTACACCATTAAAACTGTATTTCTATGATAACATTATGTTAGATTTCTGATGTATATCTCTTTAAATGTTTTTTTTAATTGTATTACTTTGCTAAATTTTCTAAAGTGTGTTACATTTAAATATTTTAATACATTTCTAAAATTATCTTTATTTGATAAAAAGAACTGATAAATAAAGATCAAATTCTCCTTATTTTCTTATGACTTTGACTTCTCTCTCTCTCCTTTTCCGCACATATCACAATAAACTATTAGAACATGATGAAGTTTATATTGAGTAAGCCTGTGAATAGGAAAGTTAGCAGAGTAAAGTTACCAGAATAACTTTAGCTGGATTCAGAGACATTTCTCCAATTAGACTTTCCTAGACAACGTGAAATGCTGCCCTGTGAATACCTCCTAATGCTGCCTCTTCTTACTCTGGTAAAGTTCATGCGGGAAACAGTTGCCCACACAAAATGTAGCCGGATAGCAAGAGGAAATGTTAAAATATCAGCTTTTGTCCAGCTACCTCCAATAGCTAGCCAGACCATCTTTTGAATATTGACCTTGATGTTTGTTTCTTTATCACATTACCAAAATATGTTCCTTTCTTTCTGAACATACTACAAAAAATATTAATCATACTCTCATCTCCTCCTGTTTAGATTATTGGAACCTGCTCCTCATAGGTCTCCCTTCAACCATCTGCATGATTATCTTCCAACAATGTTGTTATAACCATGTAACCCAATTTCAAGTCCACTACATTGGTTCCCAATCCATATTTTTGTACAGTTTAAGCTTCTCGTACTCACTTACAAATGACTTAATGCTGCAGTTCCTCACTACTTCTTCTTTCATCTCCCCCTTATCCCTCTTAATGATTTTCATTCATTGCCATCTCTAGGCTCCATCCTTTTCGCTTTGCAGCACCATTTGCCTGGAATAGCCTCCCTGATTTATGTCATGCTCCTTCTCTGGTGATATTCAACTCTTGCCTAAAAGCACATTTCTTATAGTTTGCTTTTAAATCTTAAACCCAGTATCTTTGTGATAGCCTTGTTAAGTTTAAACATGTCTATTATAATAAATGCATTTCCTGAAACTTCTCATGTGTCTTAACTGTGTGAACTAAGTTGTAAGTTGCCTTATGAGTATTTGTATAGCACTATTTATGACTAGCAGTGCTACAGAAATAGTGTAGTATAATTAGTAGGGCAGGGATCTCCAAACTATGGTCAGCAGATCTAATTTTTGCTGGGCCACCATGTTTTTCTTTTTTATGAGACTAGACTTGGCACATAGTGGAAGGTTGGGTTCTTTTTTTTTTTTTTTTTTTTCATTTTTACCCAGTGACAGAAAGGCTGGAAGTAGTTCCCAGGCCCCTTCTACAGCAGTGAAGAAAGCCAATGGCATGGAAACTAAGCCCAACCAGTAAAAGAAGAATCACTGAACCCACAACAGCGAGAAAAGATGCTGGCAAGGAAGTCAGTGGAAGAAAACATCCTGGACTTGCCAGCCTAAGTGAGATAGGTAAGGGAGTGGAGTGAATGAGAGGGGTGAGTAAAGGGAGGGGAAGGAAGAGGTTGAAATAGGAAGGGGAAGGGAAGGAATGACAGGAGTAGAAGGGAGAGAATGATAAGGGGAGGAAACAGAAAAAATACAGTGAAAGTGAAAGGGGGAAATGGTGTATCCACTCACATACACCCAACTCAGGAGGCAGATGCAGGAGAAGAGAAAGACAAGGAGTAGAGTTCTCGAGGGTGTGGTAGGGTTGCCAACTTCATAGAAATCTACAAATATTATTACTGCACTCTGCCTGCTACACATTGAGAATGCTGTTTTCTCCAATTCATAATATTTCAAATCATTCAAAGGACCACATAAACACTTCCTCCTCACTCTAGAAAACTCTGAGGTGGACAACTCCCACTTAGAAAACTCCAAGGTAAACCCCCAACCCAACTTATTGTTGTGGAGGTGGACACGTGGCCTGAGGTAGGGTTAGTGCTACCTGTAAGGGAGGACCCCCACAAGTCCCCACCATCGGGAGGTGAAGCCAGACTGGAAGCAGAGGCAGACACGAACTTTGCCAATACCAGCCCTCATTCCCCACAGGTTGTGCCCTTAGGTTCCAGAGCTGGCTGGTCTTAGGTGGGCCTCTGTGGATGATCCCGTGAATGGCCAGGTGTGAAGCAAGACAAGGAATGATGAGGATCCAGTCCAGGAGCCACAGCAGGCAACAAGAGATGTCAGGTCCGGTCCAGGGGTGAGAAGCAGGCAGCAAATTCGTAGTTGAGTCTAGTCCAGGGGTCAGAGGCAGGCAGCAAACTTGTAGTTGGGTCCAGACCAGGGGTCAAGCCAAAGTCAGTTCAAAAGCAGGGTGAAGGAACAAAAGCAGAGCAGGAATGGAAAGTAGAACTGAGGATCAGGAACAAGACTGGAACTCAGGATCAGGAACACATCAACTCAGGAACTGCGCTCAGGACAAGCAAGGCAACATGTTACCAAGGCAAGCTCTGACTGACAGAGATTGCCTTAAATACTCTGAGCCGCTGATGTCATCAGTGGGGGCCATGGGAGCTTTTCCTGCCGTGGCCTTTTTAAACGTCGGCATGGGACGTGCACGCAAGCTCTTAGGAGCAGGACACCGAGGAAGGCGGTGGTGGCAACATGGGCCACATGGTGGCAGCTGCTGGTGGAGGAGAGGAGATGTGGGCTGGCAAAGGGGAACCCCTCGCCACGCTGGAAGAACCAGGATGCACAGCAGCAGCACGGCCGTGAAGAGGCTTGCCCACCACCACGAGAGCAGGGGGGACTGAGCTTGGGGCCTGGCATCGGAATGTAGGAGGTGCTGGCCTAAAGTCTCCTTGGCCTGAAATCGTAACATTCTTGGCCCTCTTGATTTGAAAATTCCTATTTGGCTATTCTCTTGAAAAGATTGAGGATCTCTGTTGTAGATTTTCAAATAGAAACAGTTTTCTATGGGTGAAAACATTAAAAATGTTCATTCCAGTTTGTTTTTTCATTTCATGGGGCACCACCATTTTGGTTCTTTAGTTTAAAATGAAAAAAAATGTATTCATTCATTTGTTTAGTCTTTGAGGAAAGCATTACGGGCTATTTTGGATCCTAAATTTGGGTTTTAACATCAATACTATTAAAACTGGTGGGTAGACATCATGAGAAGAGTGAAAGCATGCCAATGTATCAAGACTATGTCAATGTGGCATAAAAAATTGTCATGAACAGAATAAGGCACAGTAAAGGGGCAAAAGGCATCAGCACTGGCAGGAGTTCTCCAAAGTACTGTCACGGGAGAAAAGTAGTAGCAAGAGTTGCCAGAATACCTCAAGGGTCCTAAAGAGAACATCAACAACAGTGGCATGAACCCTTGAAGGAAGCACAAGCATCAAAGTGGCATTAAGTGTGGTATCAACATCCTAAAACTATGTGAAGAAGGAATGAAGCAGAAAAGGTAACAGAAAAATCCCCAAGGCACTGAGAAAGGAACAAAGCAAAGAGTGGCATTGATACACCAAGGCACAATGAAATGTGCAAGAAAACCACAAAGTGTAAAGTTTGAGGTAATGTAGCATGGCAGAGTGGCAGAAAGTACTCCAAGGTGTAAAGTCTGGGTGTGGCAGCAAAGCTGATTGGCAGAAACCCCCCCCCCCCCCCCCAAATGTGTAGCATGAGGGGTATAGCAGCAAGGTAGAGTAGAATGAGAGATGGCTGTCTTCCTGTTGAACTCTTGCCACTTGACAGATTTATTACAAGAGAATGATATGTCTTCATATGACATTTGTGATATAAGCTTTGATTACATTCTAACTTGATCAATGCGCTAGGTGTAATTTTGGGTTTCTTGTGAAACTTATTTTCTGATTGAAACTTTTATCACATTCTGAACATGTAAATGATCTCTCATAAGTGTGACTTTACTAGTAATTTGTGAGCTTGCGTTATTAAGTTAACTTTTCCCATATTCTGTAGCTGAACACAGATTCTCCCCTTTGTTGATTTTCTGGTGTTGCATTAGTTCTCTCTTATTACTGAAACTTTTATTATATTTAGAACATTTAGGGGTAGATTTTCAAAGGGTTACGCCTGTAGGTTACACGCATAACCCCAGAAAACCTACCCCAAACCCCCCCTGCGCACGCTGAGCCTATCTTGCGTAGGCTGCCAGCACGCGCAAAACCCCGAGACGTGCGTAAGTCCCGGGGCTTTCCTGGGGGGGCATGTTGGGGGCGTGCCACAGCCGGCGCACTATCAGGGGCATTCCAGGGGCATGGCTGTGGCCACCCGACCATCCCCTGGACTGGACCATGGCACGCCAGCGGCCGGCCCGGCACACGCAAGTTACGCCTGCCTTGGGCAGTCCAACCTAACCTGCTCCCCTCTTAGCTCTGGCCCAGTTTCTCTTAAATGCTTAGCTCTGGGTGTGTCACACCAGCGGTTCTCAATCTGTTGGCCACAAAAACAAGACATAGCAGGCCTCTGCTTTCTATAGCTGCCACATGAGCTTGCTGCTCACGGAGAGTGCAGAGCAGGGGTGTTTTTAGTCTAAAACCGTCCCCCAAACAAATAGCAAGTGAAAGTCTGTGCAAGTATTTTTTTCCAACTCATTTTTCAAAAGGGAATTATTTTCCTTCTGGAAACCGGTGTAAAGTTTGCGAGTAAAAACTACATACAGACCTTATGCTTCTCCGCACAGCTTGAAAGCTGCCCCAGAGAGTCTGGTCTCCCAGGGTTCCAGTATTTGGATGCTTCTGGTTTTAATTTATGGCTCTTGAGGTAAGGGTCAGTCTGTGCTCTGCGTGTGTGACAGAGGTGTAGCATGTAAGTTTTGTGTAGGGATCTTCAGCAGTCTGGTTTGTTTTGTTTTTCCAGCAGGAAGTGTATTGTGTTCTACATTTGCAGTGTTAGCTTTTCATGGGTAGGGTTGTCGCTGTTTGAGACTTGGGCCGGGGGGGGGGGGGTTAGGGAGGGGAATTTGCGGGGGGTGGAAGGATTTCGGAGCAGCCTCGGAGGGAATGGAGGCAGGCTGCTGATTTTGGGCAGCCTTGCGCAAGCTGACCCCTGATTTTAACAGATATGCACTGCTGCACGCGTATCTATTGAAATCCGGCGTACTTTTGTTTGCACCTGGTGTGCGAACAAAAGTACGCGCGCACATAGTTTTATAAAATCTGCCCCTTAAAATGTATTTCCTGTGCATCTTTTCTCTTGTGCCTACATTTTTTTCTTCTGGCTGAGTATTTTTGAGGCAACATACCCCAATATAACCAAGAAAGAAGAAGGGTTAGAGAAGCATACAAAAAAAACAATAAGGTGCAGAACCCAAAAAGAGATAGGGTGGGAGGAGAAACTTGTTTATCTTTTCTAATATTTTTCTAGGGACAAATCATGCCAGTATAACCATTAAAGAAACAGTGAGAGAACTAGGCAAAATGGTATGCACAAGAAAACCTGAAATCATTTGCATTATACTGGTTTTTAGCACCCAAATTTGAACTTGGCTTATAAAAACTTGTACAAAAGAACAGTTTTGCTCACATACCCTTTTAAGAATTGGACAGTACATTGCTGGGATTGTAGAAGAGTAAAACATAATGAAGAAACAGTAGATGTAGTATTAAATAGGGATGTGCATTCATTTTTCCCAAATTAAGCAATTTCAACAAAATTGCCTAATTTGGTATGGTTTAGGAGAACAAAAAATGAATGCATTTTTTCCGAAATTTCAGAAAAATTCATTTTTCAGTTTAGTGCACACTAACTCTGACACATTAGTGCGCACTATCAGGAGTTAGTGTGCACTAACCCGAAAATCAAAGCCCCCGAAAAAAAAAAAAAAAACCTGAACCACGGGAAAAACAAAATTCCCACGGGGGGGGGGGGGGGGGGGGGGGGGAGCTGAAACGAAGCCCAACACGATAGCAATAACCGAAGCACATCTCTAGTATTGAACAATCTAAGGATAAGTTTCAAACATCTGCACATGACGGTATATATATATGCAAATATAGCTGCATGTAGTTGAAACATAGCATGTTTTATATGCATGTTTTATAAAATATGCACATCTTAACCCTGCAACATGTGTGTATGCATGCAATGCATTGAAAGTAAGTATTTCAATGCATTGAACGTGCATATTTTTCCTATTTTAAAAATATATGCATATATATTTCATGCATGATAATAAAGTGGAACTTAATTGAGTAAAACAAAATGTATTATTGTAAGTTGGTAAATTTTAAAATGTACATGTGTAATTGAAATTACCATTTTTTTTCAATTACTCCACCAATTTGCCCAGTCCTCTACTTCACAAAGATCCTTCTGGTTCTTTAGCCTGAACTCCTCCCATTTAACCTGGACCTCCCACTCAGCAATTAACATGTTTAATATCATTTATGCAAGATTATTAGCAGGTGTTAATTTATACATGTAACTTGGTAAACCTATGTGTGCATAGGTGACTTATTTATTTCAGACTTTTATATACTGTACATTTAGCAAAAAGCTAACCAGAACCGTGTACAAAACTATGAAATAACAATAATGAAAATACAATATAAACATCATAAAATTAATTAAAATCTACAGCCACATGCTTACCCAAATCAGGTTAAGAGGAAACCATGTCAGGTTTAACTCCTACACACACACAAATGTTGGCTCCACCCTGAAATGCCCCTAAACAGCCCACATTTTACACATGTATATGGGCGTACACAAGCAAAAATGTATGCATATTTTTGAGGTTTATTAAATAGCATATAGTACATGAGAGTAGATGCAACTTACAAGTGTATATGCTAATTTTTACAAGTGCACCTCTATGAAAATTCACCTGAATGTAGCATCATTTTTCATATTTTCTATATATGTGTCCTCCTGTGTCTGGCATTAAAGATCTGAGCAGTGAGATATGATTAAAGGAATATTGTCTTGTCAGATGAAGGCTTTCAAGTTCAGTATGTGAATTTGTTGTAGTGCTATTGATTTAACAGTGCCATCGTGAATTAGTGAGGTCTGATGTAATAAGTGTATGCAGAGATAAGTACTTATGATGTGAATGCTATGAAAGTGAGTGAAATATTACTTTAAAGCTGCAGGTATCCATGTTTTAGTGTACTGTAGGCATTTATGTCTGGATCAAGCCATTTTTAAATGTTGAGTGCTGACATTTCCTTGGGACTATCTTTTTGAATGTGGCTTTGCCTTTGGAAAATTTAACGATTGATTTACATTGCAGAAATACATTCAGATTTCCTTCTGATGGCATGTAATAGAGTAATACAGAATAGGTTATTGTAGATAGATTTCCCATTTTTTGCCATGACAGGAAAATAATAAGATTCAAAATTGTTCCTATTGAGTGTAATGAGTTAGAAATGTCTGGAAAAGGATCAGCTGAAGATATCCCAACCTGAAGCATGAATACATATATTTATGTCTGAGGACTCCAAGCAATGAACAAAAGGTGCATATGTGTGTAGAGTATAGGTCTAGGGGCAAAATGTTGGCTTTTCATGCTGCCATGTTGAATACCTTTGTCCCCACACCCTGAAGATCCCCTTAAACTATAGCTGCTATTATGGGAACACCCAACATTCTCAAAGTAATCTCCCCACCAGGGCTCAATTAAGACTGACCTGTACAACTCTTACTGTTACTTTTATTGCATCGCAGAGGATGAAGTTAGAGATACAATAAGGAATAAATCCATAGTGATGCAGAACTAGATATTTAATTAATGAGCTCTTAAATTTAATGAGTTTTTTGGAGCAGCCTCTTTGAAAAGCAGCTGAACTTGGGCAAAGACTGAAAGCCACACTTCTGTGACCATAAAGGATGGCATTAAAGCTATTGGAAAGATGCCAATCAATAACTTAATAAGCACTTGGCTGACATTAGAATACTTTATAAGCTTTGGAGGAATGGAAAGGAACTGTGACTTTTTCTGTGGATATCCAGATTGGCCAGTCTTGTTTCCCTCCAGGAGTTTTTTTCATGGCACAAATGATCTTAAGTCTATCAGCGTCATTGCTGCTGGGTATCACTTGCATTTAATTGTTACTAAATGTTAATTGCACTGAGACATATTCAATGAAGGTATTTTACTGTTCCATGCCGCTGGCAAAAGTCTTAGTGGAAAAGGCCTTCCATCAAGAACATTATAATGACACCTGCTTTCTATAACAGTGGCGTATATATTAACATTACCCTTCCCAATAAGCAGAGGTTGTTAGAATCATGCCTCCCCGGGATATGTTACTTCCTGTTTCATGCTGCATGTATGATATTCCAAAATATTTCACACATTATTCCATATTAACTTTAATAGTGAAATTTTATGTACATTTTATGATATAACTGCAAGAAATCACTGAACATTATACCACAGAATAATAAAAGTAATTTAACCACAAAATAAAATATAAAGGAGTCTACTCCAAGACCGGTGGTAAGGGACAGTGAGGATGAAACTTGTATGGGGCAGGTCGTCACTGGGTTAGGAGTCCCCTGGGTGGGCAGTCAGAGTGGGACTTGTTTTTGGGGACATGAGGAGGCCAGAATGTGTTACCATGCTCATTCCCCCATTCCATTCCCTGCATCAAGGATTGGACTCTTTCACTTTGGCACAGCAGGGAGTGGGATGCATGGATTCTCTCCCCACTGCTTCAGTGTTTTGACAGGGAGGGAAACCATCTTCGCTCATGGTAGCTTGCACTTGCCCCAGCCAGTGGTGCTGGCATACGAGCTGGGGCAGAGCCCTTGGCTGGCTCAGCAGCTCTCAGCCCTCCAGCATTACCCGCACATGGGTCTCTTGTGTCATCAGCAGAAAGGTTTAAGGGACGTGGTGGCTGGATGCATGCCGAGAGTAAGTAATGGCTCTGACTTTCCTCCCAGTATTGTGCTTGGATCCGTAGCCATGGGAGCTGATGCACAAGCATGCTCTGTGTTTTCATTAGGGCTGTTGCAAGGCAGGTGAGCCAGTATCTCATTTATTCCTCCCTTAGGGAATCTGTGGAATGAGGTGTGCCAGCCAGGATATGTGGGTTAGGGCCATGTTGAGTTGGGAACCAAAAGGATGGTAAGGCTCATTTCTGGTAGCCATGTTGTGAGATGTGAGGCCAGCTCATGTGGGGAGCGTGTTGTTTGGTGGTGAGCTGCTGGAGAGAGAGAGGCAGGTGCAGAGCAGAGCCTATCCTTAAATTTATCAGACTATCTCTTCCTGTTGCTTTTCATACCCTACAGCAGTCAATATATCTGTGGCTGCCACTGGGTTTCCCCTCTACTCCCCCAGAAGCAATGCCAGATGGAGGACCAGTCCTAAATAGGCCAGGATTCTGGTGGTTTTCCATCTGGCAGACAGCTTCATGAGTGCAGCAGCCCTCTGCAAGCAACCAGTTGCTACAGTTTTCTGTAAGTAGCACCGTGTGTTGGCGCTTATATACTTGGCCATTAATCATGTCAAGGGCAGTAATTTAATAACATGGTAAATGATGGCAGACAAAAAACATGGTCTACCTAGTCTGCCCAGCATTTTTCTTATGGTAATTACTGCCGCTCCATGCTGGTTACCCCCATGCCTTCTGTTAAAGGTAGTAGCTGCCACTCCCTGCTGGTTACCCTCATGCATCCTATTAAGGGTAGTAATTGCTACTTTGTGCAAGTTAACCACATACAGAAATTACACACAAAGTTAGGATAGGTTACCCCAATTTCCCACTTCATGGTAAGTCCACAGAATGGGCCCATGGAGGGGGGGGGGGAGCCAGGTTTGGGTGGCTTTGGCTCAGTCCTATGTCCATTTAGAAGGCAGGGAAGCTCTAAGCCGAGAGAGAGGCTGTTGATGAGCCATAAGCCATGTAGATGCACAGGGATAGAGTGCCCAATATATATGCACTGCTACAGCAATGCAGACTGAGCTTGGTGGCACTCCGAGTGATTAAAAAAATGTTTGTCTCATGCCTTCTTCACTTCTGTTGTTCCCTTTCTCTTGTTTCCATCATCTCTATGGAGAAGTCATTTCATGTATCCATGACTCAGTTCACTAAAGATCACAAAATGACTTCCAATGATAGTGTCTGCTGATTCTACAGAGACAGAAAAACAAGAGAAATAAACCACAAAGCCGATCTAGTCTGCTGTGCTGTGGGTACATATCCTAGGTCTGCCAATGAATTTTCTGATTTTAGGGTTTTGCAGTTGGGCATTGGCTACCTAGACCCCAAATCAATTATTTGCACTGTGCTGAGTTGGTACGCTACTGTAGTTATCTCATTTCAAAAGAGATTGCTATATCCCTGGGTGCCTCTATTTTGGCATCATTCTAAGTTAAGTGAATATTTTGGTGGATGAGAGCAGCAAAGCTCTGGCAGGTCGGGCAGAGCACTGCCAGCATGGCAAGTCCAGGTACTCTTAACACATCTCATATTGTGTGTTGCAGCTCTTACAATACATCTTTTCCACTTCTCAGACTCTCTGTCCATTTGATGAACATACTTTATCTTCTATGAGCTATGACTTTGGGTAGTAACTGATTGTCTCCACGCTCCAATTGAGGCAATAGCAACATAGCTTGGGTGGCATCAGTACTATTTTGTGGTAAATTACCTCATTCCTTCAGATATGCAATCCTGTGGGTGAATCCTGGAATAATAAGCACACATTCATGATCTAGTCTCTCTGGTGCAAGGGGGTTAGTTTTTAGAGATGTGAATCGTGTGCCAGATCGTCTTAATGATCAGATTCGGCTGGGGGAGGGGGGGGGGGGGGAAATCTGATCATTAAGATATGTGAAGCTCAGAGCAAAAAAAACCTAATGGTCCATTGTGCAATGTTCTCTCCACCTAGCTTAATGTTACCCAGGTAGAGAGTCCATCAAGCTAGGTGGAGAGAACATTGCACAAATCTCATCTTGGAGTGAGTTTCCTCACTCCGAGGGTCATCAAATGTTCACAAGAGACCACTGTTCTGTTCGTACATCTAACATTGAATGTCAAAGGGGCCCCTAACCCCTACACTGATACCTAAACCTCACCTTGAGTTACTATGTGTGCCTACCATAGGGATACAAATACCTATCTAGGGAGATGACATTATGGCCAGGCTTGCTCTCTCTTCCTCCCTCCCCAGAGGGTACCTGAAGGCTAGTTGGATACTCTGGGAGCTTCAATTCATCTAAACAGGCCTTGCAGAAGACATCACAAAAGGCAAAAAAACCTTCAGAGCCAGGCAAACCCACCCCTAACTCCTCCTGTTTTCCATAATTATTTATTTAAAGGCTTTTCTATGCCGACATTCATAGGGCACATCATGCCGGCTTACATTGAACTGATAAGAGGAAATACAAAGAACAAAAAACCAAATCATAGTCAAAACAAAACAAAGAGATAAAAACAAAAAGGGAACTAAATACAAAGGGGCATTATAAAACAGATATTTGAAGGGCTAGGTGATCAAAAGGGGCAGAGATGTAGGGGGGGAAAAGAACTTTATACAGTCAATACAATGTTATCTTAACATATATTTGCATCACACCATGCAATATGGTGCTATAGCATGCATTAAACACATTTTCACATGCATTAATGGGGCTTTTCACTTGTGTTTAGGCCCTTAACGCATGCAAAACAGCCTTAGCGCATTTTGATAAATGACCCCCATTATGCGGTCTACTCACCCTCAAAATCATTTGCTGCTAGTGCCTTGTCAAGTTGCACTGTTGTTGGATTGCATGTATGCTCTGTTATGCTGCAGCCTGGATATATCTGTACTGCAGCATAACATACTGTACATATTGAATAGTGTACAGAGAAAGTTATTGTTCAAAACATGTATGCAGACTCTGTATTGTCATTTATTGCCTGTGTTGTCATTTATTGCCTGTGTTGTCATTTATATGCCTCACACATAGAGGAATCTCCTCCTACCCGTGTTGATTCACTCATACTTCCCAGAAAGGGGCTGAGACAGGTCACCGTCTGCGGTCCTGAAATTTAAGTTTGAAGTTTGTTTGAATGTGTATGCATTTCATTTTGAGGTTGGGTATTGTGACAGAAATGCATTTAAAAGAGTACCACTTGGTTAAGAAAATGTATAACATTTAGGGAAAGGCAAGGAAAATATTTTTGAAGGAAAGGAAATGAAGTAAAAATTGAGCAGAAGCATGGTAAATATTTTAAATCTGCTCCTTTTAGAGGTATTATTGAGAGAAAAGTATGTCAGAATGTGGGCAGAACTGACATAGTGAGATTAAAAATTGTCACTTAAGGTCTGTTTTAAATAGTACTGAAAGGGAACAAAATGTTCATCAGTAAGACACAGCACAGACAAATAGTGACAAGCTGGCAAAGCAGTTTAGCACCTTAGATGCTGATCCAAAGGATACTTAAACTTTTAGTTATTTATGTTTTTTACCCAAAGGACCTAAATAAGAGAATTCCTTTTTAAATTGGCACATCATGTAAAAAATGTAATAAATTTAACAATAAATTTATTATCTATGATAAATTTTGGACAGATTTGAGACAAAATTTAGAAGACAGAAATATTGTAGAAAATAAAAATGCTGTAGTGACTGTAAGCAAATATCATTTTTTCATTATTTATAAGATGAGTGTATGAGTGAATAACATGGGCTTGGGTAGTTTGAAATTTTAGTTAGGGACAAGAAATAGAATGCTCAATAAGGGGAAACCTTTTGATATCTTGTTTCAGTTGAGTGACTGTGATTACATTAACTTTCTATTCATTAAAGCAGATTGCATAATTTATTGTGAACCTTATTATTGTATTTTGTTTGTTATGCAATTCATCATTTATGCAATTTTGTTAATTACAATAAAATGTTAAATAGAAAAAGGACAATAACAAACTGAAATACAAATTTGCAATAAGAAATCAATAACATCCTTGTACATCTAATTCTTAGTTCACATTAAACAGGAATACAGGAAAGAAATGTCACAATAAAAACCAAAGAACTATGTTCCTAACCACATACCAAAGGTAGTTTTTAAGATTAATTAGCTACTTTACATGTGATGCAGCTTGATAATATTTTCCTCTCATTGTGCCTATTTTTTTCATGCAGTATCGGCAACACTCATATATTGCACAAAAACTTGGTTTTAACATTGATGTATTACTGCAGTATAACCCCTGATAGGGGCACATACAATAATACTCCGAATGTTGTTTGCATGTGTGGTGGAGGGGAAGATTCTGTTCTGGCATGAAGTCTATGGGTTCAAAGAGTGTTTTGGTAAAATGTCAGATTGGACTGGGTTCAGTGAGCAAAGGTGTACATTGTTCTGCAGGACAGGGAAAAGAAAAAATGCCATCCTTTACCCCTCTGTGATCATTTATCTGCCCCCTTAGTGGAAAGTTTGCCAGTGTCTCTCATCAAACCCACAACCTTGAGATTCACAAGGGAGTCTCACACCATATCTTTAAGGTTACAACTTATCTAACTTTATTTCTACTCTTTGGGAATACCAGCAGGAAAAATAACAATGGATGTGTCACAAGATCCAGACTACATTAATCTTGACAGTTTAGTACATACATATCCTAAATCTTGATAGTAGCAAACAAAACAATTAAACCTCCATTTCTATAAACACACATGAAACCCTCCTTCCTACCTCTGGGTGACCTTATTAATAAGCCGCATAGTACTCACTAGTAGCTCTCAATCTGTCAGCATAGGGGTCTTCCTGGAAGGAAATTGTTCTTGTAGATAGTTGTGTCCATAATTCCCCCTAAGACTCTAGGTTCTAGTGCCTAGGAGCAATCTTCCATTACACGAGCAGGCCTTAATGATAGACACAGAACCAGAGACCGGTCCTGTGCCTTTGGACTCTAAGGGGGTCATTTTCTAAAGGAATCTCACGTGAAAAGGGACTTTTTGCATGCTCGGGCGGGTTCTGGGTGGCATCTGCACTGGAAGGGGAGGAGTCAGGGCGGCACCGGGGTAGACGCCAAGAAGACATTGCTGACGGCGAAAAGGTAAGGACCCTTATCGCCGTCAGTAATGCACCCAATAGCACCACCTTTCATGGTGGCGCTATTGGTTTGCGAAAGCCAGCAGCGATAGCACCGCGGTGGTGTGATTGCTGCTAGCTTTCGCAGGCCCACTCCCCGCTTCGCCCCCCCACCCCCAGTACCACGCAATTCACAGAGTCACGCGATGATAGAAAATCTAGCCCTAAGTTCCTTCCTATCACATATTAAACAAAACAAAACAAAAATTCCCACAGTCATATGAACATAAGATTTTTCATACTGGGTCAGACCAAAGACCCATCAAGTCCAGTATCTTGTTTCCAACAGTGGCCAATCCAGGTCAAAAGTACCTAGCAAGATCCTACAAGATCAATAAATTCCAACGGATTAGCAGAGGATTTCCCCAAGTCCACCTTAATAATAGTTTATAGACATTTCCTCCAGGAATTCATCCAATCCTTTTTTAAAACCCAGTAATATAAACAGCTTTTACCTCATCCTCTGGCAACAAATTCCAGAGCTTAATTATACACTGAGTAAAAAATGGGGCAGATTTTTAAAAAGTACGCGAGCATGTACTTTTGTTCGCGCACCCGGCGCAAACAAGAGTACGTCAAAATTGGAGCGGCCTCGGAGGGAATTTTCTTTCCGGCGCCCCCCACCTTCCCTTTCCTTCCCCTAACTAACCCGCCCCCCGACCCTAACTAATTCTCCCCCACACACACCTTTATTGCAAAAGTTATGCCTGCCCAAGGCAGGATTAACTTTTGCGCGCCGGGCTAAGTGCCGGTGCGCCATGTTCTGGTCCAGGGGCTGGTCCGGAGGCCACGGCCATGCCCCCGGAATGCCCCTGGGCCAGAACCATGGTTGCGGCCCCATCCCCGGAACTCCCCCGATGATGTGCCAGCTGCGACACACACCCCGACACCCCCCCCCCCCCCCAGGAAAGCTCCGGGACTTTTGTGCATCCCAGGGCTTTGCGCGCCGGCAACCTATGCAACATAGGCTCAGCGGACGCAGGAGGAGCTTGGGGCAGGTTTTCGGGGGGGGTACGCATGTATCTTATGCATGTACCCCTTTGAAAATCTGCCTCAATATATTTTCTCTTATTTGTTTTAAATATAATACTTAGTTACTTCATTGTATGTCTCCTAGTCTTTGCACTTTTTAAAGAGTGAACAACTGTTTCCTTTCATTCTAAGCACTGGAGTGCCCCAAGGGTCTGCACTTTCTACCACATACATTGAGGTTCATATTCAAAAGCATTTAGCCAGATAACTCAGACGTTGTCTGGCTAAGTGATGATTTGGGCACTTACCTAGGAGAAGTTGCTAGTCAGCTAAGATAACTGGCTAACTGTGATTTTCAAAGTTAGTCAGCTAACAGGTTCATTCTTTATTGTGCGATGAGCCATTATCGCATTGTTAAAATGCTAATTAGGGGAAGGGGAGGAATGTGGGTGGGGTTTGGGTGGTGTTAGCACCCAGTAGCGCTGCACACGATAATATTTTACACATTATCGCTGGCAGTACCATGAGAAATAGCACCATCTTTTAATGTGGTGTTATGGGGGCAATAGCAAGGCTGGAGACCCGAAGGCCACACACACACACAGCAAGGCAAAGCAGAAGACCCGAAGGCCACACACACGCATCAAGGCAAGGCAAGGCAGAAGGCCCGAAGGCCACACACACAGCAAGACAAGGCAGTAGGCCCGAAGGCCACACACAGCAAGGCAAGGCAGAAGGCCCGAAGGCCACACACAGCAATGCAAGGCAGAAGGCCCGAAGGCCACACACAGCAAGACAAGGCAGAAGGCCCGAAGGCCACACGCAGAAGGCCCGAAGGCCACACACAGCAAGGCTAGAGCAGGGAGCCCAAACAAGCTCGATGCCGAAGCACTGGAGTCTTGGGTAGGCAGGGTTATAAAGGAACATCCAAGGAATAGAGCAGATGGATTGGGCCAGCCAGGAGAGCCTGCTCTTGAAGGACCCCTGGTGGTGAGGTGGTTGCACAGCAGCCATAGCCGTAACACAGACTCAATCATAATTGCCGAGATGAACTCTTACATAAACCCCAGTGTTCAAAGAACTGTCCCAGTCCAAATTCAAATGTATTTTCCAAGATGAACTCTAACATAGGCACAACAAAGGCCCTTGTTTCCCTATATAAAGCCTTCTTCTGGGGATCTATGTAGAGATTAACATATGGAGAGTTTTCTAATGTTTTTTGCCAATATTCTTACAATGTTTCAAACACATTCACATTGCCAAACATACATTATAATTTGTACATCTGCTATAAATAAACATAACAAAATAGTTTTATTAAAAGATTATATGGCAATATAAATAGAAGATAAAAATATTTGCTGACTGCACAAATTATATTTCAAACTTAAAACATACCTGTCAAAATCACTCAGCAGCTTGTGACACAGAAATTAACACTGGTGACATCCACGGGGCACTTCCTGAACATGTGTACATGTGAATTATAATGCATTCCTAGGAATTTGTTGGGTCTAGATTAGAGTTCATCTCAGCAAATATGATTGAATCCACAATATGACAGTTCTTTGAACATTGTATTTGTATTTTGTATATGTATTTTTTTTAAGTTATTAATCATAAATGCCTGAGCCCTAAGCAATTTGCACAACAGCATACACAATAATTACAAGTGATTACAGGCTAAAATTTTATAGCTTGAACAATTAAATAAGACAGACAAATTGGGGTCTATGGAAGAGTTCATTTCATCTTTCAACACTGGGATGCATTAAGGTCTTTTAACATTAATTAAGGAAATCCTAAAAATTTCAAAGCTATTCATTAGCAGAAAGTTTATTCAGGTTTCACATAAAAGTCATTAATTAGTAAATGTATCCCCTGACACAGGCCATGTTTTGCTGGGGAGGCTGCGTTGGGAAGGACAACATTAATATTTATTTATTTTAAATCTTTTTTATACCGTCATTAAGTTAAATACCATCACAACGATTTACAGGAAGGCACATAAATTAAGGTTGGTTAATGTATTGGAACATATATTCTACAATAGGTGCCATAAACATTCAGTAATATAATTTGTGATCAATATTATTTGGTGAAAGTAATAAATCATGTCCTTTTGAACAGGTTTCATTCTAGATTACAGGTTTAGTTTATAAATTGAATAATTCTTCTATGTTAACAGTGTGATAAACTAATAAAAGTGCACATCTCGAGTTAAGTGTTGTGTGTGGTTGTTCTACCGCCTGCTCCCTTCTATTTTCTGTTCTCTATTCTCCATTCTCTTTGTGATAGCATTGTTTAAAAAGCCAGGATTTAAATCTTTTAAATGAGATCTCTTTGTAATCTGATCTCAGGTGGCATGGTGTTCCATAGTATAGGTACTGCCAGTGATAATGCCCTTTCTCTAACTTGTGTTAGTCTTGCTGTTTTGACAGAGGGGATGGTTAGTAGTGCTTTGTTAGCTGATCTCAGGTTTCTATGTGGGACATGTACCTGTAGTGCTGTGTTCAACCATTCTGCTTTTTCATTGTGTATTAATTTATGAATAGTGCATAGTGCTTTGTATTGTATTCTATGTTCAATGGGTAACCAATGTAATTCTGCTAGAGTTTCTGTAATGTGAACTCTTTTCCTTTTCCCAGTCAGAATTCTTGCTGCAGAGATTTGTAGTATTTGGAGTAGTCTTAGCATTGTGTATGGTAATCCTAATAGTAGGGCGTTGCAGTAATCCGTGCTTGCAAATATTAAAGCCTGGAGCACTGTTCGAAAGTTTGTGGGTGTAAGTAATGGTTTTAATCTCCTGAGAACCATGAGTTTTGCGTAGCCTTCCTTTACTTTTAAAGATATGTGTTGTTTCATGCTTAGTTCCGTGTCTATTATTACTCTGAGGTTCCGTACCTTCTCAGATAATTCTATATTCTGGTTGTTTTTCAGCATAATTGGGTTTTGAATGACCTCGATATTTTTTTCGCTCTAAATGTAGAAATGCAGTTTTTTCGATGTTAATTACTAGCTCCATTTGGTTTAGTAGCTGTTTTATTAAATCTAGGTACATGTTGGCTAGGTTTAGTGTCTTTTCAATTGTGTCATCAACAGGTAAGATTATTTGAATGTCATCAGCATATATGTAATATATGATACCTAGGCCTGCCAGTAGGTGGCATAGTGGCAGTAGGTATATGTTAAATAGTGTTGCGGACAGGGCTGATCCCTGGGTTACTCCTGTTTGAAGTTTTATTTTTTTCTGATATTACATCTTTGATCTGTACTTGGAAATACCTGTGATTTAGGTAAGATATGAACCAGTTGATTGTTTTGCTGTATAATCCTATTTCTTCTAGTCCTTTTAATAGAATTGTGTGGTTTACCATGTCAAAAGCTGAGGACAGATCTAGCAATACTAGAATGTAATGTTTTCCACCATCAAAACCTCTCATGATGCCGTCTGTTAATGAAAGCAGCAGTGTCTTTGTGCCGTAATGTTTATGGAAGCCGTTGTGATGGATTTAGTATATTATTGCTATCCAGATGTTCAGCTAGTTGCTTTTGTACATCTTTTTCTATTCATTTTGCAATTAATGGAAGATTTGATACCGGTCTGTAGTTGCTTAGGACCATTGGGTCATTGTTTTTATGATTGCCCCTTTCAGTATATCTGGCATTGCTCCTTCCTGTAAAGATAGGTTTACAATTTTTGATAATATTGGGGATACTATGTTGGCTGCTTTTTTATGTCCATAGTTGGTATTGAGTCAGTTAGTGCAGTTAGTATAGCTGTGTTTAAAAAAAGGATTGGATAAGTTCTTGGACAAGAAGTCCATTACCTGCTATTAATTAAGTTGACTTAGATAATAGCCACCGCTATTACTAGCAACGGTAACATGGAATAGACTTAGTTTTTGGGTACTTGCCAGGTTCTTATGGCCTGGATTGGCCACTGTTGGAAACAGGATGCTGGGCTTGATGGACCCTTGTTCTGACCCAGTATGGCATGTTCTTATGTTCTTATATATGGGGCTGGATTAACCTTTTTTTAGCATGGATTCAAGTTCCAGGTCCAATATCTCGTTAAATGTAGACCATTGTGTAACATCTCTTTTTTGCATTTTGATTTCTTGCTTGGTTGTATTTGGGATTTTGGCTTTAGGTTTGTAATTTTTTCACTGAAGAACTTTGCTATTTCGTTACACTTATTTTCTGGTAGGTTTTGTGGAGATTCTGATTTGTCATTGGTGAGATTATTTACTGTGGTAAATAAGGTTTTTGGGTTATTTGCAAATTGTTCTATTTTAGAGCTGAAGTATTCTTTCTTTGCATCAAGAATTACTTGTTTGTAGTATGCTAGTTGTTTTCTAAATTTGGTTAGTTTTTTGGTTGTTTTATCTTTTCTCCATTCTTTTTCTTTTTTCCTAAGATTTCTTTTGTCTTCCTTTATCTTTTCATTGTGCCATGGATTTATCTGTTTTGGTTCTTTGATGCATGTAAATTTTGCAGAGTGATGGACTTTTGAACAACTATATGGAATTATACATTGGATTACATGTGTAAATGCAACATACTATTGAAACAAAACATAAAGTTCACTTGCATGTGAATATCCTATGAACAATTCAATGGCATATACTGTAGCAATTGTCAAAAGCCCATTTAAATGGGTAAAGTGTATTTACACATGTAAAACCCCAATTTAAGTATGTAAATGCTTTTTAAAATCAGGCCTCGATGACTTTGACAGCAGTTATAGGTAGGGGTATTCACACATGCTATTTTAAGGTTTAATACGTTTTTGTATATTGGATTAATTAAAAACCGATTGAGATTTTTTATGTTTCAGTTATATTGACTATGTGGCTGTTCATATATTGAATACACTTTAACTTTGAAATAATAATTATTGCCTGTTGTAATATGCTACATTCAGTATATATATATTCCATTTTACAAGGTGCTCACTCATCTGAATGTGAAATATAGGCTATTCACCAATGACATCCACATTTTTCTTTCCCATCTCCTCCATGATTTATGATGCTTTATGTATAATATATCATTGTCTTCAATCTATTAAATACTGGATAACCCATGATAGATTAGCCTTATATTAAAAAAAAAAGACTGAAGTATTATTATTATTATTGGCAATGTTCCTTGTTTAAAATGTTTTCTCTCATATAACATTTGATTTTTTAAAGCAATGTTTCTCAAACTATTCAAGCCCAAGGCACATCTACATTAACAAAAACATTGTGCAGCACACCAACTTCCAAAGAGCAGGTAGTACAGACATCCCAACATCCAAGCCCTGTTGCTCTCATCCTGGATGTTGTGTTGGGCATGCTGGGCATGTTCAGTGTTCCCAGTCAAAGTTCTAGAAACTTTGACATAAATTTTCCGTGCCAGGCTCCATCTGATGATGTCACTCATGTGTGAGGACTGCTGACCTAGGAGAACACCTGTTACATGTAAGCAACTCTTCTTTCTGTCTTATCTCTTCTGTGCCTTCTTCCTGGTCTCTCCTTCAAAGTCCCTTCCTGAATGCTTTCCCTCTTGTGCACCTTCCTCCATGGCCTCTTTGTGAGTGCTGTACCCCTTGCCCCTCCCCTCCCCCCCATGGACCTTTCCCAAGTTCCTTCCCTTTTTCCCTCACCCATGGTTCTTTCCTAAGTGCCTTGCCTCCCATCTTTTCCCCTTTGCAACCTCTTTTCTAGTGCTCTCCTTCTTCCCTCTTCCTATGGCTCCATCCCAAATGTTCTTGTATTTATTTATTTGGATTTATTACCCACCTGTTTGAATAAGAAATTCAACCAATGTGGGACTTAACATATTTGAAAGGTACATATGGTCTGAAGGAGACATAACTGTTCCAAACTAAAGGAGACTTCAGCAAGGACTAAACTTGATATCTATCAACAATAGGATTAAACAAGGTAAAGTGTAGAACAGGACTAAACTTGAAATAAGTTATTAACAGGACTAGGAACATAACAAATCTAAGTAAAATCAGCACAAGCTTAGATAAAAATACAAACATCTCAGCACAACAATTGTAGCAGCATTTTCAAGACACTCATATAAATTCAAACATCTCAGTAAAACAATGAGTTGCAGCTGCATGTTTAAGGTACTCCTATAAGGAGTGTCAAGCAGTTTACACCACTCCCTCCTGCCCTTCTCTTGCTAAGGCCCTTTCCAAGTGTTTTCACTCCTATGCTCTCCCTCTTGCCTTCTCCACCCTGTGACCCATTTGAATGCTGATTTCACCATGATCCCTTCCCTCCATCCCTTACTATAGCCATACCTACTCCCTCAGTGCAGCTTTTCCCCCTCGCTGACGGACCAGCAGAACATCCAGAGCATGTACATAGCAGTGGTCAGAAATACTCCTTAGGGCCATCACTGCTTGTAGTTGATGCTGCAGCAGCTGTTGAAGACATACTTCTCCTCTTCTTGTTTGGGTAGCTTCAGACACCTCATGGTAGTAATCAGCTGGACTCTTCCCCGCCTCCATTATGTGCCACTTTGGTCTTCTTGAGGCTGTGAACATCCTCTACTTGGCATGAGATCAAGCACTGAAATTAGGTAGCAGGAGCCTTGGATTAGAGGTGAGGTCAGTCTGCTTTATTTCCTGGCAGTTGCACTTTGGTTGCATTCCTTCTGCTGGACCAACTCTAATGGTTTTGCAGACCCCAGGCTGGGAACCCACTGGCTTATGATTTCTATCTTCTTACCAAAAATTAACTTGACCTCCAGGAGGAAGTACAGAGATTTGAAGCATAATATACAAATAGGATACCTGACGACCATAAAGACATATGTTTTATTCGCAAGTCCAAAGTAAGGAAACATTGAGATAATTTGATAAAGACCTCATACTGAAAAGCCAGTCCTGCAGATTTCAAGAATTTCATGACATTAAAAAGAAGAAGAAGAAGAAGAAGAAGCAGAATTCATTCTACTGAAAGTGAAGCAAATTTACCAGGCAGCTGAATAAATAAAATACAAATAAAGCCTATTGAGATAGAAGAAAGACCATGTCAGTAACTGAAACATCCAAAAGACATGAGAATGGCGAGGAAAGAAAATTGCAGGAAAAAAGGAAACAAGTGAACAATTGGCATTAGAAGAGCTGTTGGGGGATAGTTTAAATCTTTTATGACAAAGATAGCTTTATCAGTAAAATGGAGCAATGATTGTTTGTCACTGTGGTCCCTGACTTGCAGCATTCCCCAGGATTCAGACCTGTCCCCTATTCTATTTAATATTTATCTATGACTGCTACCCAAATTAATCCAGCAACATGAATTGGAATGGCATCCCTTTGCTTATGATAAGAAGTTCTGTTGCAAAACTGAGGATGATCAAATTGCTGCAGATTGATTGCTTAACTGGACTGGCAAACTGGTTGGAGTCACAGAGATTGAAGCTAAATCCTGCTAAGCTTGAGTGTCTGTGGTTAAGTAGGTGGCAGAGAGTGCTTATGATACACTTAGGGGCAGATTTTAAAAGGTGCGCGCGGGCGAACATGCGCGCACGCTACCCAGCGCGCACACATGTACACCTGATTTTATAACATGTGCACGCAGGCATACGATTGTTATAAAATCAGGGGTCAGCGAGCACAAGGGGATGCACAGTTGTGCACCTTGCGTGTGCCGAGCCACGCTGCCTTTGCCCATTCCCTTCCCCCTAGCCTGACCATCCCATCCCTTCCCCATCCCTTCCCCTAACCTTTCCCCCCCTAGCCCTACTCTAACCACCCCCCTGACCTTTGTCTTTCCTTTTGCGCCTGCCTCTAGGGAGGCGCAAAACATTCAAAACAACTTGTTACATTGAAAGATATTTGAAATTTAAATTTAACAATAATGAGAAATGGCATAAATAAGAGTATGAACAGAACCAGATATACACAGGGTAGGTACACCGAATAGATGAACAGAGATATCTGAGTTCATCATAAAAGGAGGCATCTGTAGCTTGAATCAGGAGAGATTGTCCAAGGGGGATAGTGAATGTTAGCAGGCTATGGGATTATAATTTAAAGTCATTGAGTGCTGTCCTTAAGAGTTTGGCTGAGTAGCCAGGATTTTAGGTCTTTTTTTGAAGGATTTTAAGTTTTCTTGAGCGGTAAGGAAATGAGGTAACAAACTCCATAACTTTGGGCCAATGATGGAGAAGGCTCTGTTTCTGGTGGAGGATAGTTTGGCCTGTGGAAGTGGGCAAGATAGACTACTGCAATTCCTTATAATCAAGGTTTGCCTCTTGGATTACTGAAAAGTAGGGGTGTGCTTAGATGTTTATTCATTTTTGCTTTTGGTTCATTTTTTTCACATTTCATTTCTCTTCATTTCTTTGACACAAAAAAATGAAATGTATTAAATTTTGAAAAGTGAAAAACAAAAGTAAACAAAAAATGTTGAATCCACAGATAATTCCCTCCCCCCCCCCCCCTCCCTATTTACAAGTTCCCCATCTCAGTCGCTGGACCTTCTTAACTTGTAGATGAAAATGACTTTATGAGGCAGGAAGAATTCTGAGTCACTCCTGCCCTGAACCTACCACTATTGGAAACAAAACTTGCAGATTCATGCCAGTGACATTGTTAACTTTTACTGTACAGAATAGCACCAACCAGGCAAGAATATTTACATTTTTGTTGATTTCATTAAAGCCACTGCAGATAAACATAAAAGGTTCCTAGCACTCCAACTCCACCTCAATGTTTTGGGAGTGCACTATTGATTTTTTTTTTGCAGCTTGAATGAAGGTAATGTCTCATAACATCACAAAGCAATTCACTGAACCATAGGATCTGGAGCAATTTGTTATATCCAGTTAGCATTGTTATGCAGGACACGAATAAGAATATAGAGGAGATCATGCTATGAATGAAGAATAGTGATTTACTGGTGAATGTGAACAAAATGGACATTTTACCGATTGCTCGGATAAAGATACCTATTCCTCGCATCTCTTGCAGGTTGAGGGGGATATTATCTTAGTTAAGGAGACGGTTCGTGACCTTGTTTTTTTGCTAGACATGGGATTTTCCTTGCAGCCTTAATTGCATGATGTGGTACAAAAAGGCTTTTTTAAGTTGTGGAAGCTATGTAGATTAAAATTCATCCTGGATCGTGATGATTTTATGATGGTTATGCAAGTTATTGTTTTAACTTGTTTGATTACTGTAATGGACTATATATAGGGCTGCCTAAATTTTATGTAGAAGCAATGCAAATATTGATGAATTCTGCTGTTTATGTTCTCTCTGCTCATATTTCTCTGATTTTGTATGGTTTGCATTGGCTCCCTGTTGAGCTTCGTGTGCGCTTTAAGTTATTATCTTTAATTCACAGAGTAATTTATGATGAGTCTGGCTTACCTGAATCAATCGATCAGTGTATATCATCGCCAAGAGTTTTACGTTCTGAATTTTAATAGTTGTTAATGCTTCTGAGTGTTAGTGAGATATGTAAGCAACAAACATTGAGTTTTTCTGTATAGTGCCTAGATTGTAGAATGAGATCCCATTAGATATATTATAAATGATTATAAAAAGTTTAGAAAGATGCTGAAAGCTCATCTGTTTTATGTAATGTATTTTTAACTTGTTTGTTTTATTTAGATTAATTACTTCATTTTATTGTTTTAAATTTTGTATACACTTATTGTTGTAATCCGCCTCAAACAATTTGTTTGATAATGAGTGTGAAATATAAATAAATAAACAAATATTGACTGAATAGAACGTGTCTGGTATGGTTGTAAAATGATTTTACTTTTGGGACTTTTAATATGTGTACTTGCATATTTTATGCCTTGTCTTTTCTCTTCTCTCCTAGGATATGTTAGTTTTTGGCTTTTTCCCATTTAATAAATTATAAAAATGCCACACATTTTTGTGCAGTGTGGTATCATTTTTAGTTTTGTGTCTTGGTGAAAACTTGTTGTAACTTTATGCGATTGTGCTCTTGCCAGAGGGACCTTTAATATGTTACAAACACTTTCTTTCTCAGTGTGCTAATTTTGATGAACATAAGGGCATGCTTGTTTGCATCCTCTTTCTTCCTCTCTGGTCTTAAGACCTTTCTTTCTCCCATTGTTCTTAATTCAATTTCTTGTTATGGCTGCTGTTTTACTGCTCATTTCTTTGCTTGTTGGGGGGCTATTACTTGCAGGATAGCTTTGTATATTATAAGCTTTTTCAATTGTACTAGCCTAGATCTCTGGTTTCCTTGCTATTTATCATTGCTTTTGATAGATAATGGCACATTATCCCATGAATGTTTCACTCAGTGTTAAAGGGATCCATCACTCCATAAAATGCAAAACAATACTTATTTAAAGAAAGAAAAAAAACAGCAATTGCATTTTTGCAGGAAACCCATTTGTCTGTTTCTGAGTCTACAAAGCAAAAAAGTGACTGGGTTAAAGAATGTTTTTGTTCTTCATCACTTGGTAATAAAATAGTGTGGCAATTCTTTTTCTTATTGTTTTGATCTTGAGGGTTGATTGTGGTCTCAATAGATCAAAATTAGATTATTATTACTCTTTATGCACCTAATTGTGATTCCCCTCAGTATTTTCAAAAGGTTGCTTTTCAGACATCTCTAGCTGGTGATTCTTATTGAGTTATTGGGGATTGATTTTAACTAGGGATGTGAATCGTTTTTTGACGATTTAAAATATCGTCCGATATATTTTAAATCGTCAAAAATCATTAGAGCCGCGATACAATAACAATTCCCCCGATTTATCGTCAAAAAATTGTAAATCGAGGGAAGGGGGAGGGGAAGGGGGAGGGTGGGAAAACCGGCACACTAAAACAACCCTAAAACCCACCCCGACCCTTTAAAATAAATCCCCCACCCTCCCGAACCCCCCCAAAATGCCTTAAATTACCTGGGATCCAGAGGAAGGGTCCCGGTGTGATCTTTTACTCTCGGACCTCCGGGTGCGTTGTAGAAATGGTACCGGCGCTACCTTTGCCTTGTCATATGACAGGTCAAAGGTAGCGCCGGCGCCATTTTGTTTTTTGTCCCCCGACGTCAGGAGCGTAGGAGATCGCTCCCGGTCCCCCGCTGGACCCCCAGGGACTTTTGGCCAGCTTGGGGGGGCCTCCTGACCCCCACAAGACTTGCCAAAAGTCCAGCGGGGGTCCAGAACGACCTCCTGCAGTCAAATCGTGTTGCCTTACGGCCGGCGCCATTTTGCGCAAAATGGCGCTGGCCGTAAGGCAACACGATTCGACTGCAGGAGGTCGTTCCGGACCCCCGCTGGACTTTTGGCAAGTCTTGTGGGGGTCAGGAGGCCCCCCTAAGCTGGCCAAAAGTCCCTGGGGGTCCAGCGGGGGTCCGGGAGCGATCTCCTACCATGAATCGTTTTTCCATACGGAAAAATGATTTGCGTGCAGGAAGTCATTCCTGGACCCCCGCTGGACTTTTGGCAAGTCTTGTGGGGGTCAGGAGGCCCCCCCCCCAAGCTGGCCAAAATTCCCTGGGGGTCCAGTGGGGGTCCGGGAACGATCTCCTACACTCCTGACGTCGGGGGACAAAAAACAAAATGGCGCCGGTGCTACCTTTGACCTGTCATATGACAAGGCAAAGGTAGCGCCGGTGCCATTTCTACAACGCACCCGGAGGTCCGAGAGTAAAAGATCACACCGGGACCCTTCCTCTGGACCCCAGGTAATTTAAGGCATTTTGGGGGTGTTCGGGAGGGTGGGGGATTTATTGTAAAGGGTCGGGGTGGGTTTTAGGTTTGTTTTAGTGTGCTGGTTTTCATGACCTCCCCCTTCCCCTCCCCCCCACTGGACCCCAGGTAATTTAAGGCATTTTGGGGGGTTCGGGAGGGTGGGGGATTTATTTTAAAGGGTCGGGGTGGGTTTTAGGGATGTTTTAGTGTGCCGGTTTTCGATTTACACGATTTACACGATTTACACGATATTTAAAAAACCCAAACTGCGAAGATCCGATTCCCTCCCCCTCCCAGCCGAAATTGATCGTTAAGACGATCGATCACACGATTCACATCTCTAATATTTCCTTTTAGAACATAAGCACACGGGGAGGAGGAGGAAAAGGAAATAAAGGTGTCAGGACTGAGGCAGTGCATTCCTTCGTTGCCCCCATGCTGCTGGTGACATGCTGGAGGAAATGGATGAGAATCAACACAACTGAGACTTACCTTTGGTGTCTAGCAGGTTGTGATCTGCCAGGCAGCAGAGGTTCCTCCTCCTTCTCTCCAAGAGCTGAATTGAGATGGAGAGAAATCTCACTACAAAGAACCCACATGTACTTCCCCATTTCAGTCTCTGCTAATGTCATTTAATAGCTTTTATCCTGGTTCAGTAGCTTTGTTTTTAATGATATCAAATATGACGGAAACAATACATATGTGCTTTGTCATCTTTCGGTCTTGAATCTTCATATCTTCTCTGTATAACCTTCAACCTATTGAAATCTAACCCCATGAAAAACAGTTTTTTTGTATCACATGCATGCCAACTAATAGTTCCATGGACATCACTCCTACCAGAATAATGCAAAACATAAATGGCAGAAAAGGTTATTTTTGAAACGTTTGCCACACAGTTGTACAGCATCCACTCACCTCCCCCTTCTTCTGCATTTTATATTTAGCCTGAAAAACACATCCTTTGTGTATGACTGTATCTGCAGCAGTGACCCCTGTGATCTGAAAAGCAAACCTGCCATGCTGCATAGAATCCTGTGAGACTTCGTGCCAGATTTCATCAATCACAGGTACATTTTTTTTCACAGACAACAATGATTTTTGCTTGGGTAAGACTGGGGTGCTTCATATTATTCCTATTACGATAGTAATAGCTTTTCACTTTGCAAAGGTTACTCATGTATTAGCGTGCACATCTGTGTCTTTCTAAGAAGATGTAGTGATTACTATAGGTGGTGGGGATCAGGACTCCTGGGATATGTTTTTGGCTCCACCACTGGCTTTTGGTGAAGTCTCAGGAAAGTTATTAACCCTTTTGATCCCTCTATTTTCCTGACTGTGAATGATATTAGTATTTCTTCTCATCTGGTACTGGTGGTAAATGGATGATTTCTCAAATAAAATAAATGCAGACAGGTAGTTGGTTTGCAGAGCCACCATATATCTTAGTTCCTAGAACCTAGAAGTATCTTATGTTCAGGCTAGATACACAAACAAAATAAGCAGCTTCAATCACATTCTTAAGGTATCATGAAGGGGACAGCTCTCCTCATTAGCTGGCTACTGAATGATACAAAGAAAGTCGGCATGCTCTAGTGTAGTCACAGTACATAGGTTTTGGCAACAGGACAAACTCAAGAGCAGGCTGCATGCTAGTCTCTATAGAGTTGTGGGACGAAGTTTCATACTGGTCTTTCAGCTATGTGGATGTATATTTTAATAAGTTATTCAGAATAGCAACATTTTATATTAAATAAAAGAATAATGTAAATCAGTCAAACACCATGCATGGCAAAAGAAAAGGTGTAGATAATTTCCCTTAATATATGAACACAACCATAAAGAAGCAGGGAATTATGGGGTTGTATGAATGGGGTGCATGTAGGAGATTTAATATTAAAGTGGTTGGGGATTTTTTTGAATGCTATTGTTATTGAAACAGATTATGTATGGTGTACCTGCATTTTATCATATGTGATTGTTATTAAAAAAAAATTAAATGTGTATAAAAATGTAGAAAAGAAAAGTAGTACAGTGATTAAAACTGAGCATTCATGGGATCTTCCAGTGATACATCTGCCTGCATGCTTTGGAAGGGGCCCCTTGGGATTTATATATTTTTACTTCTTCTTTGAAATTTATGCAGAAGCACATATCTTACTGGACACAGTCTGTTGTATGGACAGGTTTTTGGTCCCCAGAGCTGAGAATATGGGCATCAAAACTGAGCTGTATGGCACAATATAAGGCTAAAGGTAGTGATGGCAAAACGGCTTCCAAATTTCATCAAGAGCCCTTGGAGAGGAGGGATGTTGCGGTGCTCTCAGAAGAAGAGGTTGCTAGCATTTTCAAAGGAGTCTCACTGCCTTTGGAAGTAGACAGGCTCTGCAAGTTGCAGTTGACCATGGCCAAGATCTGGGAAAATTTTGAAGCCCAGTCACAAAGGATCACAAAGGCTGATAGAAGGACTGGAATGCAAGAGGACTGAACAAACTGGCTGGAATAAGCGACTAGTAGATCTCACCAAAGAAAATGAGAAATTGTTGGAACATCTTGAAGTTCAAGAGAAAAGAGACCACTGCAACAACTAGCAACTAGTTAGCTTACCTAAGTCAGTTAAAGATAAGCATATAAAGGGTAATTTTAAAATGAGTTACTAGGGAAGATGTAACAATTTTAAAAAATTACTAGGGAAGATGTAGCAATTTTAAAAACCATTTACGTGTGTAAAACGCACTTACATGGGAATATCCTATGGGCAATTCAATGGCATATACTGTATTCTAGCAATTTTCAAAAGTCAACTTACATAAGCAAAATGCATTAATACAATTTTCAGTGTGTAAATTCTTTTTTAAAATTACCCTCCTATTTCATATATTCAAAAAACTGGCTCCCAGAAAAGTTGAGCCTGGATATGCAACCTACTGCGCACACATGGACGTTCAATTTTATAACATGCGCGCCTTCCCCAGTTCCCTCCCAGTCTGCTCCAATTAAGGAAGTTCCGCTCCAATTAAGGAAGTTCTGCTCCAATTAAGGAAGCTCCCTCCCAGTCCGCTCCAATTAAGGAGTGGACTGGGAGGGAACTTCCCAACCCTCTAACCTAACCTCCCTTCCCCTTCCCCTATCCTGCCCTCCCCCTATCCCTATCCTAACTAGCCCAAAATTTTATATTTCACCTTTTGCTCCTGCCTCGGAGCAGGAGCAAGTTGAGCATGCCGGCACAGCAGCAAATGGCCGCTGTGCCAGGTGCCTCTGGCCCCACCCCCAGATTGCCCCGTCCCATCCCCCCGGACTGCCCCTTTTTCAAGCCCCAGGATTTACACGCATTCCAGGGTTTACGCATGTGGCCGGGCCATTTGAAAATTGGCCCAACACACGTAAGGCCCAGCCACATGTGTAAACCCTGGGATTTATGCGTGCCGGGGTTTGAAAATCTACCCCTTAGTGTGTGAACATGGACTTGAATGGGAATGCTCAAAGATGGTAAAGGATGGCCAATACTGGTTATGGCAAGGATCCTTAATTGGAGTGTCAAAGTGAAAACCCTCTATGCATTCCAGAGGTCACAAAATATAGAATGCATGCATTAACTCTTTGTGTATGCAAAAATTTATCATGCATATTCATTAGGAATATCTGATAACCTGACTGGCTGTAGGGGCCTATACGACTGATTTGAGTACCCCTGTCTTAACACGTCACTAGGTAATATGAAGACAGATATTCCCAATGTGGATAACATAAGAATATAAGAACATAAGACTTGCCATTCCAGGTCAGACAAAAGGTACATCAAGCCCAGTATCCTATTTCCAATAGTGGCCAAACTAGGATACAAGTAGCTGGTAGGATCCCAAGGGGTAGTTAGATTCCAAGCTGCTTTTTCCAAGAATAAGCAGTAGATTTCTGCAACTCTACCTCAATAATGGTTAATGGACTTTTCCTCCAGGAACTTGTCCAAATATTTTTTTTACATGTAGCTATACTAATAGCTTTCACCACATCCTCAGGCAATGAATTCCAGAGATTAAGAACATAAGAAAATGCCATACTGGGTCAGACCAAGGGTCCATCAAGCCCAGCATCCTGTTTCCAACAGTGGCCAATCCAGGCCATAAGAACCTGGCAAGTACCCAAAAACTAAGTCTATTCCATGTAACCATTGCTAATGGCAGTGGCTATTCTCTAAGTGAACTTAATAGCAGGTAATGGACTTCTCCTCCAAGAACTTATCCAATCCTTTTTTAAACACAGCTATACTAACTGCACGAACCACATTCTCTGCGTTGAGTAAAAAAATATTTTCTATTAGTTTTAAAAGTATTAGCTAGTAACTTCATTGTGTGTTCCCTGGTCTTTGTACTTTTTGAAAGAGGAAATAACTGATTAGCATTTACTTGTTCCATTTCACTCATTATTTTATAGACCTCTATCATTTATCCCATCAGCCATTGAAACAATTTAGAAGAAAACTTAAAAAATGGTTTAAACTCAATATGCTAACAATTTAGTATAATAAATAGGTAGAAGAGTAGGGTCCAATGTTATATAATATGGGGTAGATTTTCAGAGGGTTATGCAGGTACGTTAGACGCGTAACCCCTGAAAACCTACCCCAAACCCCCCCTGTGTGCGCAATATAAAATACTGCTTCATTGCTATGTGGATGATGTGAAACAGCAGCAGATTGGTTGTCAGATGATGATACTTGTCATAAATAAAAGATAGCATAAGGTCCTATGATTAATTTTTGTTTCTTATACCATAAAGTTTTCCATTTTGGAGTGATGTCCTTATTAAGTTAAAACAAAGTCCTGGGGTAGTGCTGCCCTTTTAGGTGATACATATTTTCCTTCTCTCTACTTACCTTCTATGTCCTATGGGGTAGATTTTAAAAGAAGCGCGATCAGCCTACTTTTGCTTGCGCATCAGACTCAAGCAAAAGTACGCTGGATTTTAGTAGATACGCGCGGAGCCGCGCGTATCCACTAAAATCCTGGATCGGCGCGCGCAAGGCTATCGATTTTGTATAGCCTGCGCGCGCCGAGCCGCGCTGCCTCCCCCCGTTCCCTCCAAGGCCGCTCCGAAATCGGAGCGGCCTCGGAGGGAACTTTCCTTTGCCCTCCCCTCACCTTACCCTCCCTTCCCCTACCTAACCCACCCACCCGGCCCTGTCTACACCCCCCCCTTACCTTTGTCGGGGATTTACGCCTCCCGGAGGGAGACGTAAATCCCCGCGCGCCAGCGGGCCTGCTGCGCGCCGGGCCGCAACCTGGGGGCGGGTACGGAGGGCGCGGCCCCGCCCCCGGGCCGTAGCCACGCCCCGTACCCGCCCCCAAAACGCTGCCGACACGCCCCCGCAACGCCGCGCGCTCCGGCCCCGCCCCCCGACACGCCCCCCTCCGAGAACCCCGGGACGTACGCGAGTCCCGGGGCTCTGCGCGCGCCGGGACGCCTATGTAAAATAGGCTTCCCGGCGCGCAGGGCCCTGCTCGCCTAAATCCGCCCGGTTTTGGGCGGATTTAGGCGAGCAGGGCTCTGAAAATCTACCCCTATGGTTTTAAGTGTTTTGATAAAGTGGAATTATTAATAGCTTGTAAATATAGATTGCAATTTTGGATTGAAGAAACTTCTCCATCTTTTACGTATGGCAAGAGAAAATGTAGGTTTTAACTAAAATAGAGCATTATGATAAGTGCTTTTTATCTTGTATAGTCCACAAATATTATGCATATGTTATAATGTTCAATGGCAATCTACGGAGAATAGAAAACATTCTGATCAGATTGGGTGGAAGGGGGAAGTAGAAATGTGAATTTGACAGTATAACTGGAGTGACTGCTGTAATTGATTAGTAGGCAAGGCTGGCATGAGGTATTAGCATATTAGGCAGTAGGGATGTGAATTGTTTTTTGACGATTTAAAACAATCGTCAGATATATTTTAAATTGTCAAAAATCGTTAGAGCCACGATACAATAACAATTCCCCCGATTTATCGTCAAAAAATCGTAAATCGGGGGAAAGGGAGGGCGAGAAAACCGGCACCCTAAAACCCACCCCGACCCTTTAAAATAAATCACCCACCCTCCTGAAGCCCCCCAAATTGTTTTAAATTACCTGGGGTCCAGTGGGGGGGTCCCAGCGCGATCTCCCGCTCTCGGGCCACGGCTGCATTAAAAGAAATGGTGCTGGTGGCCCTTTGCCCTTACCATATGACAGGGCAAAGGTAGCGCCGGCGCCATTTTGGTTCCTGTCACCCGACATCACGAGTGCAAGAGATTGCTCCCGGACCCCCGCTGGACCCCCAGGGACTTTTGGCCAGCTTGGGGGGGCCTCCTGACCCCCACAAGACTTGCCAAAAGTCCAGCGGGGGTCCGGGAGCGACCTCCTCCACGCAGGCCGTATTGCCAATATTCAAAATGGCGCCGGCGCTACTTTTGCCCTCACTGACATAGTGAGGGCAAAAGTAGCGCCGGCGCCATTTAGACTTTTGCCCTCACTATGTCGACATAGTGAGGGCAAAAGTAGCGTGGGTGCCATTTTGAATATTGGCAATACGGCCCGCGTGCAGGAGGTCGCTCCCGGACCCCCGCTGGACTTTTGGCAAGTCTTGTGGGGGTCAGGAGGCCCCCCCAAGCTGGCCAAAAGTCCCTGGGGGTCCAGCGGGGGTCCGGGAGCGATCTCCTGCACTCGTGACGTCGGGTGACAGGAACCAAAATGGCGCCGGCGCTACCTTTGCCCTGTCATATGGTAAGGGCAAAGGGCCACCGGCACCATTTCTTTTATCGCAGCCGTGTCCAGAGAGTGGGAGATCGCGCCGGGACCCCCCCACTGGACACCAGGTAATTTAAAACATTTTGGGGGGCTTCGGGAGGGTCGGGGATTTATTTTAAAGGGTCGGGGTGGGTTTTAGGGTGCCGGTTTTCCCGCCCTCCCCCGATTTACGATTTTTTACAATTTAAAAAAAAACAAAAACCATGACGATCAGATTTCCCTCCCCCCCCAGCCAAAATCGATCATTAAGACGATCGATCACCCGATTCACATCCCTATTAGGCAGAGACCTAGAATGCCATAAATGAACTGGGTGGCATATGTGGATGCAAGGGTGCCATGTTTAAAAGTGTGGGAGTTGAGTGGTGGGAAGTGGAGTTCGTGGACCTGAGATGTGGATGTGTGGTTAGTGTGATTGCAAGCTAATGTTTGGGGTTATGGGCAGTGAACATTGTTTGGAGGAAGTAGGAGCGAGAGAGAGAGAGAGAGTCATGTGATAAGATGACATCACCACCTAGGGTGGCTGGCCCATCCTTCCACTAGCACTGTTAGTAGGGGAGAGGGGGGAGGGATTGGCAGTTTGGAGGATTTACACTTTAAATGTGATGGTATCATGCTGATCATAGTTAACTATTGCTGATATTTTTCATCTCTGGTATATTGCTTTTTGATTGTATGAGACAGTTTTGCTTGTGTGTCACTGTCATACCAATAAATAAAGTTTGAAAAAATTGGGCATTCATATCAACATATAAATATCTTTAGATCATGAAATGTCCTTTCACATTGTATACTGATATGATCTATAATCATCACACAATTGGATACAATTCTAAAAGTTTCTGTGAATAACATAGCCTT
Organism: Rhinatrema bivittatum; assembly: GCF_901001135.1. Taxonomy (NCBI): domain Eukaryota; kingdom Metazoa; phylum Chordata; class Amphibia; order Gymnophiona; family Rhinatrematidae; genus Rhinatrema; species Rhinatrema bivittatum. The sequence goes on along the minus strand of NC_042616.1, from coordinate 554,840,159 downwards.
CCCTCTCTGTGGGGAAGATGTATTAAGAGCACATTGAAAATGTGTACTACATTTTTAGTGCTGATTTTTTTTTTTTACTTCTGATCTTGCAATGTAATAAGGTAATTATATGCACAGTGCAATATAGTTTAAAAAATAAAATAAAATCAATGCTGATCATTTAAAATGGGGTAAAACTGAAGTAAACTTTAGTTCCATGCTAGAATGGAAGTTTACTACTGCAGTAAATAGATGGCAACATTAACTTCCACATTAAAAGTCCTCTAAAATTGAAGTAAAGGGAAAAACCCCTTAAACACATTTTCTTGCAACTAATTGGCTGGAAAACATTATGGAAAATTTGCCAGGATTGAATTATCTCCCCTTCACTCAAGCTTGTTGAGTATGTCTTCTCAAAACAAAAATCCTGCCTTTTCTAGGATGTGCTTTATCAAGAATGAACACTGGTGGTTTTGGATTTGTTAGTGAGAGAAGAGAAGAGGCTTTTGGATTTGTGATTTCTGAGTGCTATGTTCTGGTGCTTCATGTCTAACCTATTTGTTTCCCTACCAATTTTGTCTTTTTTATTGTGCTATTGTATTTTTTATGGAAGATTGTTATCAGCACTGAGCAGAATCTTTTTTGGAAGAGGCAGAATATAGATTTTTTAATAAATAAATCTGCCGTAACTATCTTGCACAAATGGAGAAATTACTTATGTGATAATTTTGTTTTCCTTAGTGTAGATAGTAGAGATGTGATTCAGCTGAACCTTTTGGTTTGGCCTTCGTTATCGGCCCACCATGGTAAATTTTGTTTCCCGCGGTTCGGGCCAATTTTTTTTGTCTGTCCCGAAGCGAAAAAAATCCCCCACCCCAATCCTTCAGATTTAATTAATTGCAACCCCCCCCCACCCTACTGACCCCCCCAAAACTTGCCTAAAGAACCTGGTGGTCTAGTGGGGGTCCCGGGAGCGATCGCCCACTCTCGGGCCATCAGCTGCCAGTAAACAAAATGGTGCCAGTGGCCCTTTGCCCTTACCATGTGACAGGGCTATCGGTGTCATTGGCCGGCATCTTAAAAAATGGTGCAGGCCATCCATTGCTCCTACCATGTGACAGGGGCTGGCCAGTGGCACCGATAGCCCTGTCACATGGTAAGGGCAAATGGCCATTGGCACCATTTTGATTAGTGGCAGCCGACGTCCCGAGAGGGGGAGATCACTCCCGGGACCCTGCTGGACCACCAGGGACTTTCGGTAAGTTTTTTTTTTTTTTGGGGGGGGGAGTCGAGCAAGTCTTGGGGGGTTGTAATTAATTAAATTTGAAGGGTTGGGGTGGGTTTGTTGTTTCTTTTTATGTGCCCTTTCTCCCCCCCAAAAAAATGATAAGAAAACCACATGAAATTTTGTGGATTTTCCTATCGTTTCGCCGCCCCCCCCTTGAAACACGATGAAATAGGAAATATTGTCTATATTTCCTATTTCATCGCAAACAAATGCACATCCCTAGTAGATAGATGGACTCAGGACCAGTGGGTTATGTTCCTCTGCCAGCAGATGGAGATGGAGCAAGCTGATATCACAGTGTATATATATACTCCTGCAGTAACCCCAGTCTGCCAGTATTCTGTTCAAAAGCAAATGTGGACAGACTAGGAAAAAACTTGATAAAAAATGTGATTAAACACAAGCAACTATAACTGTACTCAACCAACAAGAAAACACTGAACTCTCAAAAGAATCTAGATACCCAATCTAGGGATCGGATGAACACTTACCAGCAATCCCTTGGGATACAGAACCCCACAGGAGGGCTGTTGACACACTCATATGGCAGCCAAGGGCAGGAAACTAAGTCCACCTGTTTGCACTAAGAAAAATTAATTATCAGGTATGCAAATTCTCCAATTCCTAGCATGTAGACAAATGACTCAGGACCAGTGTGTTGTACTAAAGCTACTCCCCAACAGGGTGGGAGGCTACCCACAGTCCAGTCAACACCACACGTGCAAAGGCTGCTTCCTACCAAGCCTGCACATCCAGATGATAAAACCTGGAAAAAGTGTGTAAAGAGAACCATGTCACAGCTCGGCAGATATTGACGGGAGACAACAATCAAACCTCCGCCCATGACACTGCCTGAGCCCTAGAGGCATGAGCCCGAACCTGAGTAGGCAATGGCTTCTCAGTATTCACATGCTTGGCCATGACCACGACCAGCTCCTTAATACAGCGAGCTATTGTAGCCCACAAAGCTGGAGCACCCTGCTTACTTGTGCCATAATAATGCCCCTGGAGTCACCTGAAGGAATGGCCCCCAGCAAGACAAGGCCTGCAGCTCAGAGATTCGATGTGCAGAACATATAGCCACCAGGAACACTGTCTTCAAGGTTAACAACCACAAGGAAAGGCTATGCAGCAGTTGGAATGTAGGGCCCACCAAAAAATCCAGCACCAAGTTAAGACTCCACAAGTGAACCAGTAACCACAAGGGATACCAAAGATGCTTTATTCGCCTCAAAAAATAGACCACATCAGAATAGGATGACAAGGAATCACCATTTACCGGGCCCCTAAAACAGGCAAGAGCTGAAACCTGCACCTTCAAAGAATTAAAAGCCAAACAGTTATTCAACCCATCTGCAAAAAATCCAGAATGTGCAGGATCTTAACTGAACAAGGAAGAACACCATGTTACTCATTCCAGGCCTCAAAAACTCTCCAAACCTGTATTTAGGCTAAGGAAGTGGAGAATTTTCGAGCGCGGAGTAAGGTGGCAATCACCTAGGAGGAATATCCACACTTTAACAGATGACTCCTCTAAAGAGCCAAACCACAAGACAGAACCGAGTCGGATCATCGTGAAGAACCTGACCCTGCTGTAACAGATCCATGTGCAGTGTGAGACGAAGGGGGGGTCTCCACCAGGAGCCTTTACAGATCCATATATCACAGATGCCTGGGCCAGTACGGTACCTCCAGGAGTACTAGCCCTCTGTGGCCATTGATTTTGCAAATTATCCTGCCCAGCAATGGTCATGGAGGAAAGGCATAAATCAAATCTGTCTTCCAGCCAGACCAGTATGAGAGCATCTATGCCCAGGGATCATGGATCTCTCCTGTGACTGTATAATCAAGGAACTTTTACATTGTGAGAAGTTACCAGCAGGTCTAGGAATGGAAGCCCCAACAATCCACAATCAGCTGAAATGACTCGGCGGACAACACCCATTCTTCTGGATCCAGACTCTCCCTGCTGAGACAATCCACTTTTATGTTGTCTTTTCCTGCAATGTGAAAGGCCGAGATCATCTGTATATGTCCTTCCACCCATTCCATAAGTTGGTCTATTTCCTGCAACACTTGCTGGCTCTTGGTTCCTCCCTGGTGATTGATAGAGGTCAATGTCATCACTTTGTCCAATACCATGCAGACCACCTGACCCTGCAGCCTGTGGCCGAGCTGCAAGCATGCCAATCGAACCACCCAGGCTTCAGGTGATTGATATTCCAGCAGGACTCTTTGGCATTCCAATGCCCTTGGACTGTCAGCTCCTGACAGAGAGCCCCCCAACCCTGGAGACTCACATGTATTGTGAGCACCACTTCCAGGGTTGCTGCCATCAAGTTGAGCACTTGTAGGTAGGACCAAACCATTGGGCATATAATTTTCATCAACTGACTCACCTGAGACATCAATTTATGAATCCAAACTTCCAGCAGGAAAATTTTGGCCTGCCATATCAAACTGACCCCCCAGATAGTCCAATGACTGGGATGGCTAAAGACTGCTTTTGGCCAGGTTCACCACCCAAGTGAACTCCTACAACAATGAGATCACCTTGTGAGTAACCAGGCAGCTCTCTTCCTGGTTCAAATCAGCCAGTCGTCCAAGTATGGGTGCACCAGGATCCATTCTCTTCTCAAAGCCACTACTCCTACCACCATAACCTTGGAAAAAGTTCTAGAAGTGGTGGCTAGACCAAAGGGCAGCGCCAAAAACTGATAATGGTACATCTATACCAAAAAACATAAAGCATGTTGGTGTTTCAAATGGATAGGAATATCAAGGTAGGCCTCGGACAGATCCAGAGAGTTCAGAAATTCCTCCAACTGCACTGCCATCATCACAGAGCTCAAGGTTTCCATGCGAAAATTAGTCACCTTCAAATGATGGTTGACTCTTTTGAGATCCAGGATGGGGCAAAAAGAACCATCATTCTTGGGCATAACAAAAGAAGTGGAATTTTGCCCCATGCTTTCTTGAGATATGGGCACCAGAACCACAGCCCTCAGCCTGAGGAACCTTTGAAGCATTAACACCACTGCCTGCTTCTTCTGAGGGAAGTGGCAAGGAGACACCATGAACACGTTGCAAGGATTACTGCCAAATTCCAGTGCATATCCTTCTTCTTTCACCTACAGGACCCACTGGTTTGATGTGATCTCAAACTACCTCTAATAAAAGAGACAGAGACATCCCCCTATTGCTTGATCCTGAAGGTGGGTGTTAGAATTTGTGAGTATGTGGGCCCTGGGCCGAGGTGACAGATGATACCACCCACAGGGAGGAGCCCCGTGAGCCTCACTGTCGGGAGGTGAGGTCTCAGCTAAGGGTGCGGAGAGCAACAGGTGCTGGAGAGAGAGAGTGGAGAGGAGAGTGCAGAAGAACTAGAGATGGTGACCCCAGGGGGTGGAGCCACAGGGAATCAGCACGAGGAGCTGATGTCAGTTCTAGCTAGAATGTCCTTGAGTCTTTATTAAAGAAGCAGCGTTACACTGCCCATGGAGTGGGAAGTGAAGCAGAAGGTCACACAGATGCTGAGGTGCCACAGGTCTGTGCAGTGGGGTATACCCATGAAGGAGTCCTCTGTATAGATGAATGGTGAAGGTCCATAGAGTGGGGTACACCGATGAGGGTTCCTCAGTAGGAGGGATGTGAATCATTTTTCTGACGGATGAAAATATCATACAATCTTTTCTCATCTGTCAGGAATCGGAGGGTCCCTGAAAGTGATAGGAAAATCCTAGAACATTTTCATGGGGTTATATTATCTTTTGGGGGGGGGGGGGGGGGGGGTGGGAAGAAAGGGCACACAAAAACAACCCCTTTAAATCCCCCACCTTCCCAAAGCACCTGGTGGTCCAGCAGGGATCTCCTGTTCTTGGCTGCCCCTGAAAAAGAGAGAGAGAGAGAGAGAGGCCATAATGTCCTTTCCCTAGATAAGTATTTGTATCCCTATGGGAGGCCCACCTAGTAACTCGAGGTGAGGTTTAGGTATTAGTGTAGGGGGTTAGGGGCCACTTTGACATTCAACGTGAGACGTACGAACAGAACAGTGGTCTCTTGTGAAGATTTGATGACCTACAGAGAGAGGAAACTCATCCAAAGATGAGATTTGGGCAATGTTCTCTCCACCTAGCTTGATGTCCATAGAGCTAGGTGGAGCTAGGTTGATGTCCATAGAGCTAGGTTGAGAGAACCTTGCACAAATATCATCTTGGAGTGAGTTTCCTCACTCCGAAGGTCATCAAATCTTCACAAGAGACCACTGTTCTGTTCGTACATCTCACGTTGAATGTCAAAGTGGACCCTAACCCCCTACACTAATTCCTAAACCTCACCTCGAGTTACTAGGTGGGCCACCCATAGGAGCATAAGAACATAAGAAAATGCCATACTGGGTCAGACCAAGGGTCCATCAAGCCCAGCATCCTGTTTCCAACAGTGGCCAATCCAGGCCACAAGAACCTGGCAAGTACCCAAAAACTAAGTCTATTCCATGTTACCGTTGCTAATGGCAGTGGCTATTCTCTAAGTGAACTTAATAGCAGGTAATGGACTTCTCATCCAAGAACTTATCCAATCCTTTTTTAAACACAGCTATACTAACTGCACTAACCACATCCTCTGGCAACAAATTCCAGAGTTTAATTGTGCGTTGAGTAAAAAAGAACTTTCTCCGATTAGTTTTAAATGTGCCCCATGCTAACTTCATGGAGTGCCCCCTAGTCTTTCTACTATCCGAAAGAGTAAATAACTGATTAACATCTACCCGTTCTAGACCTCTCATGATTTTAAACATCTCTATCATATCCCCCCTCAGTCGTCTCTTTTCCAAGCTGAAAAGTCCTAACCTCTTTAGTCTTTCCTCATAGGGGAGTTGTTCCATTGCCCTTATCATTTTGGTAGCCCTTCTCTGTACCTTCTCCATTGCAATTATATCTTTTTTGAGATCTGGCGACCAGAATTGTACACAGTATTGAAGGTGCGGTCTCACCATGGAACGATACAGAGGCATTATGTCATTTTCCGTTTTATTCACCATTCTCTTTCTAATAATTTCCAAAATTCTGTTTGCTTTTTTGACTGCCACAGCACACTGAACCGACAATTTCAATGTGTTATCCACTATGACACCTAGATCTCTTTCTTGGGTTGTAGCACCAAATATGGAACCCAACATTGTGTAATTATATCATGGGTTATTTTTCCCTATATGCATCACCTTGCACTTATCCACATTAAATTTCATCTGCCATTTGGATGCCCAATTTTCCAGTTTCACAAGGTCTTCCTGCAATTTATCACAATCTGCTTGTGATTTAACTACTCTGAACAATTTTGTGTCATCTGCAAATTTGATTATCTCACTCGTCATATTTCTTTCCAGATCATTTATAAATATATTGAAAAGTAAGGGTCCCAATACAGATCCCTGAGGCACTCCACTGTCCACTCCCTTCCACTGAGAAAATTGTCCATTTAATCCTACTCTCTGCTTCCTGTCTTTTAGCCAGTTTGCAATCCACAAAAGGACATCGCCACCTATCCCATGACTTTTTACTTTTCCTAGAAGCCTCTCATGAGGAACTTTGTCAAACGCCTTCTGAAAATCCAAGTATACTATATCTACCGGTTCACCTTTATCCACATGTTTATTAACTCCTTCAAAAAAGTGAAGCAGATTTGTGAGGCAAGACTTGACCTAGGTAAAGCCATGCTGACTTTGTTCCATTAAACCATGTCTTTCTATATGTTCTGTGATTTTGATGTTTATAATACTTTCCACTATTTTTCCTGGCACTGAAGTCAGGCTAACTGGTCTGTAGTTTCCCGGATCGCCCCTGGTGCCCTTTTTAAATATTGGGGTTATATTTGATATCCTCCAGTCTTCAGGTACAATGGATGATTTTAATGATAAATTACAAATTTTTCTGATAGGTCTGAAATTTCATTTTTTAGTTCCTTCAGAACTCTGGGGTGTATACCATCTGGTCCAGGTGATTTACTACTCTTCAGTTTGTCACTCAGGCCTACCACATCTTCTAGGTTCACCGTGATTTGGCTCAGTCCATCTGAATCATTACCCATGAAAACCTTCTCCATTACGGGTACCTCCCCAACATCCTCTTCAAGAAACACCGAAGCAAAGAAATCATTTAATCTTTCCGCAATGGCCTTATCTTCTTTAAGTGCCCCTTTAACCCCTCGATCATCTAACGGTCCAACTGACTCCCTCACAGGCTTCCTGCTTCGGATATATTTTAAAAAGTTTTTACTGTGAGTTTTTGCCTCTACGGCCAACTTCTTTTCAAATTCTCTCTTAGCCTGTCTAATACAAATACCTATCTAGGGAGAGGACATTATAGCTAGGCTTGCTCTTTCTCTCTCCTTCTCTCTCTCTCTCTCTCTCTCTGACTCTCTCCCAGGACCATTAGCAATGGTCCCCCAATAGCTGAATATAACAGGTATGGCACTTATCACAAAGTCTGAAAATGTTATCACAATTTGCACTAACTTAGCTCTTTGTAAAGGTAACTAGCGCAAATTGCAAAAAACTGTATATTAGCATAAAACACAGCCCTTTTACTATCGCATGCGATACTTATCGCATTTTGATAAATCCAGGCCTATGGCTCTTACAGGGAAATTTCTACACTGGATTTAAAAGATTAAAAAGCACCGAGAAGTTGGCCAGACTGCAGGCTGACCGGATAGGACAAAAATAGACAATTCCCCTGCAATAAGTTAGGAAATAGAAGACCACAGTCAAATTGCTCCTGTCCTTTGAAAAAGTAACATAAAATACACAACCTGTCTAAGCAAAATCCAAACTAAAATCCACACTCCTAAGAAGGTGCTTGGTGGTGATAAACTGCTAGAGCACACCATCTGTTGCTCCTACATGTGAAAGCAAAAGCCAAACCTCTCTTTACTGAATCTTTCTGAACCTCCCCATAATAGTTAGTGCATGCCTTCTGGTAAAGAAACCAGAGGTTCTTTACATCCTCCTCCCAGTTATTCCAAATTTGGGACATCACAAATTTACTTTACAAACAGTAGACAATGTAAAATAAATAAATACATGTTTTCCCATGGTTAATACTCATAAGAACATAAGAACATAAGAAAATGCCATACTGGGTCAGACCAAGGGTCCATCAAGCCCAGCATCCTGTTTCCAACAGTGGCCAATCCAGGCCATAAGAACCTGGCAAGTACCCAAAAACTAAGTCTATTCCATGTTACCATTGCTAATGGCAGTGGCTATTCTCTAAGGGGCGGATTTTAAAACCCCTGCGGCTTCCATTTTCCTATTAAAATATAAGATAGTAGACAAAGAGAGACAGAAGAAAATTAAATCATTTAGTTATGGCTGTAAGCAAAATATTTAGCAACCCTGGGTATAGTCGCTTCCGAGTCTATACACTGAAATATAAGATGAGGATAGTAATACTATATACATACATATATGAAACTGAAAAAGCTGGAAACCATCTTATAGGGTTGTTATTGTTTTTATTGTAAAGTAAACTGGTACGATAAGACCTGGTCTTGAGCATCGGTATATTAAAAGAATTTAAATAAATAAAGTATTTTTTCAATATTTTTAAAACAATTTCCCCAACAGTTTCTCTTCAAACAATTCCCAAAATTCAAATATACCTCCCTGAATAAATCCGATACTATATCCCCTAGAACATTATTATAAATCAAGGCAATGCAAGAAATGATTCATACTTTTCTGTGAAACATATACGCAAAGCCAGGTGCATGGAATAAAGTCCCAAATTCTTGGTAATACTTTGTCCAGTCCAGTGGTGTAAACACAATTAACTTTAACTCGCTCTCCTCCAGTAAGACCTTCTGTATCTTCAGTTCTCTTCATTGGTTTTAAAAGGTTTCCCTTAAATGAGTCCTGCAAGAAAACAGAGAAAACAGCACAAAATAACAACAAGCATAGCAGGCATGATATTAAACTTGTGCTTTACATCCAGTCCTTAGAGGTAGGTATAGCTTGTATTAGTATGCCATAGTTAACATTAAACAAAATTGTCTGAGGTAGATGATAGTACGGCAGCAAAACAGCATTTATCATCCCAGTACCAGAGGCACCTGCAGGAGCTCCAGCTGGCAATGGAATCACTTTCCTGCAGGGCGGTAGACAAGCTTGAAGTGACATTAAATTCCCAACCCTGTCCATACAGTGACTAGGGTTTGAGTGAGACCCCATTATAGCATCCACTTCTGTGATCTCCGAAGGAATAGAAGGTAAAATTGTGGTTATACAATGTCAAACCTCCTCTGGATCCAGCAACCCGGGAAAGTGTGGTAACCCACAAATGGGAGAGTCCTTCTCCATGGGGACTGGGTCGGTATATTCTTGGCATGTTTCATCTTCATAATCCAGTTTTAAACGTCCAGCCCTGGTGGGAAACTAAACCCCTCATTAATGGTGGATACCACTTGTTCATAGGAATTACCTCTGGTAGGGCCTGGTTCTACTCGTGTTCCATTGGCTTCAGTTAGGAATATGTTGGGGAGCATCCCCTTGCCCATGTTTCCATCACTGCCATACAGGGATCAAGTACTATCACCCGTTTAGCATCAGGACTATAAGGATATGGGTGGAGCGAGGGGCGAGAAGAGCTTTTTTCTTCTCCTAGTTTAACTTTTTTCTCAATCATAGCCTCTGTTCCTACCCAGAGAAAAAAGGAGCTCAAAATGATTCTTCCTCTCTGATCTAACTTTTAGTTTGGAAAAAAAAAAAAAGAGGAAGTTACTGTCCATCAATGCAGATTCCAGCTTAGGTAGGCTAAAAAATTCTTGACCTTCATTGGTCCTACTTCCTGACTTGTTATCTGTCCCTTACCATACCAGCACTGGGAAATCTAGGGTCAAGTGTGACCTCACTGGTTGTTAAGCACTGCTAGCTGCCTTTAGAAAAATAAGCCCTGAAGTTTTGCTTATTCCTTAGACATTAATGGGAACCAAAAACAAACACCAGCAAGAATTTTCATTAATTTTTGGGCACTGGCCATTTGTATTAATTTTCTACAAATGGAAACAATTTTTTCTGATTTTCCCCTAGATTCATCATTCTGCTATATTTATAACGACTGCATCATGGAAATGCCATGCTAATTAGGGGAAGGGGAGGAGGGTAGTCATGATTTGGGCAGGGTTAGGGTCCTGCAGCAGTGCCGGCGATAATGTTTTCCACATTACTGCTGGCAGCACCGCAGAAAATGACACCATCTTTTCCCGTGGTGCTATGGGGGCAATAGTGTGCAGAATGATGAGTCATAAAAAAAAAGGGGATAGGGGTGATAGTGGGCAGCCAGTTGTACTGCGGTAGTGTGGTTTTGCTCGCCACGGTGCGGCTACGCTGTGCACTATCATCCTCTTAGCATGTGATAATGGCCCATTGTAGAATAAAGAATGACCCTGTGGTTTGGTTTTATTTTGTTTGCATCAAAACTGTATGCCCCTATTTCTATGTTATCAATTTCCTTCCTTGTAGGCAGGCAGGGAACGCCTCTGTCTCATCTTCACTACATATACCATCGGAAAAAATAAAACATAAACAGTTTAAAATAACTTCTGGATGTTCACATTAAAGCATAAAACAGATTACTTTTTAGATTTTTTTATTATTGGAGAGAACTGTATTCAAGGCACAGTGAAGTTTCAGTGGCTGGGATGAGGTCCTAAATATTCATAGAGATCAATGTTTCTGAGCAACAATAGATCTGATACTGTAGCTATGATGAATGCAACAATTAAATGAACATGCTCCCAAAAGTCAAATCCGTCCTATTTTCTCTCTCCCTCTCTATCTCAATTCTCTCACGTTTCATACACCAGCGCTGAGGTAAGGTATTTTTTGTAATGTCCATCTGGAACCGAAGCCCCATAGCAGCTCGAGAACAAAGCATATGTGATGCACTATTGATTTTCTACCTCAGTAGCACAAAAACACTTGCTGTATGGAAAGTTTACTTTTCCAAGTCTTTGCCATATGGCATTTTTAATATTTGTGTAACACTTTTCATGCACTGTTTGTAGAGAAGTGAGTAATTTTAGTAAACCATATGAAGAACATAGACAACAGAAATAGTCCTCAGATCAGATTCAGGGATTTAAAAAAATATAATCCTTTGCAACTACAGCACAACAAAAGTTGACTCCCATTGTATTAAATGTATGCAGATACAAAGAGGACAGGTGTCCCGTGTCTTGATTTATGCTACATGAAAGCCCTGTCAGTCAAGCTGCTTGCTATACTGGCATTTTTTATTCAGTAAAACAAAGGCTCCATAGAAGGTATGGTATATTCTTTCACCAATTCAATAGCTGGACAGAGCATTGCAGTCCTGTGATCCTGCATAACAGGCATTTCATCTTCTGGAAGGCTTTTTCAAAATAGGGAGATTTCCAGCAAAAAATGATTTTTATATTGTTGAGACATTAATATAATAAAACCCATCAAGCTTTATATAATTAATTTATATTCCACCTTTTGAGACTGGTCAGCCACTTCAAAACAGATTATAGGCATTTCCCTATCCCCAGAGGACTTACTGTCTAAGGGCCTCATTTACTAAGCTGCGGTAAAGTAGAGATATTAATGTATAGTCATTTCCTAAAAATGCCACACATTAATAGCAGGACTTTCCACCTCATTCACCACACAAAAAGAAGCGCAGCTATGAAAATAGCACACCGTACATTATTGTTTTGCATCATGTAAAATGGTAAAGTACCGTGCAGTGTGATATTTAAGTATCAAGTGGCGTGATTAATTATTTTACCGCTTTGTTCAGCATTTCCTTGTGCTATAAAAGCCTGTTGGCCAAGCATTGGAGGAAGGAGTGGCGAGAGAGTGGAGAAATTGAATGTTTTTTGTATTACCTTTATCCATTTTCCTCTGTGTTTATCTTTACCATTGTCTGTTGTCTATATCTGTCTGTAAAAGAAGCCTGTTTTTAAAGTTTCTATCTTGTTGTCTGTCTTGCTTTGAGTCTGTAAAGGAAGACTGTGTGTGCGTGCTAGGAATGAAGATGGTGAGTGGCAGGGGGAGATAGCAAGCATGACAGGCGCGTGTGTGGGGTTGAGTAAAGAAAGGGATGAGAGAGGAGCTGAAGGACAGATGAGGAGTGCAGGCCAGGAGTGGGTGAAGGAGGAGGTAGGCCAGAATGATAGTGGACTCAGAAGTAGCACGGAGCAACAGGAAAGGCATAGAGATGGGAGCTACGTTAGTGTTAACGGAAGGAGGGAGGCAGTGAAAGGAAGGCAGGAAAGTGAGAAGAAAGGAGCAAGACAGGAGAGGGCAAAAGAGAGAGTGGAAGGAGAGGTGCAGGAAGAGGGGGAGGTAGGGATGGGAGCTAGGAAATGGGGTGAGTGTCAGGAAGGCAGGAAACTGACCACCCAGAAGGCAACAGCCCCAAGGGAAGAAAAGGTTGCATTTCTGCAAGTTTAATCGAGGATAAAAGTTGCACCAGGTTTTTATTTTTTTCACTGTTGTAATGGATTTTTGTAACAATAAAAATATTTTTTGTGTGTTGGGTTTGGAGTTGTTCAATTTAATCAGTTTGGGTTAGAGTCTTTGCATGAGTGTTAATGTTTTGTCATTTTTAAGTATTAGGGATGTGCATCGGGTGCCCGATCGTTTGCACTTTCAGGTTTGTGTGGCTGTGGGAAAATCTAATTTTCCCGCAGATTGGCATTTTTTTTTTTAGTAAAAAATAATTTTTCAGGTTAGTGCGCGCTAACAAAAACTAACAAAAATAAACATTTTTTTTGTTAGTGCATGCTATCGTGAGTTAGCATGCACTAAGCGGAAAAAAAGGTCCTCACGAAAAATCAGGGAAAATGTGATTGTTTTTCAATTTTACCGATATATAATGAATTAAGAAATATCATACGATATTTTAATTAGTTATAAAAATTATTCACATCCCTATGAAGTATACAACAATTTGAACATTTGTTCAGTGCCTTAAGAGGTCTAGAATGGGTAAATGTGAATCAGTTATTTATTCTTTTGGATAATAGAAGGACTAGGGGGCACTCCATGAAGTTAGCAAGTAGCACATTGAAACAAATCGGAGAAAATTATTTTTTACTCAATGCACAATTAAGCTCTGGAATTTGTTGCCAGGGGATGTGGTTAGTGCAATTAGTGTAGCTGGGTTTAAAAAAGGTTTGGTTAAGTTCTTGGAGGAGAAGTCCATTAACTGGTATTAATCAATTTGACTTAGGGATTAGCCAGCTAGTGCTATTACTGGCATCAGTAGCATGGGATAGACTTAGTTTTTAGGTACTTGCCAGGGACTTGTAACCTGGATTGACCACTGTTGGAAACAGTATGCTGGGCTTGATAGACCCTTGGTCTGACCCAGTATGGCAATTTCATATGATGAAAATGAACTACTCATTAAGGAAATCCTTGCCATTTGGGCAGCAGGCAGTCAAAACATCAAATGCGACAGAGACCCACAACTAGTCCAGCATCGTTCTGAAGATAGCCAGCCAGAGTGGAGACAGACAGAGCAGTGAGCAGGTGGCACACCAGTTTACAGATATGAAGGCCAGTCTGAAGATAAGATCACAAGGATCTCTAAATATGAGAAAGAGACAAGAAAACATGCACTGTGCCCCATCACCCTTATACCTATGGAGCAGTGCTTATGAGATTGACTGGGTCCTGATGGTTTTGAAGGAGTGGTACAGGATCCCAACACTGCTAATGACAAGATAACAGGTAAATATTTTGGAAGTGTCTGGTGAGGGTCTGCAACCTGACATTACAAGTTATAAGATTTTCACCTTTTGTTTGAGAAAAGCGAGAGTTTTATAACATGTCTCATAGTGTTGGCCACTTGACATATTTCTTCTGCTTCCTTTCACAGGACTCAGTACCCACCAGCCCATACAGGTGACAGTGCAGGAGGAGCAGCATAAAGAGCAGAAGGGAGAGGATGTCGCAGAAGAGCCAGAAACTGGGAAACTGTCTTTCTCAAGGCTTATTCCTGATCAGTCAAGGGATCCTGACAGTCCTCCAGTGCTGAGAGCTACTCACACAGCACATAATGTGCAGCTGGAGGAATCCCAAGCAGTAGGACGAACAGAAGGGGCAGCAGCACAGCTTTCAACAGTTGATGTAGTGCACACCTTGCCACCAGAGTCACCACCAGCTTTATAAACAACTCACCCAGAACCACATACATCCACACATCACCTAATATCAATGTGGCCAGGTTACAGAAAGCAGCATGCTTCGAAATGACCTAACTGATATATGCCATGAGAGACAAAAGATATGACAGGGCCAGCAGAAGCACACCCAGGCAGTGAAGTAGCAAATGATCACACTGTCACAGGGCCTGAGCAATATGATGGCAGCAGTCAATAATCTGAATACTCCATCCTGCAGGAAATACAGGTATTTCAGCAGGCAGCCCTGGTCTGGCATCTACCCTGACTACCATATGTAGGAATATTTTCAGGTTTTGGAGCTGTAGCTAGAGTAGAGGGACAGAGAAGCACCCATCTAAGAGGCCCACAAGAGAGATACCCTTCCAAAGGGTTTTCTGTGCAAAATTATTCTAGCAGATGGTCTAACCTTGGATGAAGACTCCCTGTATATGGGTGATAGTGTTGTGTCCACTGGTCATCGATGGCTTCGCCCCGTTTGCCTCACCTTATTCACAGCTCCTCCCGCTTACCTGGCAAAGATGGCTACTGCAGCGTCGTCAAGCTGACCTCTCTGGCATCCCCAGAATGGCTATGGTGCAGCCTTCCACCATTGCTCTTCCCAGGTACCTACTAGGGTGCGCGCATGCGTGCAACCCACGTCTTTGGCTTGAACCTCGAGGGCATTCCCTCATGCTGACATCACACCATCCGGATATATTACCTTCATTCATTTGCTAGCTCCCCGAGGACAGAGGGCTCCTCGGGGGCCCTCTGCTTTATTTCAGGTGCCTGACAGGGAATAGGTATTCGCTCCTTGAGGGCCTGCTCTCCCTGCCTCAGTGTCTGTTCATTCTACAACAGATCTGGTGGAATTGCATATCAACAGCAAACACCTAGTGAGTGCTCTAACTCTCAGTCTATCTCATCCACAGTATCTCCTCACTGGGAGACCTGCTGCAGAACCTCCTGACGTCACCAAGGAGAAAAGGGCTCCCTCTGCCGAGGTCCCTGAGAATACAACCACAAACTGCCTCACTACTGCCACCTCTGGTGGATATCTTCAAGCTGTACAATAAAGAACTAACCTGTGTTTTGTGCGTACGAGTCTTGCCCAGTGCTGTGGCTCCTCACGGGGCTCCTCCCCATGGGTGTGGTCATCTCCACAGCACCCAAGGATCCACAAAACACACGTTATCATAACAGATTGCTAACTCCATGGATCTGGTTCAGCTCACTGTGTTACAGGCCATTCCAGGCCTGGCTCAGTGGATCTCCAAACAGCAGACTGCACTGGAAGGACTGACCGCTGCATTTAATCTACTGCACACACAGATGAACTTGCCTTCCACCTCAGGTAAAGAAGCTAAACTGTCTGAGGTGACGGTCAAGACTACTGTGCCTCTAGCAGCTCCCACCCGCTTCTCGAGAGAAGTATGGAGATGCTGAGACTTCATTAACCAGTGCTGCATGCACTTTGCATTACAACCTGGACACTTTCCCAAAGCCTATGCCAAGACTAACTACATTCTGTCATATCTTGATGGACGAGCATTGTCTTGGGCCTCTTCGTGTGGGAGTGCAAGGATCCAATCCTTCATGACCTTGAAGGATTTCTCGAACTGTTTAAGTCAGTTTTCGATGATCCTGCCCAGTATACCATTGCAGGATCTTCTTTGGTTCACCTGAAGCAAGGGAACAAACTGCTTGCTGACTTCACTATCGAATTCAAGGCATTGGCATCTGAATTATCCTGGGACCCAAGGTGCCTGAAGACCCTCTTCTTTGAAGGACTGAGCCCTCATCTGAAAGACGAATTCATCGCTCGTGAGATGCCTGAGACCTTGGCTGAACTAGTGAAATTGGCAACAAGGATCGATAGCCAACTTCGCGATAAGGTTCAAGAGACCAAGACTCCCAGAAGACCCTTCCTGAGTGAATCTCGAGTTAAGTCCACACCCAGGCCTGCTCCTCCGGTCCCAGCAGCCCACGAAGAAGAACCTATGCAGTTAGGCCACAGCCATCTGACTTCAAAAGAGAGAAGAACGCGGAAGAAATTGGGGTTGTGTATGTAATGTGTATGTAATGTGGACAAGCGGGTCATGCTGTCCAAAATTGCGCTATATGTCCGGGAAACTGGCAAACCAGTACTGTGGGAGGACTCTTCTTAGGTCTCACCACAACTTCTCCTCTGCTCTCTCTCCCTATATCCTTGATCTGCGGACATCTAGGGTACCAGACTCTTGCCCTAGTGGACTCCGGGACAGGAGGCAATTTCATTCTGCAATGATTAGTGGAGCACCTATGGATCCCCACTTCCACCATGAAGCCTCCACTATTTCTTTCGCCCATCCATGGAGAGCCCTTACCGGGAGAAGTAACTCTTCATACCGAACCAGTGTGTCTATGGACCGGTGCCCTCCATTCTGAGACCATCTCCTTCTTTGTTTTAGAGAAGATCATGCACCCTATAGTACTGGGATTACCTTGGCTGCAGCAGCATATGCCTCAATCAATTGGGCTACACTGGAACTGTCTAGATGGGGCCCAGACTGCCATGATAAATGTCTGATGGAGGTAGCTCTGTTACCCTGTATGCCTACTACACCAGTGATGTCAGGGTTGCCGCCTCAATATGCATCTTTACAAGATGTCTTTTCAAAAGAAGCTGCAGATGTACTTCCACCTCACAGACCCTATGACTGCACTATTAATCTAAAGCCTAATACGGACCCACCCAAGGGTAGGGTGTACCCCCTGTCCATGGCAGAAAATAAAGCCATGTCTGAAAATATTCAGGAGAATCTCCAAAAAGGCTTCATAAGAGCATCCAAGTCCCCTGCTGGCGCAGGCTTTTTCTTTGTGGGCAAAAAGGATGGTACATTACATCCATGTATAGACTACAGGGGTCTCAATGAAATAACAATAAAGGATTGTTACCCCCTGCCTCTGATTTCAGAGCTATTTGACAGACTACAAGGAGCTCAAATCTTTTCCAAACTGAATCTGAAAGGAGCCTACAATTTACTTCGCATTCGAGAAGGCGATGAGTGGAAGATGGCCTTCAACACTCGGGACAGCCACTTTGAGTATCTAGTGATGCCCTTCGGCCTGTGCAATGCCCCGGCTGTCTTTCAAAATTTAATGAACGGCATTTTCCTGGATCTCCGCTATAAGTGTGTTGCTGTTTACTTGGATGACATACTGATATTCTCGCAAGACATGACCACTCATCGGGAGGATGTTAAGAGAGTACTACAGAGACTCCGGGATAACCATCTCTACGCCAAGCTATCCAAATGTGAATTTCACAATGAGTCATTGCCTTTCTTAGGCTACATCGTTTCCAATCAAGGCTTCCAAATGGAACCACAAAAGCTAGAGAGTATCAAGAAATGGGCACAATTAATCAGGTTAAAAGCTCTCAGATGCTTCTTAGGTTTCAGCAACTATTACAGGACTTTCATCAAGAATTACTCTTCATTTACAGTACTGCTTACAGCCATGACAAAGATAGGTGCCAATGTTGCTAATTGGTCTCCAGAGGCTAAAGCTGCATTCCAGAAACTAAAAGATGCCTTTTCCAGCAAGCCGTATCTTCGACACCCAGACACCTCCAAGCCTTTCATCGTGGGGGTTGATGCCTCAAACGTTGGCATAGGGGCCGTATTAAGCCAGGCTGGTGATTTGAAAGTTCCACAACCATGCTCATTCTTCTCCCGCCACTTCTCTTCTGCAGAGAAAAACTACGGAATAGGACATAAGGAGCTTCTGGCTATTAAGATGGCATGCGAAGAATGTCGACCTTGGCTCGAAGGAGTGCAACATCAAGTAACGGTCTTCACAGACCATAAGAAGCTGGAGTACCTCCACCATGCACAGAGCCTGAATCATAGACAAGCAAGATAGTCTCTGTTTTTTCAACAGATTCAACTTTGTGCTCAAGTACTGCCCTGGAGATAAGAATATCAGAGCTGACGCTTTATCTCGCTCATTCCTCTCCGAGGACTTACCTGAAGGACTGCAACACATCATTGACCCAGAGAAGGTCATATTGGCAGCTACCCACTCTGTACCTGCAGGAAATACTATCGTATCTAAGAACCTCAGCAAGAAGTAATTGGCTTGGGCCCACAACTCTAAACTTTCAGGACATCCTGGCCAGCGTAGAACCCTGTCTAAACTTCAAACCTATAACTGGTGGCCCACCATGAAGGAAAACACATTCTACTATGCGCTAAACAGAAGACACCGCCTGGTCGTCCATGGGTCTACTCCAACCCTTGCCAGTGCCAGAACAACCATGAACACATATCGCCACAGACTTCGTGGTTGATTTACCATCTTCAGGAGGGAACAACACTATTTGGGTAACCGTAGATCGGTTATCGAAGTTGGCTCATTTTGTGGCTCTCCCAGGCTTACCCACCACCATGGAGCTTGCCAGGCTATTCATTACGCACATCTTCCACCTGCATGACTTGCCTAAGCACATAGTCTCCGATCGAGGAGCCCAATTCACAGCTAACTTCTGGAAGGCATTATGTAAGAAGTTTGATATTGCCCTCAACTTCACATCCGCATACCACCCACAATCCAATGGACAAACAGAGAGGATGAACAGGACTCTCAAAAGTTCATTCGTGCCTACGTGAACACTCGCCAGAATGATTGGAGTGAACTGTTCCCTGGGCAGAATTTGCCATTAATTCTCATCCAGCAACATCCACTGGATCAACACCATTCGAAATGGTCTACGGACGACTACCACTGCCACCACTGCCACTTCTGTTAACAGTGTCATCGGCAGTTCAATCTACTGCCAAAGATATCCAACAACTTTGGACTCAGACAAAAGAGATGCTTACTAAAGTGGGACTTCGAGCAAAGAAAGGATATAGTGCTCATCACTGCAAGGCCCAGACTTCAAGCCCAGTGCTGTGGCTCCTCACGGGGCTCCTCCCCATGGGCGTGGTCATCTCCACAGCACCCAAGGATCCACAAAACACACATTATCATAACAGATGGAAAGCTGCCTCCTGGGTCAGACATGGCTGAAGGGTCCCTGTGCCTGGTGGTTGAAGGCTTCCTATGGGGACCAACCCTGGCTGATGAGTATCAGTGCCAAGGTGATGGTCGTATGCGTGCTGGGCAACCCAGGCAGAAGAGTCCCTATGCTTGGGCTATTTGGATAACTGTCCTGAATGAGAAGGGTGAAATGTGCCTCCTTCTGGACTTTGCTTGACCTAGCCAAACATGCTATCTGTAGTTCTACTGGTAGAGAAGCTAACAATCTAATGAATGAAGGACTCTATAGCTGTGTGTGTGGTGGACAGACATTATATATTGAGGTGTTTCTTGATTGCTTGCCACACACTTCTAGACTGTATTGGGTGGGGTGTTTCTCATTTGGCTGCCTGTCCCACATTTCTGGACTGTATTTGGTGAGGTGATTCTCACTTTACTGCCTGCTCTATGTCTCTGGACTGTATTGGGTTATTTCTCACATGGCTGGCTGCCCCATACCTCTGGATTGTAACTAGATTGACTGTATTGGGTTTTGAAATCCTGACCCTATGGACTAATACCATCATCTGGTCATGGTGCTTGTGTTTTATAAGATGGGGTTGGCACCTCCACTTAATGTTATTTTTGTTTTATGCTCACCTGTGTGCTCAAGGATAAGATATCTTGTTTGCAATGGTGGTTTGGCTCTGTGGGTCTCTTGTTGTTGTTTGTTATCTATGGCATAAGACCTCTAATGGTATCATCAGACCTTAGCTTTTGTCACTTGTCCTTGTCCTTTATCTGAATTGTATTCTGTATTGTATTCTCCAAAAGAAGAACTGAAAAAGTACTTGGTTTTCTTGAAACGTGGTGCCATTAAAAAGGCAATATTTTTTTACTGAAATGTTTAGTCTTATGTATTATTCATTAGTGCTAAGATGTCATATCAATGTCTCAGTGCTCTTGGTTTTTGGAGCATCCCTTTCACAGAATCTCTGTTTCTCTGCCCTTAATCTAACATCTCATTTACTTCTCTTTCATGTGATTCATGTCCCTTTTAATATGCATTCTAATACTTTCTGAGAGGACAATAGTTTGGCTTGAAGATGTAGGCCTCTCTTTCAGCATGGGGGAGCAGAGTATGCCACCATAAATGCTGCCACTTGGATCTAACTATGCCTGTGGGGCCACCATCAGCTTCAGAGTCCCTGGTTCATGTTTTGAAGCCTTCATCTAAAATTTTATATTTCTTCCTTGCTCTAAAGATCATACACTCTGAAACACTGTAGGCCCTTAGCATTTGCTGCCAAGGTCTTAAGCACGGTAAGACTTACTCAAGGTCCAATTCAGCATTTGCCTCTCTCTCAAGAATCTGATGTGAGCATGAACATGGCTGCAAATGGCTCACAGCATCTGGAAAAGGTCACATGGAACATGTCTCTATGCTGACAGCAGCTTGGAAGGAGCCAGAAACCATGAAATGCAGGGAGCTCAGTAGTTTCACAAGACCTGATATGGTATGGGACGTGGCTCTGTCTGGATCAAGTTCTGTTTGAGCTCCTCATATAAAGGCATGATGACCAAGGAGCTCAAACAATGCCTCCTGATCACCTCCTCCTCTAGACGATCCAGTAATGTAATACGGGCACAAAATATTCACTCCTGGCGGGCCTCCCAGGTGGTGATTCTGTCTGAGACCCCTTCTTCACCACTGTTCCATGTCTTCCCCCTGCACTGGCTCTGGCATCATTGGCATATTTACCTCCCTTCCCTCTCTTTGCTGCTGGTTTGCCACCCGAAGCACCATTGTGCCAAAAGTACACTATAGTGGCACAAATATTTTGCCAGAAAGGAAGTTTGCCCAGATAGGAAGGTGATTTAATTGGCCTGGTATTAAATATGTATGTCTGAAGGGTATGGAAAAATTATATATTGTGGAATTGACTGCTTTCATATGATGTTTTAGCTCTATCCCAAATAAATACAATTCAGTAACTGTAGTAGTTTTTTTTTTTTTCTGTGAGAAGTAGAGGAACTTCTTCATCTGTGCATAACTGGCATGAGAATTCCCTATATGCGTAAAAATTAGTGTTAAAGTTTTTATTCCTGATATTGCAAATACCACGTGGTGTGATAAAATACCACACATTATATGCTTTTTATTGCATGCTAAGTTTGATTAACCTTAACTTTGTAAATTAAGTCCTAAGGGGCGGATTTTAAAAGGCCCGCGTGCACCGGCGTGCCTATTTTGCATAGGACACCGGCGCGCGTAAAGCCCCGGGATGCGCGTAAGTCCCGGGGCTTTCGAAAAGGGGAGGGAGGGGGCGTGTCCGGGGGCGTTCCCGAAATGACGCGGCGTTTCGGGGGCGTGCCCCGGCGTTTCGGGGGCGGGCCCGGGGGCGTGGCGCCAGCCCGGGGGCGTGGTCAAGGCCTCCGGACCAGCCCCCAGGACTGGAGGATGGAGCGGGGCAGCCGGCGATGCTCGCAAAGTTACGCCTGCTTTCAGCAGGCGTAACTTTGCCAACAAAGGTAAGGGGAAGGGTTTAGATAGGGCCGGGGGGTGGGTTAGGTAGGGGAAGGTGGGGGGAGGGTGAAGAAAAGTTCCCTCCGAGGCCGCTCCGAAATCGGAGCGGCCTCGGAGGGAACATGCAGCTCGCACTGGGCTCGGCGCGCGCAGGTTGCACAAATGTGCACCCCCTTGCACGCGCCGACCCCGGATTTTATAAGATATGCACGGCTACGCACGTATCTTATAAAATCCAATGTACTTTTGTTCGCGCCTGGTGCGCGAACAAAAGTATGCGCTCACGCATTTTTTAAAAATCTGCCCCTAAGTGAGTAATTTTCAAAAGTATTTATGCACATAAGGACGATAACTTTCAAAGTGGTGCGCAGGCACACATGTGCATGTATTTGCTGACCCACGCCCAGAGATGTGGCTATTTAATAAAACATGCATGTAGCTGCATGTAGCGTAACTTTGCAAACAAAGGTAAGGGGAGGGGTTTAGATAGGGCCGCGGGGGTGGGTTAGGTAGGGGAAGGTGGGGGGAGGGTGAAGAAAAGTTCCCTCCGAGGCCGCTCCGAAATCGGAGCGGCCTCGGAGGGAACATGCAGCTCGCACTGGGCTCGGCGCGCGCAGGTTGCACAAATGTGCACCCCCATTGCGCGCACCGACCCCGGATTTTATAAGATATGCACGGCTACACGCGTATCTTATAAAATCCAACGTACTTTTGTTCGCGCCTGGTGCGCGAACAAAAGTACGCGCTCGCATATTTTTTAAAAATCTGCCCCTAAGTGAGTAATTTTCAAAAGTATTTATGCACATAAGGACAATAACTTTCAAAGTGGTGCGCAGGCACACATGTGCATGTATTTGCTGACCCACGCCCAGAGATGTGGCTATTTAATAAAACATGCATGTAGCTGCACACATGATATAAGAACATAAGAACATAAGAAAATGCCATACTGGGTCAGACCAAGGGTCCATCAAGCCCAGCATCCTGTTTCCAACAGTGGCCAATCCAGGCCATAAGAACCTGGCAAGTACCCAAAAACTAAGTCTATTTCATGTAACCATTACTAATGGCATTGGCTATTCTCTAAGTGAACTTAATAGCAGGTAATGGACTTCTCCTCCAAGAACTTATCCAATCCTTTTTTAAACACAGCTATACTAACTGCACTAACCACATTCTCTGGCAACAAATTCCAGAGTTTAATTGTGCGTTGAGTAAAAAAGAACTTTCTCCGATTAGTTTTAAATGTGCCACATGCTAACTTCATGGAGTGCCCCCTAGTCTTTCTACTATCCGAAAGAGTAAATAACCGATTCACATCTACCCGTTCTAGACCTCTCATGATTTTAAACACCTCTATCATATCCCCCTCAGTTGTCTCTTCTCCAAGCTGAAAAGTCCTAACCTCTTTAGTCTTTCCTCATAGGGGAGTTTTTCCATTCCCCTTATCATTTTGGTAGCCCTTCTCTGTACATTCTCCATCACAACTATTTATTTATTTATTTATTTATTTTATTATTTTCTATACCGGCTTTCACGCCCAAAGGACGCATTAAATCGGTTTACATGGAACAATTCGTGCATTGAACAGAGAACTCAAGCTACTAACTGGTGCAGAAATAGTAGTTACAATGAACAAGGAAGTTTACAACTGGGAGAGGAGAAAGAAGAAGGAAAAAGGGGCAAGAATATTTACACAATCAAACGTATTTACAGAGAATATTTATACAATATGTAATATTGAATCTGTGTCTAGAAGAGGTCGTGGGCTGAAAGGGGACTGGGAAGAGGTTGATGTTAGGGTGATTATATCTTTTTTGAGATGCGGCGACCAGAATTGTACACAGTATTCAAGGTGCGGTCTCACCATGGAGCGATACAGAGGCATTATGACATTTTCCGTTTTATTCACCATTCCTTTTCTAATAATTCCCAACATTCTGTTTGCTTTTTTGACTGCCGCAGCACACTGCACTGACGATTTCAATGTGTTATCCACTATGACACCTAGTTCTCTTTCTTGGGTTGTAGCACCTAATATGGAACCCAACATTGTGTAATTATAGCATGGGTTATTTTTCCCTATATGCATCACCTTGCACTTATCCACATTAAATTTCATTGAGCACGCAGCTGCGTGCTCAATTTTAAGTGGGTGCACACCTGTGCATACAAATCTTCTTTGTACTGTGTAACTGAGGTGATTTTAATAGGACCATTTCCAGTTTTCCCAGTTTGTTCCCAGTCTGTTCCCAGTTCTCCCAGTTAACCCACCTAGTTTAATAGCCCTCCTTCACCCCTGTTAGACCCAACCCTTAAAACCCCACTGATCTGCCTAGATTCTTTTTTGTTTTATTACTTACACATCATCCATAGCAGAAGTAAAATTACACAGCAGGGGACACTGGTGTGCGCAGGATCTCGTAAGTATTTACTTGCAAATCTCAGGTTAAAATCCCAGAACACCCGTGTCCCACCCCTTTTTGAGAAGGTATGATATATGCACACAGCAGCATTTAGGAGTGTATCTGGGCAGCTTTTACAATCTGCTCCTCGAGCACAAGCCAGACATATTCGCTCATTCCCTAATTTCAGAGTGCGTCAGGCTTTTAAAATTCACCTTAAAATGTGCTTTTTGAAAATTAGTCTGGGGGTTGTACACATAGAAGTACATGTGGAACCAAGTCTGCATATACTTTTATGTGTACTTGAAAGAGGTATTCCTGGGAGCAGAACTGGGTTGGGAAATCATTTACACATTTATTTTCCATTTCCCTAGCAGATGTAATTGTGTGCACCTGTTCCACATAAAGTTACATGCAGCCCTGCTGATTTTCAAGACAGATTTAGGAACATGAGTCTACTTTGAAAATTCAGGTTGAAGTCCACGTGTACTTTGTGAAACAGACTTCAGCCATAAGTGAACTGCTAGAAAACAGTTCTAAATTTGTACCTGAGGCAATGGAGAGTGACGTGACTTGCCTTTGTAATGGGTCTGTGCAATAAAGCATAATGTACAGGCAAGGGCCTTTGGTGCATGTTTATAAAAGAGCATTATATGCAAATTAGGCCTTAAAATGCTCACAGTAAATGATTGCCACATCTCAAAAAAGATATAGTTGCACTGGAGATGGTCCAGAGAAGGGCGACCAAAAATAATAAAGGGGATGGAACAGCTTCCCTATGAGGAAAGGCTAAAGAGGTTAGGGCTGTTGAGCTTGGAGAAGAGACGGCTCAGGGGGGATATGATAGAGGTCTATAAATTCATGAGAGGGCTAGAACAGGTAAATGTGACTCGGTTATTTACTCTATCAAACAATAGAATGACTAGAGGGCACTCCATGAAATTATGAAGTAGAACATTTAAAACAAATCAGAGAAAATTCTTTTTCACTCAATGCACAATTAAGCTCTGGAATTTCTTACCAGAGGATCTGGTTAGTGCAGTTAGTGTAGCTGGGTTTAAAATAGGTTTGGATATGTTCCTGGAGGAGAGGTCCATAAACTTCTAATAATCAAGTTGACTTAAAAAATTGCCACTGCTATTACTGGCATC